>NW_018128063.1:821999-825983 GCF_001952655.1 Monopterus albus | reverse complement strand
CAGGATTTGGCACCTGCCCACACTGCCAAAAGCACCAAAAGTTGGTTAAATGGCCATGATGTTGGTGTGCTTGACTGGCCAGCAAACTCACCAGACCTGAACCTCATAGAGAATCTATGGGGTATTGGCAAGAGGAAAATGTGAAATGAGAGACCAAAATAATGCAGATGAGCTGAAGGCCACTGTCAAAGAAACCTGGGCTTCCATACCACCTCAGCAGTGCCACAGACTGATCACCTCCATGCCACGCCGAATTGAGGCAGTAAATAAAGCAAAAGGAGCCCCTACCAAGTATTGAGTACATATACAGTAAAAGAACATACTTTCCAGAAGGCCAACAATTCACTAAAAATGGTTTTTTATAGGTCTTATGAGGTATTCTAATTTATTGAGATTGTGAATTGGTGGGTTTTTGTTAAATGTGAACAAAATCATCACAATTAAAAGACCCATCGGCTTAAACTACTTCAATCTGTGTGTACTGAATTTATATAATACACGAGTTTCTACTTGGTAGATTGATTGAGAGAGGTAGGCACTCTGCAGTTTAGTAAAACATGGAAAAAGAAGAACACTGTTTGGTGCATTCTTTATGTTCCATACCTGAGCTTGGTCCTTTGCATTATTTGTCCAAGCTGCCTGACACAAATTTATCAGCTTTATCCTCTATATTGCCAGCTTACATTATTTTCCTTGCTGGAGTTATTTACTTTTGCCTGCCATCGTGTGTGTCAGCCACCTTAACTGCCCTATTATTCTGCCATTTTTGTCTGCTCTGTTGTGGTTCTACTTCTGTTATATTAAAGCCCTGTGCTCACTCCACCAACATTGCTTTGCTTGTTTCCACATTTGGGTCCAAAACAAAATTAATAAAAGGAGGCAACTAACATTCATTGTTAAAGATTATACTTTTCAACGGTAATACAAAGTAGTTTACTTAGGCTTCACCTCAATTAGCTGTAAACTTAAATGATAGTCACATTTGAATCCTTCATTTATAAAGTGCAGTGCTTTTACAATACTTTAAATATATATACTTCTATAGGTGTTGTACTTTTACTTAAAGGATAAGACCAGCCATTTTCTGCATTAATAGTATTTTCAGCAATCTCCATACAGAGACTAAAACTGACAATAAATTGCTTCTATTCACCGTTAATGTCTGCCAATCTGTCATTCCTGAATTTGTTTATCTGTCTGTGCTGTAGACCACCTTTGTTGTCCAAAAACAATTAAAAACCCTTCAGTGAAACACACCACCATACTGGGTGACATGTTTCTTCATTAGCAAACTCCAGACCTGAGCATGGGGAGCTAGCAGAATGTAAGCAAAGCTGAGAGCTCACCCAAAATCTCATGCATGTGCGATTGACTTTGACTCGTGCTAACCTCAGGAAATTATGGCTGCACCGAACCTTTCAGGCAATGTAGTCTGGTCTGGAGTTACAGACTTTTTTGAATGGGTTTTGGTTAGACACCCGAAAAAAAGGTCTGTGGTTAACACAAGACCAATACATTTTCACATTTTGTTCTATGAAATAATATACCTCAGTAAATACCCCACTTGTGATTTTTAGCAACACTAACTACTTAGTTGGCCTTCAAAAATGTGTCATCCCTATGGCACTCGATTGGTGCAAAGCAGAACAGCCCAAAATTATAAAAAACAAACAAACAAAAAAACTTCATTTGTTTATGTTTGCTTGTTTCATTTTTAGTCACATCTCTGCTAAAGAGCCTTTCCCAATTTCATGCATTCAAATACACTGATATATACATCCACACATGTACACATTCACACACGGGTTAGAGGCAGTAGCAACAGCCAACTTCTCACTGTATAACCCCCCGCCATGCTGCTTTCACACCAAAAGAAAAACCTATTTTAAATCATCTTCCAAAAAGTTTTTTTTCTTTTTTTTTGTATTATCTCTATATCCATTCCTCTGTGTGTTGTTTTTCCTCCTTTTTTCATCTTTTCCTTTCTTGCACCTGCTCCCTCACACACTTCTTGTCTCCATCTGTTCTTGAATACTAAGACATACTGTATATGCTATATATATACACACACACGCATTCGGGCATATGGACAAGTGCATTCAAAATAACACTCTCCCTCTCACACACACACCAACCCCTAGTGTCTTGCCCCCCCCCTTTCTCTGCATTAGCTTGAGAAGTGTTTGAACTCTTTGGCTCACTAAGACATTGCTGAAACAGAATATGAATCAGTCCCCCTCCACATCTGTCCTAATGCTGCTGCTGCTTATGCTTATCCCCACCACCAGCCCCTCCCCATGCATAAATAATAAAACAATATAAAAGCAGAGGCCCGCTGTCGAGGCACACATGAAAGGACTGCTGAACTCTGAGTCAGAATGACAGGATTCAAAACTTCCTCAGAGGGAGTGAGCGAGGTGTGGTAGAGAGCTGGGGGGAGTTGTAGAGGGGGAGGAGGAGACACTGAGTGGAGCAAGTGTACATTTTATGTATACTGTTTGTTTATGTACATCCATACAGTGTTTCTTCTGTTTTCTCACTCCACACTGTCCTTTCATGGAGTCTCTATAGCTTTCCACTGTATTTTGCATTATTTGTATACTCACATTATTTTTAAAGACTGATTGCTGGCATTTTTCATGGTGTTACACTTCCTCTGCAAAGTGCCATTTTGAAACAGGAGCTCATTTAACTTTGTCACCTGCAGTCATCTGGTAGTTTGATGACTTGTATGAAACTTGACTAAAAGGCAATCAAACAGATCAGTGCATCTTTGCCGTAAGCAGTTACCAGGACTGATTTATGCTTATGTCACCCATCTATTCAGACTAGGTCAAAGGCATTAGGTTTATGGTGCAGTCAAACACTTTATCAAATACATAGTTGTAGTTATAAATAACTGAGCCAATGTGAGAGAGATGAGCTCTGAAGACAGGAGCAACATACTGTGAATTCTCAAATCTCAATTCTCAAGTCAGTGGCGACCATAGTTGAATAGTTCACACAGTATATTCAACACAATGCCTCATGACATTGTGAGGACCAGCTAAAATGTCCTCATAATGATGGCATCAAACAAAAATATGTCCATCTAATGACAGACATTCATACTAGCTTCAATCATACTATCAGAAGAACTGAACTTTTCCACTGATTTTATGTACATAAAATTCACATATGTAAATTTCTGTGCTGACTTGCTATTTATTACCCTTTCCTATATTTTTTCCTTCTGCCTTTAATTTTTCCCTTTCCTCACATCATCTCGCTTTCTCCAGGTCTCTTCCTCTCTCTTTTATGAAGTCTGCATATGTATTAAGAGGGATTTCATTGTCCCCAGACACCAATTTGCATAAAGTGGATCCCATCATCGGTTCAAGAGAGGCAAATTATTTCCCTGGCAACATCACACTTTTGCTATTATTTATAAATTTTTAACATAGTGCAAGCTGGGACTTATTGGGACCATTTAGCCAGATATGCTAAATATTGGTCTCCTTAAAGTGCCTTCATCAGTGCATAGCAGTGGGGGTGGGCTAGTACCCAGTAGAAATGATTGAATTCAATTTAGCAATTCCTCTATAGTTGTAGCTGCAGCCCATATTCAGAACGTGTGTGTGTTGGACTGAAAATGTGTTTGTAATGTTAGCATTATATCATTA
The DNA here is from genome assembly GCF_001952655.1 of Monopterus albus. Lineage (NCBI taxonomy): Eukaryota > Metazoa > Chordata > Actinopteri > Synbranchiformes > Synbranchidae > Monopterus > Monopterus albus. The sequence continues at coordinate 822,321 of NW_018128063.1, read as the reverse complement.
AATGCTTGTTTAGAAAAGCATTAGCAAAACTGAGAATAAGGAACTAAAATATAAGAATACTTACTGAATATACAGTAGACTATATGGCCAAAGGTATGTGGAAATTAAACATTACAACCATGTAAGCTGGTTGAAATTCGTATTCCTTTATAATGGGCATGTGCTGCTATAACAGCCTTCATTCTTTCCATTTGCTCCCAATCAGCCACATCAGCATAAGTGATGTGCAGCACTGATGGTGGGTGATAAGGTCTGTCCACAGCCGATGTTGTTTCCTTCCAAGAGTTCTTTTAGGGTGTCTGTGGCAAAATTAATTAATTTA
>NW_018128063.1:817235-821864 GCF_001952655.1 Monopterus albus | reverse complement strand
TAAGAACAGCTAAGATAATGCGCAGGACCCTCAAGCTCCCAGGCCTCTGGTAGAGGACCCGAGCTTGAAGGAAGGAATAAGACCACTCCAATGTGGGGTGAGTGGGGAATTTATATATATATATAAGAAATAAAACCCTCCTCATATCAGTGAACATCTATCAGTATATCAGTATTCTACTATCTCATTAGGAGCAATGATGAAGGTCCAAATGCCAATACAGTCAAACCTCTTTTACTACCTCTGTCATGCAGGCAGCTTAAAGCAATGTTATTTAGAATTAATGTAATCCACTGAGAGAGAAATTAGGTCCATTGTACCTTAGATGTGTCTTCTTTTGTCTGGGGCCCTGAACAATGCTCTGTCATTTTAGCAGAAGCTAATATGATTAAAGCACTCTGACAATAGACAATGTAATTCATCATTAGGGATTGTGGATGGGGCCAGGGGAGATGAAGGGGTAGATTATTGAGGTTGCATGCTAATTAAGACCAATGGAGAAGATGGATAGCCAAATGGACCTCAGCTGAGAAATATCACATAAAGTTAAAACTTTAGAAAAAAGAACCAAATTTTTTCATAAAAATTATCCAGCACACCATGTTAAGCATGCAGTGGAAAATCATCAGTCATATTAACAGGGGTGAGGGGGGGGGGGGATTTAACATATAATAATAGCAATAATCTACAGTGTAGTCCTTGTGAAGGTGTATGTTTCAGCAGGGAATGATGCCGAAACACAGGGAGGGCTGTGCTTTGGGCTTTGACATAGTCCTCCATTTACTGACGATTTTGCTCTATTACTGTTCTTAGTCACAAGAGATTGGACACGTAGCCTCTCCTGAAGGTCTGTTTCTTATAAGTGTCTGAGCAGAGCTATACGATGCCATCTGACAAGTCTTTCATCTTCAGGGAATGCCTGGCACTCCTTTTAAGCTCCTAGTCACTGGAGGAATACCACTTCACATGTTTGCCTATAAAGTTACATGCCCATTAGGCCACCGCAGAAGATGTGTGTAATATTTACCGTCTGGGCGATTAGGAATAAGCCTCAAATAATATCAAATTCTGCTAGCCGCACCAATAAACTGCGTGCTAGCATGAGAACATAAACACCCTCCAGAATGCTTGGCAGTGGGGCCCAAATTATATCAGAAGTGCAACATAGGTGGAAACTTACTGGAGCATCAAGATTTGCCAGTTTAACTTTGAATGTACTTGTTTAGCTTTAAACGCTTTTACTTTTAATTCTCAGGACACAACAGTGTGTGTTGAATAACATCATTTAGAGCTATTCGTGTGGAGTGTGTTTCATTCAAATATCAAGTAAAGCTCTCTTGTAATTGTAAAGGCTTGCATGTGTTGAAAAAATATGTTTGACTGCCTAGGCTTTTTGAAAAGTAAAGATTATCCTGCCAGACACAAAGGAGGGTTAAGAGTTTAAGTCAAGGGCTAAAAAAAGACTCAAAATATGATTTTCAATCAGCTCTTTTTTATACTACCTTCTCTGTGAAACAAATAAAAAATGAAGGCAGATTTGAAAAGTGCTGGCACAACATCGTGAACTTCATCAATGTCAACTGTGAGAAAAAGCTTCCCTTTTACTGTTGCTGCTTCAATGGAATATTTGACAGCAGATATGTTCGTCCAACATCCGAGCTATACAAAGGACCAAAGTTTTTCTTCTGTGTTTGTGTGTAAGAAAAACCTCCAGCCAAATCTGTGCTCATCTTACAACAGAACCCCTGTGCCTGCATGCCTCTCTGGAAAGTATGAACAGTACAGTGACACAAACCATGGACAACGTCGCATGTAGAAGAATGGTGATGGTGGTGGTTGCAAGGAATGAAGGACAAAAGCTTTGAAAAAGCTTCCAGAGGTGGTGAGCAAGCTGAAAGAGAAAAATGTATGTTCTGCAAGGCCGGATCATTAATAACACAGTAACTAGTGGATGTCGTGGGGAACAATGGTATTGTGTAGAGAAGAGATGACGAATCCTCCTCTCTTTTCTCTCAGAGACAGCTCTATCTATTAATTACTTTTATATCTTCATTCATTATTTCATAGCATTCCAATGCCCAGAGTGAGTTTTAGTGGCCTGTGGCAATACAGTTCAGCATGCGAAGTTCAGTACAGCTTTCCAATGCAGTGTGTTGGTCCCATCTGGTCATTGTGGACCCGTGTAGTGAAAAGTTCATACTGTTCTGTCCTTAAGCATCATTTTGTGGTATGTCCCCTAATCTGCTCTTATAAAAAAAAAACTTTTCAATTTAATTAATATATCAAATAAAATTTTATCTTCAAAACATGGTCATCTCATTATGATCATGATGTTGTGTTTGGGCTGCCTAATAGTGTAAAAGAGTAAAAAAAAAATAAGCTGAGGAAGAGATGTGGTCAGGAAAAAAGCTAACTTTAGTTAAATGGACTTTTAATTAAGATTTGACAAAACATTCATTTTGATTCTTAAGCACATTTTGCTGATGATACTTTTGTACTCTTACTTAAGTGAAGTTTTCAATTAAATACCACTGACTTTAATTTGACCTTATTTTAGTTTACTTGTATTGGAGTAATGAAGTAAAGGATCAGAGAGAAAAAAATACAGGTTACATTAAGTATCTGGTATTACAGGCATATTCCTGATATTCACATGCAATAATCATTGTTTACACAAACATGTCATTAGGATCTACTACAGCAAGAATATTGCGTGCAAAAAGTAAAGTAAAGGCCTCCTTGGTAGGCTAGTGGATAAGGCGCAGTTTAAGTCAAGCGGCGTGCCAAATGTCAACATGCGAGCCGTCAGTGTGATAATTCACTGTGGCGACCCCTGAACGGGAAAAGCCGATTACGCAAACATGTCATTAGGATCTACTACAGCAAGAATATTGTGTGCAATAGACCGTTAATCTCATATGTTTTGATCACATTTGATTTATTTATTTCACTTATGAGCTTTTTACAGAGCACTTTGGGTGGTAGTAAGTAATTTGCATTCAAAAATTACAGATCAATTCCTCAGCAATAACAATCACTGTACTCATCATACTACATTTGTTGCATTCATCTGTAAAATGTACTAGAACTACACTGACCTGACATTAGAGAGATCAGTTCTCATTCAGTGCACTCACCAATGCACCATCGTTTGGAATTGATTAAGAGTCAGTTTAACCAAAACTACACCAAACAATACAGTATCTGTCAAGTAAACAAAACAGGTTTGGTTTTATGATGAGATTTTCAGTTTGTGTCTTCTTCCACCTCCAATTACTGGAGCTCTGAAGCTTGTTTCAAACTCGGAAGGGTATTTTTCTGAAGTACTGTGCCTGAGCTTGCTTCAAATTGAGAAAAACCACTTGACTGATGACATTCAAACCACTTCCCTGCGTCATTCAGATTGAATCAGCTGACTGTTTGGTTCGATAGGTGGAGCTTTGAAACATTGGCGCAATACGATGTATTTAGGATGGATGAAACTGCGCTCTGTGTCTTACCTCTTGTCAACACATTTTGGATTGCCTCACTATAGAGCCATCAAGGAAACATTCACAAATGTGGGAACATTTTGAATTGGTGCCACCGAATAAGGTAAATTACATTTCCAAGATTAAAGCCTTATTGTCAAGTCTGTTATTCATACAATGGATATCCAAGTTTACGGTCCCCTTCGAATAAACATAGGAAGGAAATCGCACACAGATCTCATCTTGATTTCACAGGTGCGGTATGTCCATGCAAATTCTCAGTCGCCCAGGTCATAGTGTGAATTCCCACCCTAATTCACACCAGGACAATAGGTGTCGGTCCACATGTGAGGGTTCAAAGACAGGTAATGACACTCACTGATACTGGACTATAACGACTCAGTTATTAGGGGACAGTGTTTGGCCTCCAATGGACTGGAACCACAACATATCAGTCGTTAGGGGACATTGTTGGCTGTCAAAGGACTGAAACACCGCCCAGGGGGATAAATACCTCCTGCTCAACACCAATCATACGGAACTGATGAAGCCTCTTAAATGAGAGGTGAAATGTCTTCTACGTAAAACCAAGTCCAGATGACTTTTTTATACATTTTTTCAGCTCACAGGTGCAGTATTTGCGCTGTCCTCTGCAGCTGACAAATAACAACAACACGTCATCAATCCTGAGAAATTACCGAGCCATACCATCCACTGTGAAGACACTATTTTTGAATAAAAATGCCTGAGTCACACAAGCACACCCAGTGTACACCAAGCACAATCAGAACACATAACATATTATATTATATTGTAATAACATTGATTAAAATAACATTGACCCCCTCCTTGAACTGCCACCTTACTGTGGTGGAGGGGTTTGAGTACCCGAGTGATCCTAGGAGCTATGTTGTCGGGGGCTATATGCCCCTGGTAGGGTCTCCCAAGGCAAACAGGTCCTGGGTGACGGGTCAGACTAAGAGCTGTTCAAAAGCCCTTTATGAATAGATTAAAACCAAGGACCGTGACGTCGCCTGGCATGGCGCAGCCGGGGCCCCACCCTGGAGCCAGGCCCGGAGTTGGGGCTCGAATGCGAGCGCCTGGTGGCCGGGCCTCCCCCCACAGGGGCCGGCCGGGCTTTGCCCCAACGAGTGACGTG
>NW_018128063.1:815479-816263 GCF_001952655.1 Monopterus albus | reverse complement strand
AGGTCTCTGGTGCCTGTTGTGGTGGCAATCCCCGAACCCGGTGGTGGACACCGGAAGTAAGGGATGCCGTCAAGCTGAAGGAGTCCTTTCGGCCCTGGTTAGCACGTGGGACTCCTGAGACAGCTGACGGGTACTGGCAGGCCAAGCGGGCTTCAGCCCGGGCAGTTGCGGAGGCAAAAACTCGGGTCTGGGAAGAGTTCGGTGAGGCCATGGAGGAGGACTATCGGTCGGCCTCGAAGAGATTCTGGCAAATCGTCCGGCGCCTCAGGAGGGGGAAGCAGTGCCCTGCCAAAACTGTTTACAGTGGAGGTGGGCAGCTGTTGACCTCAACTGGGGACATTGTCAGACGGTGGAAGGAATACTTCGAGGATCTCCTCGGGGGACCGGAGGGTGTGTTCCAACTATAGGGGGATCACACTCCTCAGCCTCCCCGGGAAAGTCTATGCCAAGGTACTGGAGAGGTGAATTCGACCGATAGTCGAACCTCGGATTCAGGAGGAACAATGCGGTTTTCGTCCTGGCCGTGGAACACTGGACCAGCTCTATACCCTCTTCAGGGTGGCGGAGGGTTCATGGGAGTTTGCCCAACCTGTCCACATGTGTTTCGTGGATCTGGAGAAGGCATTCGACCGTGTCCCTCGCAGTGCCCTGTGGGGGGTGCTTCGGGAGTACGGGGTCCGGGGCCCTTTGCTAAGGGTTGTCCGGTCTCTGTACGACCGGAACACGAGGTTGGTTCGCATTGCTGGCAGTAAGTCAGACTTGTTTCCAGTGCATGGTGGACTCT
>NW_018128063.1:795124-815189 GCF_001952655.1 Monopterus albus | reverse complement strand
CGTGGTGAAGAAGGAGCTGAGCTGTAAGGCGAAGCTCTCGATTTACTGGTCGATCTACGTTCCGACTCTCACCTATGGTCATGAGCTTTGGGTCATGACCGAAAGGGCAAGATCCCGGATACAGGCGGCCGAAATGAGCTTTCTCCGCAGGGTGGCCGGGCGCACCCTTAGAGATAGGGTGAGGACCTTGGTCACCCGGTAGGAGCTCAGAGTAGAACCGCTGCTCCTCCACATCGAGAGGAGCCAGCTGAGGTGGCTCAGGCATCTGTTTTGGATGCCTCCTGGGCGCCTTCCTAGGAAGGTGTTCCGGGCATGTCCCACCGGGAGGAGACTTCGGGGAAGACCCAGGACACGCTGGAGGAACTATGTCTCTCGGCTGGCCTGGGAACGCCTCCCCCGGAGGAGCTGGAGGAAGTGTCTGGAGAGAGGGAAGTCTGGGAATCTTTGCTTAGACTGCTGTCCCCCGCGACCCGGTTCCGGATAAGCGGAGGAAAATGGATGGATGAAAAATAACATTGAACCCTGTAAATATTTGCTCTGTCCAGTGTGTTATTTGGGATGAATAATTATAAATCCATTTCATATTCTTAGGAATTCTTGGGGAAGGATAATTACTTAGGTTATCAACATTTCATTTCAGATACTTTATAAGGCAAGAAAGAAAAACAGACATATGTAAAATGAAGTTAGACTTCAGCTTTATTTAAGAAATTTCCACATTACAACAAAATTGACAGTGTACACATAGGTGCATCAGTGTCACCTTTGCATAGCTATACAACAACCACTGCGCCAGCAGATGTCACCCATGTGCTCAAATGAATAGTGAACCAATGGTCCAAAAAGGTTCAAAGCTTCATGGGGCCTCGTATGGCCATCACTACTTAGAGAGTAATCTCTAAGGCTTTAGATATTCATCAGTCCACACTTAGACATACTATGTATACATGGAGAGGGTTTGGTTCTGTGGCTACTCTCCATAGAAGTGGGCGTCCAGCCAAGATCACTTCAAAGGCACAACACAGAATGCTCAATGAGGTAAAAATGAGCCCTAGAGTAACTGAGTAACAGCTAAAGCCTATAATGTTCCATTTTACTCTGCATAAATTGACAGGTTGTTGACATGAAGAAAAAACATTTTTGTCACTCGTATGACTGAAGCTTGAAAGAGATGAAGGCCTGGGGCCCCGGTCTTTCTTTTTTTTCTGGCCCAGTGTATCAGTCTGTCTGGGCAAATTGGACATACTGGACTTACAACTGTCCCTCTGTGCAGCCAAGAGGTCTGCATTACATCCAGTCTGCAGCACAAAAGACATTTCAGCAGAATGCATGAACTGGAGATGAAGCCCTGGCCTGGAATTCAGGCTCTGCGGTCGACTGACACCCCCACCCCCACTCCTCATTCCTTAGCCCCCAACCCACTTCTTCCATCCCTCCTCTTTCTACACCCCCTATTGGCTGTAGAAGATGGCTTCAGTGAGTCATCTTGGGACGAACATCAAAGGAAAATTACAGCCGTCTATGCAAAATGTAATGTGGAACCCCCCAGCTATGTCCTCACTATTGATTTTTCTCTTTCTTCTTGCATCCCCTCTCTCACTCTGTCCTTTTCTCCTCATTTCTCTGCTTCATTTTTATCCAAGCACAATACTGCACAGTGTGAAATTTGAAGAAAAAAGACCCCCGAACCCTTTTCCAGATGAAGCAAAAAAGAAAAAAGAAACTAGGGAAAAGAGTATGATTTGGCTCTCCTAGTTATGCCTGTTTGCATTTAGAGTCCATTTTGGGATGTAAGTAGTCCTGTTACTTGTGTGGAGCACCACTTTAGGTGACGGTTTGATGTCAGAGAGGGAGGGGTTGCGATAGGTCACGCCCAGGCCTTTCTCAAATTAAATAAATTCGACAGACAGTGTTTGTCACACACAATAGAGTCCAATTTGTGAAATATCAGGTTTTGGGGTTAAGATGTAAGTGTGAGGCTAAATGGAGTTCTTCGTCAGATTACCCGCTCTCTGAAGTCGCTCAGGCCCTGCAGGAAATTGAAATGAATTGTGAAGCCATTCTGTATTTAAAAGGAGCACATGATTTTTTTTTCATAAGTGAATATGTGGAATATTACTGGAGTCATGCATTTTTGACAGGTCAGCTTGTTCACTGATAAAGTAGCTAGAAATACACATACTTGAAAACAAAGGAAAATGTCATTTTTTTCTCATGTGTTATTAGGCAAAAGTGTAGTTTCTTTAAGATTCTCTTTTTTGGGATTTTGCCTTTATTTGATAGTTGACCATTTATAGACAGACAGGAAACAAGGGCAGCTGGGATCGGCTCCAGCTCCTGCGTGACCCTCTACAGCAGGGGTGTCAAATTCAATCGCACAGGGGGCCAAAACTCAAAGCACACTTTAGTTTTAGTCTGTTCAATAAATGTTTATCCTGTTCGGCCCATGACCTAAACATTTTTTTGAACATAAATATGAATCAAAACAGACAGGATACAATATTATTTCAAAATAAATAAACTTGAACTTAGAATTGTGATTTCACTTTGGTGAAAACGTCTGCTGTGATGTCAGATTCCTCTTCAACTCCTCTACCTTCTGTAGCTTCTGCTCTGCATTCACGTTTTTCAGCTTGTCCTGATGTTTTGTCTCGTAGTGCCGTCTTAGGTTATATTCCTTAATTACAGCCACATTAGCTCCACAAATAAGACACACAGGTTTACCGACAATGTCAGTAAACATATTCTCAGCCTCCCACCGGTTTAGAAAGGCTCTGTTTTCAGAATCAACTTTTCTCTTGGCCATTGTTAGGGGCTAGCTTTGACTTGAAATTAGGGTTGTATACATCAACAGACGCTTGATTGATCTGACGTAATTGACGGGGGAATGATCGCAGGTAGCCTATCGGTCGGTAAGGCAGCTGTTGCGCTGCATTATGGGATTTGTAGTTTGTGTGTTATCGGCACTTCATATCGCTGGGCCATTAAAAAATATAAAATGATAATAATATAAATATAATATAAAATTATCTCGCCGGGCCAGATGTGACCTGCGGGCCTTGAGTTTGACACATGTGCTCTACAGGATAGGCTGTAAAATGACAAAAACAATCTGAAACCGTAAAAGCATAGTTGTTGCCCAGCCCCAAACCGGAGTAGAAATTACACCCTTCATATTGTGAATAAAACATATCAGGTAAACAAACAAATAATGACAGAATCAGCACCAGTTTCACAATCTGTTTGAATGACTTTCTTCATACAAAATACTGTAGTTGTTGAGTAATAAAGGCATTTGTAATTTGATAAACAATGTGCATACAGGTAGCTTAAAGTTGTTGAGCTCAGCACAAAAAGAGCCACAGCAAACAGACACTTTGTTCTTGTCACAGCATTTGTAGGTGCAGTGCTGGAGCCTATTGAACTATGGGTAAATATTGTGAGTTAGAATAAAATGCTGCGGGACTGAAATCTAAGCAACACACCTGGAGTCCATGGAGACACAAATGGACTTATGGAGAGAGAAAGACAGACGGAGATTGAGAGGTGTGTGAGCAGTGAATGAGTGGGTTGGAGTGTCTGTGTGTGTGTGAGTGTGCGTGCTGGGTTGTTTGTGTGATCCTGGATTCCCATGCACACCAGACTCTTCTCGTCTGTTGTTTTTGCTTAAGTGAACGCATGCTTTCACAGCATTTGTGAACTTGTGTGTGTGTGTTTGTTACAGCAGTAGTGAAACTGGGTGGGTTGCAAAGGCATTAAAAAGGAAAGAAAAGCAGTGCCAGCTTCAGTGCCCTCAGCCATGGGCACAAAGACGACAGTGACAACCCATTCATTTCCCTGACGAGCTGTCGCCTGCGGGAGGATAGGTGACTTCTCCCAAGGTTATTTATGGCACTGTTGATCTCTCATTCTCTGAGTCCTCTCCGTCACCCAGCCCCCCTAACCCTGTCCCTCACCATCATGAGTCCCATGTGCATCTCTCTATTTCTATCACCATTTGTCTGTCTCCACCTCTTCACCTCATTCTGTCATTAGCCAGATTTGATCATTCCAAATATTGATGAGTTCATGTTTATAATAAATACACATATCATTTGTACATCTGTATGTGTGTGTGTGTGTGTGTGTGAAATCGGTAGCTCAAGCTTTGTCTTCAAAATATGGTCCTGCATTTATCAAGCATCTCATTCCTTGAAGTCACATTTAAAGTTAAACTAGTATTTAAACACTCCTACTTAGAACAGGACTTATTAAGAGTTATTTATAAAGCGGAACGTAGTAGTAGTATAAATCATAATGACATTTTTTTCTGATAGTTGTGATTTTATAGGCAAACAATCCTAGATAACTGACTCAGGTTATGAAAACTGGAGGAAGGAGAAAGTGTTATTTTCCAAACAATGTGCAGCATTTTGCTCAAAATTTGTAAAGCAAATGATCCTTTATTTCTCATTTTTAGCATGTGACCACTGACTTTTCCAGCTGAAATGACAACTGTTACTAACAACTGTGCCTGGCTAGCTATTTACGTTAACATTAGCTTCACAAATTGGATTAATACTTCCAAATGTTTACAACTGCATGTATTATAATGAGAACACTATCAAAGGGGTCTTAAATATGCACTTGGCATGGACTTGTATAGCTCCTTTTTATGCATTGCAACACAATCAGAGCACATTCAAACTATTTGTCTATTCACACACATACACACACACACACACACACACACACGCACACACACCGGTGATATCACTGGGAGCAACTCAGGGTTGTCTTGCTCAAGGACATCTCCTCACGTAAACTGAAAAGCCAGGAATGGAACTGTCAACTTTCCATTCTTAGCCACAGCCACCTGGCTACATACTGAAATAATAAAATCATGTCCCAATCAAAAGATCAACCTCATCAGCAAATAATGAAGACATATAGTAGATATGGAGCAGCATTGTTCATATGTTGCACTGCGAATGGAAAGGAAAAGTAAGCACAGATCAGTTTTAAAGTTTTTAACAATGCCTAAAGCACACTTTTTATTAGCTGGTCTCCAGATAAAATAAAGACCCTGACTGAGTCCTAAATATCACTAGAGATACCAACAATTCCAAATGTTTAGATGGATAAAATGGTTTGAGTCCTAAGCCTAAAAGTAGCACTACATATGTCTCACTCCAAGAATCTTTGGCCAGTTAGGACTGATTTCTTGCTGTGAGATCTAAAATGCTTCAATCAAAGTAACAAAATCAAGCCAGTGCAGACTTTGGCCTTACAACTTCACATATTTACATTGTCCCGCACTTTGCCTAATGCAGACACACATACACATTCATAAGCACTTGGGCGCACACTACTTCACACTCACTCATACATGCACAATGCACAAGTAATGTGATTTAACCTGCTTTTGCGAGCTCTCACGGGTACTCGACATGATTAAGAGCCAATATATTGTTGCATACATCTGAGCTAAAGATGTCTATTTCTCTGAGTCATTCCTATTTGCCTGCTCCTTAAGCCCCTCTTTGCATCTCCCTCAGCATGTCTTTTAAGCACTTCTGAAGCATCTTGGAGTGAGAACTTTACACACATCATCATCTAGGATCCCTGACTTAGACATAGAACCATATCAAATGTCACTGAAATGGGGAGCTCAGTTGTAACAAGATGTTTTGAAGGTCCTCTCTGAGAGGAGAAATGCTGGAAAGTTTAGACTGGGTTCATCATTTTTCGGGGTTTTTTTTTTAAGTGAAGCACCCCCCTCCACCCACTTAAGCCCAATCATTATATGCTTGGAATCATCCTTCTGCAGATGCTAGAGAAGTTTGGAGGCATCTAGACGCAAGAGGGATTGCAAGGAAAAGTGGTGGAGGTAAGAAGGTGCAGCTCAGATTCAAGCTGCTTGACCTGTCGGTTTCCATTCAAGCGTATATCAGCCGTGTGTGTGTATGAGAGAATGTTAATGATGTCATTTAAAGAGCTGCTGAGCTGCTCATCTGTACAGCATATAACTTTCTATGTCTGCAGGCTTATTCCCTGTCCAGTCCTTTCCCTTCCTACCGTCCAATCTCATTCCTCCTTTTGTTTTTCTCATTTCCAACTTACTTCTCTTTTATCCCTGTGTTGTCCTGCCGTTTGCTTGTGGCGAGGCAGGCATAATCTCGTATACATAACGTAGCATGCAATGTGCGACGGCGGTAATGCAAGCATCTGCTCAGGGCTTTTGTGTTCAAAAGATTCAATTAAAAAATAATTACCAAAAGATTAGTGGTAGTCCAGTATGACTGTACTGTTTGAATAGATGTTTCCTTTTCATCTGCTGTAATAATAGAATGCTTTTTTTTAATTAAAGGGGGGGGAGGAAGGAAGCAGATGAAGAAAAAGAAGAAGAGAAGGAAGGATAAAAAAAGGTGGGTCTGCCTCAGTACACCGTCTGAAGACAAAGTTTTTTGATCTAACAAATTAATTTTCACCCCCACTCACCAGCCCTTCCTGTCCTCCCTCTTTTTTTTTTACAGGGAAGATAAAGACAATTTAATTTAGATACTGCACTCAAACATGCATGCACGCACACACACACAGACACTCCCGTGGTCAAGGCTGATGAGGATCCACTACTACCACTAGTCAAACCATATCCTAGGTGGAGCGGGGAGTGAGATAGGAAAACATGAGGCCAGTCCAACATGGGCTGAGTGACAGGGATGTGTGATGGTATGACAGGGTCATATTAAGACAGTTTTTGTCATTTAGAAAACTCATTAATTATTATGGAATAATAAAAAAAATACCAGGGGCAGTTTCTTTTTATGGAATTAAATAAAATAAATGTTCTATGTGAAGAGGAATTTACATTGTTATTTTATACTGTAGATCAATACTGGCTGTGAGTTTTCATTAAAAGGTTAAATTGCTTAGCTTCTAAAATTTCAGAAAGTTTTGAGAGAATAATTGGAGAAAAGCACGTGAAAGAAAGACGGCCAGGGAGAGAGATGTCATTGACTCGGTGTCCCTGTGGCTTTGTTCCTGCCATGCTCTGCAGCACAGGGCCGACTTGCCCTCAAGCGGCATCTCACATACACACACTATGTTTGTGCTGTCAGCCATGGCAGCACCTGTCAACTGCTGACCACTTCATCGGACACTCCCAGAGAGAGAGAGAGAGGGAGAGAGCAGCTACTACAGGCAGAGCAGAAAAGGCAAATAACTGACCTCTCTGTCCAGATGGGCCCACTCCTTCTGTACAACAAACAGCACCGCCACAGTGTGAGAGTGAACAGTGATAGTGTACTGTATGTACAAGCTGTAAAATATTGCCACTTTTACTCAAATGACACAAACAAGGTAACAACAGGTATGCTTTCAAACAGCAAAGACCTATTTAAAAAGTCATTATATATACTGTGTATCAATAGACTGGACTCTTGGCCTTTCTGTTAGTCATAATTTTCAAAAGTAATGCCTGTCCTAGCACCATTCATTCTTATGTCTAATTGATTCATATATCTCCTTTAAGAACAGATTGGGAATGAAAAAATGCATAGCAGAGTGATTAAGCTGTCTATTATACGACAATGAAAGGTGGTTGAAAAGAAATATATTAAGTCACATTGTTCATAAACTCTTTTTGTCCTCTAGACCCTTAACAGACACCCCATACACTTAAAAAAGAAGGAAGAGGTTTAGAGGGAATATAGAGTATAAATAGTTGAGACATTTATCAGATTAGATCACAAATTTCTTGGCCAATGATAAGATGTTAAAGACTGGGGGCAAATACTGAGTCACATGAATGCTATTTTTGTTTTGTGGATTCCATGTCAACAGTTCATTATTTCTTTTGGAGAATGGTTCAAAAGATCTGTAAATGTGCCTTCAGCCATTTTTTTAACTGGGTGATGTTACAAAAACAAACAATTATAGTACTAGCCATGAATAAATGCTACTTTATTTTGGAATATAATATGTAAACAGAAAATGACAATAAAATATCCTGAAGGATGAGACAGGGTTATTGTTGCTGGGTGTTTTTAAGAGGTGTGCATTCATTATATGGAAACATAAAAACGATGGCTACTGTATATGAATTTAGAATTATTCTGAGAGTTAGCTAATGCTCTATGTTTTAATGTCATTCATTTCTATATAGCAATTAGGATTTTGTAATTTTGTATCTAACCTTTATTTTTGTGGTTCTTCTGTTTGCTTCTTTTGTGCTTAAAACTAAATGCTAACATGCAGGAAGAATATAGAGAAACTTTTTTAACTGAAACTAAAAATACTGTATAGAGTCTCACTCCAACATTGTAATAAATTCGTGAAAACATTATATCTATTGCTGGTCTCATGATTAATAAAATTTTGTTGTTTAAAGACACTTAGTGTAAGCGGAACACAAGGGAAAGGGATAGTAACGAGCTAAATACTGTTTTAAGCTAAAATAATTGTAAAGCTTTTTATGAAGTGTGTATCCCGTGATATCATCAGTTGACAATGTCAGTCACTTACAGTATACTAAAAATCTTTGAGAACTCAGACGGTAACTGGATCCAACTACTTATGAAAACCTTTATGCATCACACACTATGATTTTATCTGATTTGTCAACACCAACTGAAATAGACCTGGTCCAACAGCAGTAACGTGCGCACCTGCCGTGCACTGTTATGACAAGATTTAAGTGCACATGGGACTGCCAAAACCATGTACCTATTAACCATATTATTATAATTTTTAGAGCATAATATGTTATAAACTCTGAGGAATTGACTGCTAATACAATATACCACATTCATAATGTATGTGAATGACTGATTTAAATTCAGTGCTGGGATAGTGCATATGTTTATGCTATGGTTTCAATTCCCCCTCTCTTAGTATTCATATTGTCACTCTTCCCCATTGACTCAGTGCAATGGATTTGTTCTTTTATTTTGATGGAGTATCCATAAAACATCACTAGAGAGAGAGAGAAAAAGAACAACAGAATTAAGCAAGAGAGAAAAAAGCTTAGGAGCAGAGGGATTAGGATTCAAAGTGTTTGTTGGAGACAGACACCAGTTGTGGCATTGTTTACCTTCTGCTTACCTCCTGCTCAGACTTATTGGCAGGGCTTCAGTTAACTAGGCATTGATTCTTATTTAGAAGTGTCAAGTATTGAGGGTTATTTTAAAAAAAGTTGGTTTAACACAGAGACCTTATGAATTTCCATTTTGATGTATGTATGGAGACATTGTGAGGGAAGGATGTCAAACAAATGTATTGTGCTTTGTGATCCTGGTATGTATGTAATTCTGTGCGTGTGTGTGTGTTAAACTCAATTAATCGTACCTAAATCTCAGCCAAAGCTATTTTACTGGCCTTTTCTCCATTGTTTCCTCTCTGTCTGCTCCTTCCTTTGCTGATGTACAGTATGTTTATACACTCACTCCTATATGCATGAAAGGCGCTGAGAGGCCAGCCCTGAACCTTGCAACATTCCATCCCCTTCAGTTTGCTTACCACTAACCAATCCGCTAAGGATGTGGTAATATCTGTCCAATCTAGAAAAAATGAACGCCTCTGTCATGACACTGTTTATTTACTTTGGAATTCAGAACATTCATACCATAACTCCTGATTTTGAGTCACCTAGACTTCCAGTCAGCCCACATTGGCAGCTACACCTCCAGCATCTTCCAGCTCCAACTACATCATTAAGTTCACTGATTAGACCAGTACTGGGCCTCGTCAGCGCCAAAGATGAAACAGCTTACAGAGGAGAGATGGACCTAAGACGCACAACTGACAGCATCCTGACCACTTGCATCACTGTCTGGTATTGGAACCACAAAGTCTTTGTAGAACAAATCAACTCTTCTCCCCCCTCCATACAACAAATCTATGAAGCATGGTGCACCCACAATGCAACATCATGTAGGACCCCTCCCACCATAGTCACAGCCTCTTCATCCTCTTACCATCTGGCTGTACATACCAGCGTATATAAACCTTTTCTGCCAGGCTAATACAAAAGCTGCTTCCCTCGAGCTGCGAGGCTCCTTAACAGTTTGAGCACCAAATGGTCTACAAGAAACAATATTTCGCTGACAAATAAAAAAAGCTTGCACTTGAAGCTGTTGTCAAACTCCACCAGAATCAATGAAAACTACAGTATTAAGTTGAATTCTAATACACTGAATAAGTATTACTGACAAAATTGTGTGCAGTTAAGAAATCCTTAGGGTCATACTGTAATGCTGTGTGCTGCTATCTATTACTAAAAAGTCACTTAGACTTGCTTGGAGGTTGTCCCAGTACAGTGCTGTCGGTTACTGATCTGTAAATGACAGATAAGAGATACATATACATACATAACATCAGTTTCGGTCCTAAAAATGTAGAAAGTACATTAACCATCTCTATTGTTTTTTCTCTGTGTGGTTGTACAGGGATGAAAGGGAGGTGGAGGGAAGAGGGCGAGAGTGGAACGAGAGAGAAGATATTAATTAAGCAGGGATTGTGCATTGACTCTGTCTTGTGCATAAGACAGAAGGTTAAGCAAATGCCAGGGCAGCTGTGTCACTTCAAACAATGACTATTAGCTTTGGAATCAGACTTGTGTCTGCTGAGGAAACACAATCCATTCAGACTCCTGATTGCTAGCTGGCACAGTGTGTATATGTGTGTGTGTGTGTGTGTGTGTGCGTGTGCAGTGGAGGTGGTGGGGAGTGGGAGGGGGTCATTCCATTTCAATCTGTGGTTAAATTAGCCGAAGGCGGCAGAGGTTGAAAACACACAATTATTGGTGCGAGTCAGTCTGATGGGGACTGGCAAGGCAGGGGCAATGTTTTAAAAAATAATCGTGATAGAGACATTATTGAAGGGGGTGATGGTGAACAGTGGGGGAGGGGGAGAGGGAAGGGGCCATACAGGTTGAAGGGTGTTGGAAAGAAAGTTGTGATCGCAGTGTTTTGAAAAGGTGACACCTACAGACCTGTTTCCCATGTGACGTACATTGACTTTTAACATGACAGTCACATTTCTTGTTTAGATTTGATGCAACAAACTGCTCCTATACCCAGATGAAATATATCTCAGTCAAAATAAAAGTAAAATGAAGTTATGTGACACACTGGGAGTGGCGTGAGTTCAGCGCGGGACTACCAAAATGGGTGAGTGATTTTCAGTATTTCATTCTTTTGATGTGCGTTGATGCTGAGCAGAATAGGACAATAGCATATCGTGTCATGCATTCACCTGAGATGAATTTCTTGGACTGGCATGACCATTAGCTTATAGTGGTAAGCTACCATTAGTCAAGTTAGCCAGAGACCATGTACAATAATAGACATTACTGATTCAGTTGACAGATTGACTCTTTTCTATTTTTGCCACTGTTAACAGTGGGGAAAAGCATTCCATTGAAATTTGCACAAAAGTATATATAATCAAAGGCTTAAAAAGAAACATAACCAACACTTTTTTTTGCTGCTCCCATAGACCTGCATAATAGTCTACAAAATCCACACCTTCACATATTCAGAGGTATACTCAAATTGTTCTATATCAATAAGTCAAATTCAGGTGTAAAAATTCAAATTATGTCAAAAGCTTGGGTTGCTCAAATACATCTGGTCAGAATCAGACACTAAAATTCTAGGTATGAAATTCAGTTGTGTGGAGATGAGAGAAGCCCTGTTACTGTCTTAAGTTCTCTTTTTTTCATTCTTTACATAGCTACTTCTATCACAACATGTGTAAAGCCAAGTTTAATTTATTATATTTTAATAATCCCCAAGTGGAAATTTTTCACTGATGGCGGCACTGTCAGTCATTGCCTGGCCACCAGGGGCAACCAGTGGAGCATTGTCCTGCCCAAGGATACTTCGACATGCAGACTGGGAATGGAACCACCAATTGAATCCAATTGGGAGACGACTGCTTTACCTCCTGAGCCACAGCTGGTGCAACACCATAAGTGTCTTTAAGGACATATGGTTCAAAGGTGTGCACCATTATCCCCATTGTTATAATTCATGGCATCTCTGTGATGGCAGGCATTTTGCCCTGCCTTAAAGGGGAGCCATTCTGAACAGCTATGAATAAGGCAGTTTAAAATATTTTATTGGGTTTGTTCTTGTAGGCTATAGAACAGAAGAGCAAAATGCAATTTACTGAATGATTCAAGTGATGAACCCAAAATGAACTACATAAAATAAGTAAACCATATAAGTAACCACGACTCTTGTCCCTTTAGTTAATAGGTATAAATAACCCACAAATCAGGAACTTCTTCCAGACTAGTGAGCCATGGGGCCACAATGAGATTCTTACACAGATGCCAATCACCTACAACCTAATATGTTGTCTACACACGTATTTACACATAACCTATAGCAGACACCAGCACACTTAGAATAAATTGCCACATCAACATGACAAAAAGAGGGTGGAAATAAACAAACCAGCAAAGCGGAGAAAGCCTAATGTTAGGGGCCTCTTTTGTATTGAGAGAAATTACAGAAGCGTTTGATTTGTGCCGAGGTGCCATCCTGAACATATGGTGTTTTAATTCTTGCCGGTCTCATCTGGATAACTCAGGGCCCAGCAAATCTCTCACCACCATCAGGGAAATATGGGCACAAGCGGAATGCTTAACAGCAAAGGGCTCCAATTTCCCACCTTAATGGGCATTCTCATCCCATTTTTCCCCCTCGCTTCTTCTGTCATTTTTTTCTTCTCTTAAATCCAGCCTTTGTTTGTTGTTCTTTTTTCAGACCTTTTTTGCCATTCTTTTCACTCCTTCTGCCTTCCCTGCTTCCCTTATTTGCATTGATTTCCCCACTTAGAGGAAGAGTGGACTCAGAGGGAAAATAGGCCTCCATCAAAACGTTCACACACAGCCATGCAGAAACCTCACAGCCACACTCACCTACACACACACACACACACACACACACCTGACACATAGCAGAAGACTAGCAGTGTGCAGAATATGTTTGCGGCTGTTCATTTTTTAATCGTCTGATGCCTTTTGTGTGGGTTGACAGCTCAAGACGAGTGACTAATAAGTCCAAGCCTGGTGCTGTCCTCCTGGGCTGAACAGTCTCTTTACACACACACACACACACACACACACACACACACACACACACACACACACACACTGTATACAAAAAAAAGAGGGCCCAGACCCTGAGCTTGGTTTCATATCCAATGCACACATACACACAGGCTCCCTAATCATCCTGGTGTCTAGCACTCCGCTGGCGATCACCACTCCACCACATTGCCATCATGGGCCAATTAAGTGGCCGTATATCTGTCTAACACTCTCCTCTGGCTGAATGGACAGTGGTGGAGTAGCAGTAGTAAGCCGCTACATGAGCCCACCCGCAGCTAGCAGTCAATTTGTAGCTTAAAGCCTAGTTGCCACAACACTCCAGCATTATTAGGGCTAGTAGCACTATTGAGGATTCTTCTGTGTGTGTGTGTGTGTGGGTGTGTGTGTGTGTGGGTGTGAGAGAGAGAGAGAGAGCTTAGAAGAGAGGGTTGTTCACACTTTTGTGTGTGCGCCCTGGGATGTATGCATGCTTCAGTTTGTTTGAAGGTTTGCCTTTATGCTATGCTAACTGTGTCAAAGTAGCGAATGACTATTTGCATTTGTGTGTCTGCTTATTGTTTCCCTTGAGTATTTACTTTCAGTGTGTATTTAGGGTTATGTGTGTGTGCCTTTTGTATTACTTACATCATAAGGACTGAAACCTGCTAACACACACACACTGTGGGGACAAGAAGCTAGTCCCCCCAAGGAAATCATTGAATTTTAGGGTGTCAACATGGTTCAGGGATAGGATGAGGTTAGGTTAAGTGTTAGGGACAGGGCTAGGTTTTAGGCAAGTAGTGGTTAAGGCTAAGGTTAGGATAAGTCTATGTAAAGTCCCCACAAGGAATGAAAACACAGCATGTGTGTGTGCGTGTTGTGCTGCAAAGTTTGTAATGTCCCTGTAAGTTTGCAAAGTGCCCATTTGTGCCTTCTTGTCCTTGTTGTTGGCATGTGCACATATGCACAAGAACTAAACCTCATAAGTGAAAAAACAATCATCCACCAGGCTGCTTTTGGGAATGACCCAGTTAAATTGGGATACCTTGCTATCACCCCACAACAGAGACAGAGCCACATTTTGGCCACAGTCTGTTGAACTTTGATGCAAAACTCAGAGCATCCACACCTGGCACCATGGTGGAGGACTCGGCGGAGAATTGGCATGTAAATAATGAATAATGATGCATTCATCTGCATGTTGTACTTTTCAGCAAGTTCTCCAATGTAACACAATTGCATGTTCATATTCTTTTTTGGTAGGAAATCAAAACTAACTTGGTGGTCATTACAAAAACATTACAGGTAGCTACAACTAGACAACAATGATAATTACATTTTTTATAGTCTGTCTGTAGACATTAATGTTGTTGTCTACCATTTTGGTCAACATATGTACATCACAGCTTAGATTTTAATGTACAGATCCGGTCCTGTAGATATCCAAGATGGTGCCGCTGTGTCTGGCTAGCTGTCTACTCCTTTTGTGTACCTGTCTTTTCGTGGCTTTTGATGTTCCCTCTGCATTTTCCACCTTGATATATGATCGTTTGACACTGTTTAACATACGCAACTCGATGAGCAGCGGCCCTTATTACTGCCATGGTCATCATTTTAACCCTCCACCACCTCTGCTGGCGTCTGTTCCACCCTTCCTGCAACGCTTGCATCACCAGTTAAGCCTCGACAGAGATGACGCGGCAGGAGAGCAGGACTACACGTCAAGTTGAAATCTGCTTCGGATCAGGCTCAGAGGATGGGACTCCTTCTGGAGAAAGACTACATCGGTTCAAGTTGGTCGATCCTCTTCAGTTACCGCTTTCTTCAACCAGTAGGCCTGGACGTCAACCCGCCTCCTCCTCGCCTTCGTCTGGTGAAATGCTCTACTCGACGCTGTCTCCACTCCAATCTGCGCCCAGTGTCCCACGCTGTGTGCCCTAAGGTTGAGCCTAGCTGGCTTCAGTTATCCCTGTTTAACGCAAGATCTCTGAATAACAAAACTTTTATCCTGAATGATCTTGTTACCACACACGATTTGGATATGCTTTTTATTACGGAAACCTGGCTGAAACGTGGGGATAACACCCTGTTTTCTGAGCTTTTACCGGCTGACTATTTATTTCTTAATTCCCCACGTCTCGCTGGCCGTGATGGGGGCCTGGCATCTGTTTTTAAGTCATCTTTAAAGTGTCACATCCTGCCCGACATGGCTTTTTCTAGTTTTGAGGCAAAAACTGTTGTTTTATCTCTGCCCAGTCCTATTTTCTGTGCAGTTATTTATCACCCCTGAAGTCTAAGAACTTCATCCACGAACTTGGGGAGTTTTTGGCCTCTTTTACTTCACAGGCTGCCTGCCTGTTGATCTGTGGGGATTTTAATCTTCATGTTAATTCCTCACCCGACCACCTTCCTAATGATTTTAGTATTTTATTGGACTCTTTCGACCTGTGTCAGTGCCCACCCACACTCGGGGGGGCACTTTAGACCTCGTTATCTCTAGGGGTCTATCTGTTGCTATTAAGGATATAGCCATATCTGATCACTTCCTTATTCGTTTTGAAGTTTTGCTACCGAGTAGGCCGCCTAGACTGGCTGCCTCTCGGCCTCATCGTAGGATCATCACTTCTTCTACCCCCTATGACTTTTCTGCTGCGTTCTTGGGCTCCGAATTGTATTCTTCTGTGGTTCATAATCCGCCGTCCTGCCCTGAGGTTTTTCTCTCCTCACTGAACTCGACTTCGGCCCAGATTATAGGCTCCATTGCGCCTCTCAGGTCTAGAAGGACTGGCAACGCTTCTTCTCCCTGGCTAAATGACACTATCAGGTCTTTGCGGAGGGCCTGTAGGCAAGCTCAACACAAGTGGAAAAAAGACGGTCTGAATGTCTCATTGGATATTTTGAGATCTAATCTCCTTGCCTATCAGGAGGCTGTAAAAGTTTCTAAAACTCATTTTTTGTCATAGCAACAAACAGTCGGAACCCGAGAATCCTTTTTAGAACTATACACTCTGTTATTAACCCAGTCGGTGCTTTGCCCCTGGAGGGTTTCACTGCCCTTTGTAATCAATTTTTAAGTTATTTCATTGCTAAGGTTGGGGCTCTCAGGCATAATATGTCGAAACTCTTAGTACACTCACAGCCTGTTCCCCCCGTAGTTCTTATTTTGAATTCTTTTACTCTGATTTCTCTACTCCAATTAAAAGACACTTTAGTTCACTTAAAATTGACCTCTTCGGCCCTTGACCCGCTTCCTGCCAGGTTTATTAAGGAGGGTTTTGATGTTTTGGGTCCCATTTCCCATTTTGGTCATGTTTATTAATTTCTCTTTGGATTCGGGTGTGGTCCCATCTGCTCTTAAGCATGCGATAGTTCGCCCACTCCTTAAAAAACCTAATCTTGACTCTTCATTATTGTCGTCCTTTCGTCCAATCTCAATTCTTCCATTTTTGTCCAAAAATCTGGAAAAAATCGTAGCCACCCAGCTGCTGTCACATTTAGACTGTTTAAATATCACCGATAAATTTCAATCTGGCTTTAAGCCCCACCATAGTACTGAATCCTCGTTACTTAAGATTCATAATGACATTATTATGGCTCTCGATAACAAATGCCCTGTTTTGTTAGTTCTTCTGTATTTATCCACGGCCTTCGATACAGTCGATCACGCTATTCTTCTGTCGAGACTACAACACCTTGTTGGGCTCAGAGGCACTGTGTCGAACTGGTTTTCATCCTTTTTGACTGATAGAACTTTTTCTGTTACTATTGGTGACTGCACTTCCAATATAGCTCCCCTCTTTTCAGGTGTTTTGCAAGGTTTGACCCTGGCTCGACTACTTTTCTCATTATATATTGTACCCCTTGCAGCTATTATAGCTAATCATAATGTTTATTTCCACTTTTACGCTGACAATGTCCAAATCTATATGCCACTGCTCTTGTCCGACCCCAATGCTCTTACTTTGTTACATAACTGCATGCGGGACATTAGGCAATGACTTTCGCAAAATTTTTTGCAGTTAAATGAGAGTAAGACCGAATACATCCTTTTCAGGCCTGACTCGTCGCCTGACGTTGTTAATCTTAGCACTTCGGTCTTCCCGCCGTCTGACTCTGTAAAGAATCTTGGTATAATTTTTGATTGTGGTTTTACCTTTGAGAAACAGATTAGGGCAGTGGTTAAGTTGTGCTTTTTTCACCTAAGACTTTTAACTAAGGTGAAACCTTTTTTGTCACATGGTGATTTGGAGAAGGCGATCCATGCATTTGTCATCTCAAGGTTGGATTATTGCAATGCTCTGTATATTGGAGTTCCTCAGTCTTTGCGCAACAAACTACAATTAGTCCAAAATGCAGCAGCTCGGCTACTATCTAATGCTCCCACGTTTGCTCATATTTCCCCTATTCTCTTCACTGGCTTCCAATCCAATTCAGAATTAAATTCAAGATGAATGATAATTAAAAGGTGGGGCGACTGTTCATTTTCTGTTTGTGGCCCTAGACTATGGAATGCCCTGCCGGTTGAACTACGGGTGGAAAGCGATCTAGTGGCCTTTAAATCGGCCCTAAAGACCCACTTTTTTAAGCAGGCTTTTGAGTCCTAAGTTGTTTTTATTGTTTTATGTTTTTAGAAGTCGGTTTAGCACTCTTGTATTTTTTCTGTTGTTATCGTTTTGCTCTGCTTATTGGGTTTTGACTGTACAGCACTCTGGTGCTCTTGCGAGTTGTAGAGCACTATATAAATAAAGTTTATTATTATTTTTATTGAATTAATATACAGTATACTTTTCTGACTTGATGAACTGCTGGTGTTTTCTGATGGGAAACACAACTGAAAAGGGCTGTTCAAACTAAATGAGAAGTGAATTTAAGTCAAACAAGCTACCTTTAAAATTTGCTTTGCACTGACTATAGACACACCTAAAGTTAAAGTTGGCCTCTTAAGGTTAAAAAAAATCTCACTTTATTTGCACAAATTTGACCTCTAGACTGTAGTCTCTTTATTCATCCCAAATACCCATCAATTGTGATTATATGTGCACACTGTGTTTGTTCAGTGATTGTATGACAGCTTAAAACTTAGATGTCTCCCAATAAAGTGGTTCTTTAGACTAGTGTGTTGCTGGACTTTTAGACTCTTAAGTCTTTTCCTTATCTATTCTCTGTTATTATTTTCCAGATCACTTTTTCTTGTACAGTGGAACCTCGGTTTTCGTGATTAATCCATTCAAAAAAGTCAGAATGAAAACCGAATGTACAAAAACTGAAGCAATATTTCACATAAAAAATAATGTAAATTCAAGTAATGTGTTCCAGACACCCAAAAATATTAACAAAAAATACATTTTATAGAGAGTAACTATAACTATATACTATTTTTACATACAGAAAACAATGAGATATAAACTGCTAAATGACTAATGACTAACATAAATGACTAATGAAATGGATAAATGAACATTTAACATCACTTTTACCTTTACTGAAGACTCTTGTTGGCGTATGGAAGACGGCGAGGAGGGGAGAGGGAGGAGGAGAGGTTATTGTATGGAAGGGGAATCCCCCTCCATAAGGACTTTATGTATCAAGGCCCTATCTGGGGTTACTTCCCTTCACTCATTTCTTCCGGGAAATGAGTGGCCAAGTCATGTGGCCAGGCGGACGAATTTGGTACGAACTATTGATGCTGAACCCACCAATCAACTGTACAAAAACCGAGCAGATGTCCACAAACTGGGACAAAATTTTGATGAAAAAAGTCGTCGAAAACTGAATTGTACGAAAAGTAGGGCATATGAAAACTGAGGTTCCACTGTATGTTCTTGAACCGATGCAAATTTTTGCATTGACTTTATATGCATTTGCACACCTTCTAAATTTGCTTGACATTCAGTCTGAACCAAGAATGCAGTGGCCAAACTGCATAACTACAACTTCTGCATTCATCACATGATGCACAATGGCCCAAAAACATTTTCCCATAAAGGATCATTGGAAAATAAGTGGCTTTAATACAGTGGATACATTTTTTTGATTGTCACAAACCCCATGAAATTGCTATTTTTATTATCAGAATTTAAATAATTGGGTCCAAAATCATTTGGAAACGCTACTTTAGCCATAAGATATTTTTATTCTTTCCCATTTTCGTGTGCTCGATGCAAGAGTGCACCACTGAACAACTTTCATAGGAATACATAAAGACCAAATAACAATGCTGTGTCCAGTTCTCCCTTAATACATCCATGGCTTGAACACACAAATTTAGATTGTTCTGACACTGTAAACTGCTGAAGGTGCTTTAGCAAAAGTTGTGTCTGGTCATGCCTAAACTCATTTGATGTCACACATTTAGTTGTGGTGTAACGTTTCACAGACAGTAAGGCATGATATTTTAAAGTGAGAATAAGAGAAAAAGAGAAATTACACTGAAATAACAGTGACAAACTGCATGAACAGATAAAACAGGAAAAGAGAAAGAATAAAATGAAAGAGAGAAAGAAATGAAGTAAAGCCCAGGGTGCTCTAGAAGTGATTATTCTAATTTAGCAGCTGATGTAAATCTAAATGAAGTCACGTCAGGAGTCGGTGGATGGACACAGCACAATTGCCCTGGGACTCCTTCTTCTCTTCTTTCAGACTACTTCTGTCTTCATCTCTGAGACATTGTTTAAGGCTTTTGAGTGGGTAACCTCAGCAACACCACACGCAGCAGGGACTAACAGAGGTATTACTGCGTTTAGTATTGCTTTTAGGGTTGGGCAAGTGGGATGGGGTGATGGGAGAGCAGGGTGCAAGGAAGGCAGAGGTGCAGAAGGTTAGCAAGCCTATCTGTGCTCACCGACAAACACCAATGGACTCATATTCCCATCTGGCTCCCAACAGATTGAGACGGCAGGGACATGGCAACACAGCAGGTTGTAT
Source organism: Monopterus albus (assembly GCF_001952655.1). NCBI lineage: Eukaryota > Metazoa > Chordata > Actinopteri > Synbranchiformes > Synbranchidae > Monopterus > Monopterus albus. The sequence continues at coordinate 795,184 of NW_018128063.1, read as the reverse complement.
TGGTCTTAGTGCCCACAGATGACTAAATAAACTGCAAACAGGGTTTTTATAAGGTGTCTG
>NW_018128063.1:780278-795101 GCF_001952655.1 Monopterus albus | reverse complement strand
TTAAATAAATGATATAATAAAAAATAAATGCAATATTAAAATTATCTGAAATCTGTAACTGTGTACTAACTGATAGCCCAATGGTTTGGGATGCCAAAAATCAACAGCAATGTCTGTCACAAGACAGCATATAAGGAATAAGGAATAAATTATTTACATTGGTTGTCACCTAGGCTCTCGCTCTGTGGTGAGAATAGTAAAAACAGAGCTAATCATGCCATCATCAGTCCAGTTCATTCAAAATAAAACATGGTAAAACAAATAATAATAATAATATAATGCATTTAAATATTCAGATATTAATTTGGAAATTTAAAACTACACAATAATCGCCACCTGCATGGAAGCCTGTTTCTTTGCTTTTGTGTGTAGCTCTTTACTGTGTGTGCGAATATGACTGTACTGGTGTGGGACCCCAGTCGACAAGCTGCTGCAAGGTTGCAGCTCCTTGCACTAGGTGGTCATTCATCACTGGGAGAGCTCCAGATAACTCAAGCCTTCACCGGCGGGTCAGCAGATGACCGCCTCCTGACCTGGCTGCCAAAACATTTAAGCATCACTTCATGCGGCAGTGGACCAGGTTGCACATCTGTGCGTTTGTGTGGGCAGTGACCTCTTATCAACTCTTCATGACCTGAAACTCAGCCCATCTCTCCTGTTAGCAGCCCCCTTCAAGAGCCACCTGACCTGTAAGACAAGGAGAGAGGAGAGCCTTTCCCAACAGCTCTGTTCAGTCTTCCGCTGTCTTTTGTGTAGACATACAGTATGAGGAACTGCCACCACTAAACCATCACAGTTCAACACCTATCACGCCACAGCATCTGCATTCCTACTTTCCCACCCCTGCCAGTTTGCCGGGATGGTGTTTCGCTGAAACCCATCCATCCATTTTCAATACCGCTTATTCCCAAACAGGGTCACAGGGGGCTGGAGCCAATCCCAGCCGGCTGCAGGCGAGGTCTCACTGAAACCTTGCCACATATTCAGATTTCAACCTCATCGTACAGCCACTGACTTCCACGCCTCCACCCCCACCTCCCTACCCCTGAAGTCCCTTGTCTCGGTCTGAAGAGGAAAAACAGCAGGAGGGCGCAGACGAGAACAGGGGAAAGAGATTGATGAAGAACCTTTTTGATACACTGCTGCAGGCAAAGGAAGAGAAAATTGATTGAACCTTGATGAGAATCATATCAAGGGGGGCATTCATTTGCAACAGTGGACCTGGTGTGTGCGTTGGGGAGCAAGGATTCCTGTACATATGTATGATCTGTGCTTAACTGTGATTCAGAGTTAAAGAGAAGCACAAGGGAACAGCGAGTTTCCATGATTTTTTCTTTTAACCTTCTTCTGACATACCCTCTGATAATTACACTTCAGGAAATGAATTTAAAGATGCCTCTTTTTGTATATACTTCCCAATCTTGATATTGAAATTGTATTTTATAGCAGTCCTAGAAAATAAAACAATCAAAACCAGCAAAACACAGCAATAATAATGCAACCAGGTGCTGGCAAAGCACAAATAATGTAAAAAAAAAAAAAAAAAAAGTAAAACAAGAATTGACACAACACACGACGTTGCTTACAGTGTGGCCAGTCTATGCAGGGTCTGTATGGACCCTGAAAAATGTTGTGCCTAACTTTCTATTCTATCTAGCTATGTAGATATTTGACAGGGTCAGTGCAAACTGTCCTGCTAGTGGTGCTAGCTAAAATGTCATGAGATCACCAAAGCCTTGAAAGAAATTCACCTTCTGGTCACCATGAATGTCTGTACCAAATTTCATGGCAATCCATCCGCCTGAGATGTGTCACAACCTCAAGGTGAATCACAAGTCATTAGAATGCATCCACTGGGGTTTAGCCAGTCAGAATAGGATCTAATGAATCTTACAATTACTGTTGATCTTTACATTACATAATGGCCATTGCTGGAAATCCAAAACAAAATATCAACCAGAGTCTAATCCTGAATTGGAAGGAGGAACCTGCTGTTGCAATTTAGACTTCAACTGGATGTCTCAGAATGGTAGTTTAATTTTTTTCAAATGTAGTTGGTTGCAGCTATCTTAGCTTTAGCACTGATATTTTCATGTAGTTCCATACGCACTCTGTGTAGCTCTGCGCAGGTGGTGGGGCTTATTCTCACATATCTGATTTCATACCCAAGTGTGATGTTACATCTGCCACAGATTCAAATCCACTCGCTCTCCAAACTGGAGATTAAAATTTTTAAGTAATGTTAAAACACTGCAGAGACATAAATTAGTAACTTGACAGCAGAGAAGGACCTTTGCCATCACTCTGATCCATTTCAAATCTCTTTTTTTGACATCATCATGCCAGTGCTCAAAGAAATCTCAAAAGTTAAAAAAAATTCATGCAAGAAAAGGAAAGGCCTCAACAAAAAACTGAATAGGGAGGCTATCATGCCTCTGGAGACACTACAGAACAGGGGAGAATGCACAAGTGTTACCTGAAAAACAAACAAGATGTCACATATGATTTATTCTGCATATAATTGTATATTTATTGCAATGTTTAAGATGTGTGCGTGCACATGTGTGACATTATTCTGATTGTGTTCTGTATATCAGAACCGTGCTTTGTCTGTTTTTCTTTTATTTTAGTATATTCAGAACACCTAACATGACAAACACAATTAATAGGGCATATTGACGTCATGTTTCTTTCAGCAATACATTTGAATGTAGTCGTTATATTGTACATGGAGCAGAACTTGATCTAGGACTATCTATCATAGATACATTTTTCACAGCTCTAAAGCAAAAGAGTAAGTAATTTTACACAGGTTTCACAGCATGCATTTGATGTGAAGTTTGGCAGGTTGACAGAATGAAGACCATTCCATCAGACTGTTGGTGCGGTCAAATTTGTTTGTGTGTGTGTGTGTGTGTATGTGCGTACATACATGAGAGACAAGGTTGGTTATACAGAATGCCATCTGGCAGTAGCGCCTCACACTCAGTGCTACCCATCCCTGTGTGTCGGATAAGAACTGCAAGATCACAGATTCAGATCACTGCACAAACCCAGCACCTCTAAAAACTAACCACACCTACACATCACAGACACAACCAATACGCAGATGCTTTGAAGGAAAACACTAATTGCAGTCTGTGGTTGTCAATCAAACGTTTATTTTTTTGCCTCCCCTGTTCATCTCATCATTATCTTTTTCCTTCATGGTGTCTATGCTCACAACCTGCCCCCAAGAGCCTACCCACCCCCACCCCAGGGATAGCTGAGATCAATCGGAGGATGCTTGGAGATATTCATTATGCTGTAAAAGACACTGAAACTATGTGACAACATCACTTTCCCAAGATTTAAAATACAACTAGTGTAACTAGCTGGGAGCATAGCCTTAAAACAATGAGGAGTGGTCAAAATGCTTATTTAATGGACAGTGACTGTTGCTTGTGCACCAGGGGTAACTGAAATGTTTAGAAATGCTTCTAAATAGACACACTGAGGCCATGGGTACTGATACTCTGGTATACAGTATTTTTTCAAGAAATAGGTTTCATAGGTTTCACTATGTTCACAATTGTTGGTTGAAAACACTGTCAACTTTTGCTGAAACAGCTGCCTGCTGCTTATCTATATGAGGTTGATGAGAACAGTGAGACTGAGCCATAAGGATGGGTTATGCGAGAAAAGTCTTTATACCTGATCTGAATAGCCTACACTTGAAGGCAGGGTGAAAAGCTGACAGTTACTGAGACTCTTTCAGCCTCTCCAGGAAGACGTTCATAGAGTTACATTGCTTTACACATGAAAAGTGCCATCAACAGCTGTTTAGCTTAGAACGAGCTAGAGAAACAAGTTCTTTTTCTCATCTCCACACAGCTGGCCAACACAAAAGCATATAGTGGCTGTTAATATGGCAAATTGGCAGGTTCAGAAAGTTACAGAAATGGTCATGCAAAGATGCCTCTAATGTGACATCGGAAAGGTATGGGCTGAGGGCTGTGGGCTGCCAACAGGCAGCTCCGGTGGAACATACTGACCCCTTAACAGTAAAGTTGGCAGTGTAAAACCAGAACCAAAACAGGCTTTTTCACATAGTGCTAACAAAGGGTTCTGATGTAAAGTCAAGTCCAGGTTTACTACAAGTTTTCCTCCAGTACCCAGGATTTATTACAGCAGCGTGGTCAACAATGAGTGGTCAACAGTGAGGCTCACAGACATGACAGATATTATTGGTGTCTTCTCTCAGAGATAAAACAACTCAAAGATGTAGGACTAAAAGGAAAAAAATTGGACGAATAACCTCAAGACTAGGAGAGACACTCTTAATTCCCTTTGCTGGTTGTAGTGTGTAGCACTGTCAAAACAAATTAACAGTTCTTAATGCTAAAGGTGCTCTAGTCAAAACAACAGCACTCTCTGGTGAGCAGCTCCCAACTGTCCCCCAACTACCCCATTTTCCTCTAGACTCTGCGTACACAAACACACACAGACAGACACACACACAGCTGTTGGTCTTGTTTGCTGGAACAGGTGTTAGGCAGCTGAAGACATCTAACCGAACTCACACAGCATCTTTGATTGCAGGGAGATTTTCAAGTTGTTTATCTCCAAACCTTTTTTTGCATTTTCTAAGCTGTATGATGCCAAATTAAACGGACAAAACAAAATGTCAATTAAGGTAATTAAATGGACTGTCAAAATATGTTTCAAGAAATCACTTTATTTGACCAGTATCTGTATTAGAACAGTTGCATTGCCTCTCGATCAACTTCAAACTTCTCAGCTACCATCAAGGTTTGGTGCACCTTAATAACTAGCAGAACCAAAAATGCCAGTTATCCTGCAGCACAACATTTTGCTGAACATCATGCTGGTGACAAGAGACCCATGTGGGTAGAATGTGTTGTCAGAGGTGGTGACCATCTCAGATAAGTTTAGTAGAAGGAAACCAATGGGATATTCAAATGGGATGCCGGATTATAAACCTACCCTTTGAATTGTAACAAATGAGATTGTTTGAAATTATTTGTATAGTTGTGTCTTAGTTCTTTTGTGTTTGCTGGTCATTTTATTCTGTAAGGGAATAATGTATACGTACTACAAAGTGTGAGGTGTAATTAGTTTTACCATTTCAAAATTGATGAAGACTCGGAGACCAATCAGTTAATGTGGATGTGAAGACAATCCTCTTCCTCTGCCTAAAAGTGTGTGAGGATTTTTTTTCCCCTGTGACTGAATCTTCTTTTTCTTTTCTCTTTAAGAAGCATGACAGGCAGAATATTCATCACAGCTAAAGCATAGAGACATTTATATGTAAAGAAAACAAAATAAAACTGTAGAAGTGTATTTTTGTCTCTGAATCGGTGTACAAGACAATTAATCCACACAAATCTTTCAGATTGGAATGTCATTTTTATCAAATCTTTTCTTCCTTTATTTTCTATTATTCAGTTCTTTACTGTTGTTCTTTTTGCCCTGTTTTCCTCTTCTATGCCTGCTTATTAATTGAAGACATTTTTAATGACTTTTTTAATGCAATTAAAGCCAGTATTGATCATAAAATGCAAAAGATGCAGAAATAATGGTGACGTAACTCACCAAAAAGGCAGGGTACATTAAGGGTTCTTTAGATTTAAAGCCCATGGTACAGCATTGTCTAAACCCTTCTGCAATGGTACAAGTCTATTTTGATGCTGAGTATCTGATCCAAGTGCATACCTTCACGGATCACTCTCGCCACAGCTGCTGCTTGAGGCTTTCCCTCTCTAACGCTCTGTAAACACACATCAAGACATCAAGAAATTATCTCTGAACATGGCAGCGGCGGTGGTGGGATGCAGAATCAATTTGGGCTTCTTCAAAAGCTCCACTTGAAGCTGGTGGCGGGCAAGATGGAGCGGAGATGCTAATCATCAAAAGGTCCTTGTGTAATGCCTTCCCTCCCATTCAGCGTGCCTGCTTCTGAAGCCAGCGTCTTAATTATCACCATAGGACATACATTACCAGAGCAAATGCAAATGTCATCAAAACGACAATGGGTTAGCAGCTGCCGTTATTGTCAGGCATTAATTGATCTTAGCGTAATCACATTATCTAGTTCAAATAAGGTGCTTTAATAAGCAGCCCTGGCCATTTAGGCACTGGTAAATATCCATTAAGGAGCAGGTCTTAAGGGGATGTTTGTGCTGCACTGTTGCTGTTGCTTACTGCACATACAAAATGAAAAAAAAGGTTTGGTATGGACTGGAAATTTGACTGCTTATTGCCTGTTTTCCTGTTTTACATCACTCAGTTCTAATTTTAGTGATTTATTTCTTATTTCTGTTCAATAATTTATTGTTTTTGACAAGGTGAGATAATTTCAAGGCCTCCAAAGAAACATACCACAAATATCTGTCAGGGGTGCAAAATGTATATCAATTTAGCATAGTAACTTTAAAATTACAAATGTAAACCAGTCTATCTGTGGCTGTGATGTCTTGAAGAGGAAATGAAAGTGTTTTCTTCAGGTTTAGCAGCAGTTGTTTGAGGTCAAGCATAGGCCTTACCTGTGTGTTCAAGTCTAAAATCACAAGTCAGTGACAGTATTTCCATAGGCGGATCTAGAAAATTTTGATTGGGGTGGCCAGGGTGGGGCACAGACTGAGAGAGGGATGGTACATTTGAAATATTTGAAAATAAAAAGTAAATAAAATCTCCAATTGTATGAAATAGTAAGCCACAATTTAATAAGAATCATAGTTTTTTGTGTAAAAATGAGACCCATGTGTTATCTTTATCTGACTTTGGCTGTACTCCTTATTTACTCCCATCCTGGAAGGGTTGGTGTTAGGGTTATTTTGACTCTGGTAGGGGTGATCATGCCTTTGTGACTGCTGCCCCCCGGGCTATGGAGTGATTTACCACTGCCCGTCAGACAAGCCTCTTCTTTGCCTGTTTTTAAGTCCATTTTGAAAACTCATTTATTCTTGTTGGTGTTCTGATATTTTATATTGGTGTTGATTCTATCTGTACTTGTAAGATGTGTTTATTTTTAATGTATATTGTTATTGTATATTGTCAATGATATATGTAAGGTTTCTGAAACTGTTAAAATGGTTTTGTTTGCTGATGATACTACCATTTGGGCATCTGATGAAAACTTACGGCAACTCTCGGTAAGGGTTTCAGAGGAATTTGTGAAGATAAAGAAATGGTGTGATAGTAATTTACTATCTTTGAATTTGGAGAAAACTAAATATATGGTATTTGGGAACCGTAGACCACATAATGAACTTCAATTGAGAATTGGGGGTGCTAATATCGAACGAGTGTATGAAATCAAATTTTTGGGTGTCATGGTTGACGACAGATTATCCTGGAAATCTCATATCAGTTATGTTCAGCATAAAATAGCTAAAAATATATCGATATTGGCAAGGGTTAGATATATGCTGGACGTTAAAGCATTGCGTATTTTGTATTCTTCATTGATGTTGCCATATTTGGAGTATGGCGTTGAAAACTGGGGAAATACATACAGGAGTTCACTTCAACCATTGTACATATTACAGAAGAGAGCGATAAGAGTTGTGCACAAGATGGGGTATAGGGATCACACAAATGCAGTTTTCATACAGTCCAAATTGTTAAAATTCTTTGATCTGGTGGAATATAAGACTGCTGTGTTTATGTATAAAGCCAGGAACGACTTATTACCTGGTGGAATCCTGAAGTTATTTGGTGAAAGGGAAGGGGGATATAACTTAAGGGGTCACTTAAATTTAAGGGTTCATGCTATACGTACAACCAAAAAAAGATTCTGTATTTCTATAAGTGGGGTCAAATTATGGAATAATTTAACTATGGACATGAAAAATAGTACCAGAATTAAGGAGTTTAGCATTAATTTTTGTATAATATGATGTCATGGGGTAGGACTGGATAAGTCTGACTTCTTCCTACTCCATTCAAACATGTAATATGTGTAAGCAAACTGATTTTGGATTAGCATTGGTTGGATATGTGTAATTATGTGTGTTGTTGTCATTTGTTCATTTGTTCTGTTCTGCATGTTTGAAAAAATAAAATCAATCAATCAATCAATTATTTCCACTGTACAGCACTTTGGTTGTTTTTAGTGCTTTATGAATATAGTTGGAATAGAATGGAATGGCCAATCATATTCTTGAATCTGATTGGAATCCCATGAATATTTCAGCCTTGTATCTGAAAATATGTATATGTTTTATTGGTTAATTGATGACATGTATTATTTGTCTTAGTATTGTCTTTGTGAGTTTTTATTTTGTCTGCAACTCTGCAATGCCAAAAGAGGCTTTATATCTCACTGGGATAAATACAAAAACAATAGAATAAAAATAATAAGAATGCAGGAAACTAGTGAACTACAGTGATGAAAAGTGATCAAATTCTCTAAACAGACGGATACATATTTTACACAGTGTCTATTGAAACTATCTCACTGCACTAGGAGATGTTTTTCTCACTTGAGGTTAATAATAAGATGGAAATGCTGGCACTAAGTTATTTAATTAAAATGGCAACTCAAAGTTATATCAAGGTCAAGTATTTTTAGAAAAAACGCTGGAATACATTGTTGCCAGAAAGAGAGAGTTAAATAAGCAGCTAATAAATATAACTGCGTGCATGAGATAGGGCTCTGACTTTGCGCCCAGAAAAGTTAGGATTACTATATAAGAAGCAGAAATGTGAAGTTCTATGAGGAATATAAAGCTGCTGTATTTAGTTATGTGCTATTTTGGTGCATTCACCTTACAGTATACACGTGAAATGTGGTCAGTTGTTTATTTGTATACACCTCTATTCCCTCCTACCTACAACAATATGTTTTCAAAAGCATCAGAAGTCATGGAAAATGTGTGACTTGTGAAATTAGACTGAAGCACACTTTTTCATACAGTACTGTAGTTATAAGTGGATTAGCCTTGTATGTAAATACAAACACAGTTTAACCACGGAATTTGACTCTGGTACATCGGCTCTCAATGTGCATGTACATATCCCCATGCAAGGGGCAAGTAAACTGTAAACCAGCATAAGGCTGTGTAATATAACAAAATAAGCAGTATAAACAGGCAGTAAGCAATTAAGACAAAGGAATGCTCATTGTGAAATGAGATAAATAGGAATAAAAGCAGAGTACTTAAAACTAGAGACCTGTACGGATCTGTATGAGGTATATTTACAGGTATTGCACTGAGGGTTATTGTCCAGTCATACTGTCATTGGTTAAGTGTTCATCAGAATGATGGCCTAGGTGGTTGTCTTGGTGCACAGTGACCTGTAACGCCGTCCAGAGGGGAGGAGTTCAAACAGATTGTGTCCAGGGTGTGAGGGGTCTGCAGTGATCCTCTCCACCATCATTTTGACCCGTGGGGTGTACAGGTCCTCCATGGAGGGCAGGCTCACACCAATGATCATTTCTGCAGTCCTGACTGCCCGCTGAAGTCTGTACTTGTCCTGTTTGGTTGCTGAGCCAAACCAGACAGTGATGGAGGTGCAGAGGACAGACTCGATGATTCCTCTGTAGAGCTGTATCAGCAGCTCCTGAGGCAGGTCGAACTTCCTGAGCTGGTGCAGGAAGTACATCTGCTGTGCCTTCCACTTCAGGTCCTGGGAGATAGTGGAGCCCAGGAACTTGTAGGACTTTACTGCTGATACAGTGCTGCCAAGTATGGTGAGTGGAGGTAAGGTGGGGGGGTTCTTCCTGAAGTCCACTGTCATCTCCACTGTTTTGAGTGTTCAGCTCCAGGTTGTTGCAGCTACACCACAGGACCAGCTGCTCAACCTCCTGTCTGTAGGCTGACTCGTCATCATCTTGGATGAGACCAATGACCGTTGTATCATCAGCAAACCTTAGGAGCTTGACCGAGGGGTTACTCGAGATGCAGTTGTTGGTGTAGAATGAAAACAGCAGAGGGGAGAGTACACATCCCTGGGGGGCGTTTGTGCTTAGGGGGAAAGCGACAGTGGTGTGGTGGGTAGCGCAGTCGTCACCCAACCAGAAGGTTGAAGGTTCGAATCTTGGTGCCTGCAGTCCATGTGTCAAAATGTCCTTGGGCAAGACACTGAACCCCCCCATTGCCCCCAATGGTTAGAGCCATCGGCTGAGTTGGTGCCGCAGATGGCTGCTATTGGTTGTGTACCGGAAGCAAATTCCTTGTGTGTAACATACTTGGCCACTAAAGGTGATTACCCTTATCCTTATTGTCCAGGTACTGGATGTGGTTTTCCCCAGCCTTACCTGCTGCTTCCTGTCTGTCAGAAAGCTAGTAATCCACTGACAGTGAGCTGGGTCAGTTTGATGTCCAGGATGATGGTGTTTAACACCAAGCTGAAGCCCACAAAGAGGGCCGGTGCATAGGTCCCTGGGGAGTCGAGGTGTTGCAGGATGTAATGCAGTGCTATGTTCACTGCATCGTCCACTGACTTGTTTGCCCGGTAGGCGACCTGCAGGGGTTTTACAATGTCCTTCAAGTGGGCCAACACCAGTCTTTCAAAGCACTTCATAACTACAGATGTCAGGGTGACAGGTCTGTAGTCGTTCAGTCCACTGAGGTTTTCTTGGGGACTGGAATGATGGTGGAGCATTTGAAAGAGGAGGGGACTTCACACAGCTCCAGTGACCTGTTGAAGATAAGTGTGAAGATGGAGGCCAGCTGATCAGCACACACTTTCAGGCAGGAGGGGGGGGCACACCATCTTGGCCTGGTGCCTTTCTGATCCTTGGTTTTTTAAAGAGGCCACACACATCCTTTTCACAGATCGCTAGAGGTGGGGGGCTGGAGGGAAGAATGGTGATTGTTGGGGGAGAAGCTACTGCTGGGACTGAGGTGGGGAGGGTGAGGGGGGAGTGTTGTTTGTCAAACCGGCAGTAGAACACATTCAGGTTGTCTGCTAGTTGATGGTCCTCCACAGCAGAGGGGGATGGTTTCCTTTAGCCAGTGATGCTTTTCATGCTCCCCCACACAGACGAGGAGTTGTTGGCCGAGCTTTCAGATTTTCAGAATAGCTCCTCTTTGCTGCTCTGATCTCCCTTGTCAGTGTGTTCCTTGCCTGGCTGTACAGAGTCCTGTCCCCACACCTGTAAGCCTCCTCTTTGGCATGGCTTGTTGTTGTTGTTGTATGTGCAGAAGGACTTTTCGGGTACACACACATCCTCACAAAAGCTGATATAAGATGTCACAGTGTTCATCCAGGTCTGTAGCTGCAGTCTCAAATACACTCCAGTCTGTACAGTGGGTGGTGGGATGCAGAATCAATTTGGGCTTCTTCAAAGTAGGCCTGTAGCTCTGACTTAGCCTCCTCAGTCCAGCGCTTCACTGTTTTGTCCACAGGCTTTGCAGCTTTAAGTTTCTGCCTGTAGGTTGGAATAAGATGGACCATACAGTGATCAGAGAGTCCAAGGGCTGCGCGGGGGACAGAGTGATAGGCGTCTTTTATTGTTGTGTAGCAGTGGTCCAGTGTGATTTTGTCCCTGGTTGGACAGGTGATGTGCTGTCTCTATTTGGGCAGTTTGTGGGTGAGATTTGTCCTGTTCAAGTCCCCCAAAACAATGAATGTAGAGTCAGGATGTTCTAGCTCCACGCTAGTTATCTGTTCCGCCAGGAACTGTAGTGTGCTAGCATGGGCCTGCGGTTTTATGTACACTCCCATTAGCATGAAACTTAAATTCACGGGGAGAGTAAAAAGGTTTGCAGTTGATAACAAGAGTCTCTAGGTCTGCGGTACATGTCCTCTGTAGCACTGACATCTGTGCACCAACCTTCATTTATGTAGAAGCAGATTCGACCTCCTTTCGTTTTCCTGGACAGCTCCTTTACACGATCTGCTCTGAAAACCTGGCCCGGTACTTGAATCGCGCTGTCCATGATTGAGTCGCTGAGCCAGGTCTCCGTGAAGCACAAAGCAGCAGAGCATGCAAAGTCAGATTTAGTCCTGTTGACGAGAAGAATTTCATCCATTTTGTTGACCAGGGAGTGGAGATTTGCGATGTGAATAGATGCAAGTGGGGTCCGCGTTCCCCTCTGTCGTAACGCCTGCCCGCTTTCCACAGCGGCGTTTTTTCCAGGTCCCATATATTGCTGCTGCGCCTCCAATCAGAATGTCCATGCAGCATTCTTTGTTCACAAAAACTGGAGGAAGGTAGTTTGGTGTGAGTTGTCTGATATTTAACAGTTTTTCTCTGGTAAAAGTAATCCGGGATAGGTTGCAAAAGACCAAGAAAATAAAGAAAAACAACAAACACGAGAGAGCGCGAGTAACAAAGACTGCCATCACTGTTGATGCCATGTGTGCATATTGCATAGCATGATATGAAAGATGAAAAAACCTATACCATTAATCATTTTCTGATCTTGATTCAGACCCCTACTCGTTCACATTTTCATGTGACTACGATTCTGCCATGTTTGCATTAAGAGTGTAGTACCCCAGTTCAGCCACACAGAACCTAATACATTTACAGTATAAGGTTTAGGCTAATCCCTTATCCAGATGAATTCAATCTGAAGACTCCATCTCTCATCTAGTGCTCCACATGCTTTGAGCAGCTGCATTTTTACCTAGTCATAACAAAAAACATGAAGAATTTCGATGTGTGTGTATGATAGTCATATGGTGTGTAACTAAGGTATTCATTCATTTATTCAGACAAAATATTCTAATACAAGGTTAATACTGGAAAATAATTGGTGTCATAAGTACCTATGGTTTACTTTTCAGAATCAACATTCTGTCTGCTAACCTTGAAACAAAACAGACTAGAGCAGACTTTAAATCTTACTAAACTGCATTACTAACACATTAATGTCCAACAATTATCTAACTGATTTACTAATATCTAACAGCAGGGTGATTTGTTACATCAAACCAAGTGTTCCCCTTTCCTTGCCAAGCTGCATTAACCACTAACTGGGATACCTTAGATCACATGATGAGCTGCACACAGGAAGAAAAGATAGATTCAGAACAAGTCTGGTGTGTACAGACGATGACGACCATCACAGAGATACAGTTTGGACTGACTTGTTCAACCATTTGGAATCTCACCACATATGTTAATAAGAGAGCATTAGGCCCTATATTGGTCAAGAATTGTGAGAGAAAAATTTAATTCTAAATTTAAAAAATCATGATTACTGTCAGGGAGGTGAGTGATGCTCCCGTGAAGATAGAGTGAACCCAATTAAAAAGCCAGTCGGCTGTGCCAGTAGCACAGACTTTAATGTCCTTTTGTGATTCTAGCAGAAAAACACACAGTCTTGGAGGATCAGGCAGAAGAGTAGTACGTAATACAGTCCAAGGTCGAAGTCCCCGGCAGGGCAACAGGGAAGGCAAGGCAGAAGCGCAGGTTGGTTGAACAGGCAGGGTGTCGATCTCAGGTTGGCAGTCAGACAGGAGGGAGCAGGCTGGATCACAGGTCGGTAGAGCAGGCAGGGGTCCGGCACCAGCAGTTTGGTTGAACAGGCAGGGTGTCGATCTCAGGTTGGCAGTCAGACAGGAGGGAGCAGGCTGGATCACAGGTCGGTAGAGCAGGCAGGGGTCCGGCACCATGAAAGCAGTCAGGAAAAAACGCTGGAGAGTCTGAGCCGGGGTCTGTCGGAGGTTTCTTCCGTTAAAGGGAGTTTTTCCTCCCCACTGTCGCCAAGTGCTGCTCAGGGGGGATTTGTTGGGGTTTCCTCAATAATAATAATAATAATAATAATGATCATAATATAAAATGACATCACAAGGAGTTGTGTCCTATATTACAAACACAAAGGGTTACAGCTCATCTGGCAAATGTACCTCTCATTTTTTAACCACAAACACAAAGTCATTTTAAAAACTGGATAAAATGGGGTTTTATTTTTGGCAATAAAATTTTTATCTAGCAGTATCTAAAAATACTGAGCCATGTCTTTTATATATTTATTTTATATCTTCCATAAACCATACTTAAAATAAAAGTGCATTCTTATTCAGCACCTTATAGTTAATATTTAGGTTAAAGTTAAGTGTCAGAACTCTAAGAAAACAACAATTTGATTGGATTTGTGCTCAACACAGACACACACGCATCTGGAAATTATGGCTATATTAGTTTGTTCTCTCTCCTCTCACTATCAGAGGATTTCCAATGAATTCTTCAGAGACAGCATTAAAAACGCAGACAGAAGTTAATAAAAGTAATCAAAATAACTTCCAAAGCTTTGGCTTCTTTCTCTTTCTAAATGTGATCAAAGCAAGAGTCGAAACCAATTAAGAATTACTAAGATCTGGAAGACACAAACAACAGCAACAATAAGAAAGAGAAAATGTAATGAATGACCAGGCAACAAACAAATAAAACAATAAAGAGAAGAAAACATTACAGCAAAGAGGAGGGATAGAACAATCCACCAGGGACACTTTGCCTTTATTGTCTCTCTTCTTCTTTCATCTGGTTTATTTTTGTTTTGTTTATTTCTTCATTTCAGAGATTTGGTTTCTCATGTGTTGTCCAATGGGCCGGGATGGGGGAGGGTAGCCTTCCAGGGGGTTGGATTATTATTGTGTGTGTAAGAGTTGTATGCGTGTGTCCTTGGTTGTGTAATTATATTCTCTACATTTAGAAAAAATAGGCTGAGCTACAATATAATTGGCTTGACAATGTGAGTATATACAGCATAGTGTATATTTTATTGTTATAATACCAGAATCAACACTTTTTTCAAACTTGATTTCAAGTTGCAGGTCACATTATGCAAATGCAGTTTTCTGCTGCAGTATTACTGTGTAGCAAAACTGGCCGATATGTTCTAACCGCCACCCCCACCACCA
>NW_018128063.1:759901-780115 GCF_001952655.1 Monopterus albus | reverse complement strand
AGTTCTCTTTTCTTGTATTTTTAAACCTGTACTATTATGGCTTCCAGTTGCAGATCAAAGGTAAAATTACATATCTTTTCATATGTAGGAGCTCTTATTCAGAAACTGCCTCAGCACCTTTCCTCACTGTGATGAGGCGTCCACCACAATGCAGCCTTTTCACAGAGGTTGGCTGTATGAGAGAGGGAGGCAGGGTCAACGCAAGAACAGAAACAGAGGGAGAGAAAAGCGAAGAAATCAATGTCAAGCTCAGTCTTCCTGTTCACCTTGCACTTGGAGAAGGGGGAACAAGGAAGTGGTGGTGGTGGATGGGAGGGAGTATGAGTGGTGGCACTAGAGGACACCTTAGGTCAATAAAGAATCAATAGAAGTGGGTGAAACTACACATTGAGGATAAAAGACTGGAGTTGGCCTTGGCTGCTACACATTGTAGGGGAAGGCTCTGGCACTGGCAGAAAAGGAAACGTGTCCAGGGGTTACTCTGCAACACTTCACGGCCAAACATTGCAGTGCTTAATTTCACTAAGCTGTTATCTAACCCAGCATCAGAGAGCAATGTCAGGCACGGAGCTGTTTGTCCACCTATTAATTACAAATGCTAATTAAATTCCCTGTTAAATGCAAAAGCACGCTCACACCCATCTGGATTCTACTCATTTGCTCAACACTGCAACTTCTGAGTTTTCAATGAAAACCACTTTCCATCCGTAGAGGCCACAAAATATTTTTAATGCCTTCTGCATTAAAAACTCCTCATGCTAATTGTCTGTTATGCTTTGGTAGGATAATCCAGTCATGGAGCTAACAAATTTCAGCTCACCTTTTCTGAGTGAATAAATAAAATTCAGTGAAAACATGTCAAATTTATTCTTCATTAAAATTGCATCAGATGTGTTGTGACATCTCTGACGTGGAAAATAATGAGCTGATGAAAGTATGAGAGAAAACAGCCTTTGAAATGTGGCATTCTCACGTAAAAGCTTCTTTTTCTCCCAGCAAGGAATAAAGCCACCAATTAAGCAAATAAAGATATCAGTTAAATGGCTTAATTGAGATTGTGGAGATGTATGAAATTCCCAAAGGTGTCTTGGGTAATGATTTCTACAGAAGTATTAAAGTTATTGTGGCATAACCCCTATAAAAAAAAGCTACTGTAACACATACACAAGGTGATTTTCTTTATTCCTTTCCCTTGTTTGTTCATTCTCTGGCTGTCTGTCATTTTCCACCGCTTTGCAGCTATGCGAAGACCCACATTTGATCATGATGGTAAAAAGAAACTTCACTATCTCAGTTGTATCAAAGTATGCAATAATAATAATGTGTTATGGGCTGGCTATAAAATATCATATTGCAGACATAAAGCAGCTGGTTGTTCACCTTCAAACATTGAACCACCTGTTTAGTAATTAGCGGGTAATACAGTTAAAACAAGGGGAAAAGTAACACAGGGTCTCTGACATAGCTGAAATGCAGGAGTTCCAGTCCCTGCAGCACACCTGGATTTGCAACCTTCTCAGGGTAAGAACTCACTGGTGCTTGATTGGGTGACTTGGAAACTAGAGGTATCTTCATACACGAATGCTTACAGAAGTGTGGCCCCCAAAGCATGCAAGAGTACCGTTACATATCAATTATAAATACAAGTCTGGTAATATTTAATGATGTACACACATAAATTTCCCTTCAAACCAAATAATGCAGCTGTTTGTGCTGTGGAACATCATCATAAATCTATGTCAGAGCCCCACTCCCACACAATCATGCAAAGAAAACCTCTGTAGGAACACACACAGAACATACAATTACATATACATCTGCACTTCTTTTATCAGCACTGCATGTCTTTTAAGCAGGTTTTGCTTTGACTATACCATGGGTCGGGACCCGAAATGGCTAAGATGAGCATGTTTCCAAGTCCCTGTGTGCCAGGAATGCTAGTTTGTACAGAATGTACCAATAGTCATTAGACCAGGTCCTGGAGTAAGACTGGATTTTCTAAATTTGGTTTCTGGGCTGAGGAAGTTTAACAACCCCTGTACCATTATGCTGAAGGAGAATAGATAATGAGGACAAGGTTGAGAGATGGAGCACAGGAATCAAAAGAAAAAAAAATGCACAAAAGATAGGGCTATGTCAGCACAGAAATCTGGTGAATTGCATCCATATTCCCCACCTACCCAACACAACAAACACAAAAAAATGGCACAGCTCTCCATCTCTTTGAGGACAGACTCAGTGTTCTGTATATTGAACGAAACACAACCAGTTGGAGATCTATTTTCAAATGTTTTCAAAACACAACTTTCCCCATTTCCTTCAGTGCAGCATTGCTAAGTGGCTAGCCGTACTGTCATTGTAGCATGGCCAAGGTCAAGGTTGGTGTTAGTTGATCAAAAATAAATAAAAACATCCACAGAGTCACCAGCTACTGTATATGTTGCCAAGCTCCCACCTTCACCTGTGTGTGTGGTTGAAGAGCCATGGATACAGTGTATATAAAATGTGTGATTATAAGCTATGGAAACCAGTGGCAGCAGAAATATTCTACCTTAAAATAAGATGATTATTATATTATTATAATTTAAAATTGTAACTTTTTCTGCTGAGAAAACAATATTCAACACCTGATTCCTTGGTATTTTTCTTGACTTGTCTGCTAATTTGGTCAATATTAAATTTTTATATCTGCAGAATCAGCACCCCTTCCATCAGTGTAAAGTCAGAACTATAATTTGCACTTAAAACTAGAATTCACATTTCAGTTCAACAAGTAAAGGTGGCAAAACAGTGTGAAAATATGCCATTAAAAGTTAAAGTTGTGAATCTGGCTGTAAACAAGCCAGAGTATTAGCAACAATATCAAAACCACTTTAACTGGGGGTCAAAAGAATATGGAAAGTGAAAGGATAACCCCACTGACTCTGGACCTGAGAGTTGCTGCCCCGTGCCAAATGTAGACGCAGTTGTACAGTGACATGCAGCTCCCAGGAGTAGATGTGTTTGACTGTATGAAAAGCTGAGGTGACTTTCCTTGGATATAAATAAATGTTCAGAGTTACCTGCATTAGTGACAGCCAAGCGCTCAATTTTCAAGACATCCTCTGTTATGGATTTTAATGGTGTAGGAGTGAGAGATGGACAAGCTGCCCCCAAAATTCATGAGAAGATCAATTTGATCATACTAGCCACCACGGAGTCTGTTCTCAGCAAGTGTGGATGATTGGCCATGAAGTGTCCTCTGGTTATGAAGTGGTCTCTGGGCAGCTCAGATTTTGGCAGAGAGGCCGGCACCACACAGCTCAGCACAGCTTGCCATAGTTGACCAGCATCCCAGGCAGATGGCCAGTAACCAAACAGCCCCATTAGCATTCAGTCTGGATTAAATCAAATGCCTGGTGGAGAGCTATCTTTGGAATGGCCCTGGAATGGGTAACGGCAGGAGAGGAGCGGCTGGAGCTGGTGTTAGGAGTGTAATACCCTGGTTCTTTAATTGGACAGCTCTGAATAACGAAGGAGTCCATCTTTCTTCATTTAGTGCTGATTTATTATAACCACAAGTAAAAATTACAAACACAACCCGGGTTGCTCCCCCTTCCAGAAACACACACACTGGCTGCTGGAAAGTGGAGTCCCTGGCCACACAGAGCATAATACTGTACATTTATAAGTTTTGGGCTAACCCCTTACCCAGATGAAGTCAGTCCGCAGACTCCATCTCTTATCTATAATAATAATAATAATAATAATAATAATTGTTTATTTATATAGCACTTTACAACTCCAAAGGAGCACAGAGTGCTTCACAACAGAACATGTGTATGCTAATGGAAAACACTACTAAAACAATAAGACCTAAACAGAATAAAGCACATTTTAAAAACAGAAGGAGTAAAATACTTCCATATCAGAACACAAACAGCATAAAACAAGTTAAAAGACAAGTTAAAAGGCCTGTCTAAAGAGATGGGTTTTTAGAGTTGACTTAAAAGCCACTAGCTCAGTTATGGACTGTAGCTCTGGTGGTAGGGAGTTCCAGAGCCTGGGGCCATACACGGCAAAAGAACGATCGCCCCATTTTTTCTATTGAGACTGAGAGACAACCAAGGACAGATGCTCTGAGGAGCACAGTGCTCTGCGCGGAGCATAGACAGAGAGAAGATCCGACAGGTATGGAGGAGCGAGGCCATTCATGGAGTTAAATACAAATAGTAACACCTTGAAGTCAACTCTAAACTGTATTGGCAACCAGTGTAGCGAGTGAAGCACAGGGGTGATGTGAGCATTCCTGGGGGTGTTCGAAAACAGCCGAGCCGCAGCGTTCTGAACCAGCTGAAGCTTCTGAAGGAGAGATTGAGAGATTCTTACATAGAGGGCATTACAGTAGTCAAGTCGCGAAGTAATGAAAGCATGGATAGCTTTTTCTAAATCTGCACGCGATAAGAAGGGCTTCATCTTTGTTAAGAGTCTCAGGTGAAAAAGCTTTAACCACAGATCTGATCTGCTTATCAAAATTAAGGCCACTGTCAAATAACACTCCAAGGTTTTTCATGGTGTCAGTGAATGAAGGTGCTAATGCTAGGTACAACAGCAGCTGAATCGAGGCTAAGACAATGTACTCCGTTTTATTCTCATTTAAGTGGAGGAAATTCTGCAATAGCCAAAGTTTAATGTCACGGATACAATTTTGCAGCGGTGTAAGTGTGTTAGAATTGCCTAGTATCAACGGCACAAAAATCTGAACATCATCCGCATAAAAATGGAAATGAACATTGTGCTTTGTTATGATCGAACCAAGTTGTGACATATATAAAGAAAAAAGTAGCGGGGCCAGAATCGAGCCTTGAGGAACACCTGAGGTGAGAGACGCTATGGTAGAAGAGAAATCGCCGATCATGACAGAAAAGGTCCTATTGGTCAGGAAGGAGGTAAACCACTTTAGAACTGTGCCTCTCAGGCCAACATGGTGTTCCAACTGGGAGAGCAAAATTACATGATCAACGGTGTCAAAGTCTGCCAATAAATCTAGAAGAACTAGAATAACGGGGCGCTTGGCATCAAGGGCCATAGTAATGTTATTATGGACCTTCAGTAGTAGTGATTCAGTGCTGTGATGAGGCCTAAAGCCTGACTGAAACTTATCAACAACATCCAGACGATCCAGAGGGGACTGCAACTGGGTAAGGAAGATTTTTTTCCATAACCTTAGATAGAAAAGGCAAAAGGGAAATTGGGCAGAAATTAGATAGGAGAGAGGTCAAGGTTAGGCTTCTTGAGGAGCGGTTTCACTATAGCATGCTTAAGGACGGTGGGGACCGTGCCCAGCCTTAGGTAGCAATTTATAAATATGACCAGAGAGGGACCAATAGTGTCAATAACCTCCTTAATTATCCTGGCTGGGACAGGATCTAGGGAGGAGGAGGAGGCAGACTTTAACTGCAACACACATTTTTTAAGTTGAGGCAGAGAGATCGGACTGCAGGTTTCTAGTATCTAGTACTCCACATACTTGGAGCAGCTGCGTTTCTACCTAGTCGTAACAAAATGAAGAATCTCAATGTGTGTGTATGTTGTCACATGGTGTGTAGCTAAGGCATTCATTTATTCAGACATAATATTCTAACACAAGATTAATACAGGAAAGGAATTAGTGTCATGGTGCGCTTTTCAGAATCAACATTCTGTCTGCAAACCTTGAAACAAAACAGAGTAAAGTTTTTGGTGTATCCGACAGCAAATATTGGTCTGAAACAGCTTCATAACCAGTAAAATGCCACAACAACCTGGAACTGAACACACTCAAAACAGTGGACTTCAGGAAGAGTCCCCCCACCTTACCCCCACTCACCATACTTGGCAGCACTGTATCAGCAATAAAGTCTTTCAAGTTCCTGGGCTCCACTATCTCCCAGGACCTGAAGTGGACGTCCAACATCAGGACCATCACCAAGAAGGCACAGCAGATGTACTTCCTGCACCAGCTCAGGAAGTTCGACCTGCCCCAGGAGCTGCTGATACAGTTCTACAGAGGAATCATCGAGTCTGTCCTCTGCACTTCCATCACTGTCTGGTTTGGCTTAGCAACCAAACAGGACAAGTAAAAACTTCAGCGAACAGTCAGGACTGCAGAAAAGATCATTGGTGTGAGCCTGCCCTCCATGGAGGACCTGTACACCTCACGGGTCAAAAGGAGGGCGGAGAGGATCACTGCAGACCCCTCACACCCAGGACACAATCTGTTTGAACTCCTCCCCTCTGGATGGCGCTACAGGTCACAGGGATAGTTTCTTCCCCCAGGCTGTCACTCTGATGAACACTTAACCCCTGACAGTATTACTGGACAATAACCCTCAGTGCAATACCTGTAAATATACATTGTACGGATTATACAGACTCGTACGGGTCTCTAGTACTCTGTTTTAAGTACTCTATTTTTTATCCCTAATTATCTCATTTCAGTGAACATTCCCTTGTCTGCATTGTTTACTGCCTATTTATACTGCTTTTTCTGCATTGTTTGCACTGGTTGTTGATGTCAATACTGCTATTTTGTTATACTACACAGTCTTATGCTGGTTTACTGTTTGCACATTGAGAGCCAATGTACCTGAGTCAAATTTCTCATGTGTCCAACACTATGGAGGATGAAAAATGACGTAATCAGAAATAAATAAATAAATAAATCACTACATTAATGCATAAATACAGAAATAAATAAGTAAAAGAAAAAATAATTAACTAAATGCTTAATTAAAAGAAAAAAGAAATTATATGCTAAAATAAATATAGAAATAAATAAATGCATTAATAAAAAGAAAAAATAAATTAATAAATACAAAAATAAATAATTAAATGCATAAATATATAAATACATGATTATTTCTACATTTCCACATTTATTTATTTCTGTATTTCTGTATCTGTATGCTAATAAGGTGGGCGGCTCTAATCCCACCCTAAAGCAGGATTGGCTGCAGGAGTTTGATTAATTACAGTAGGTTCTATTGCTTTCCCCTGCTGCCAGGCACACAGGACTGGCGCTGTTCGCTTTTTACAAAACCAAAGCTGAACTTGTTGACATTTCTGTTTTTGTTTTGTTCCACTTGTCTATGAATGGCAGTTTTTTTTGCGAGCAGTTGCAAATGATTTAAGATCATTAGCAAACGACTTAGACATCCATGCACTCAACGACTATCACCAGTTTCGTCTGGAAGGATTAATGGATGACTTTGCTCAGCTCAATGCATATATTGATGTGGAAGTTGATCCAGAAGTCTTAGACGGTCTTCGTGAAGCAACCCACCAACTTTACATCCTCTCAGAGATACATGAAGGAACCGCAGGACGTCCATCGTATTTTTTTTACCCCCAATATAATTGAAGCTACACCTTAAAATCTTATAGCTGAGCTCATAACAGAGCAACAGACTTCCTGTGATTATTGTGTTTTGCTAATACTGTAAGAAAGGTGACGTTGCTCTTGTTAACTTTTTTTTTTTTTTTTTTGGATGATCAGAGTTCATGATCTATTAACTTCACTGGAGGACAATGATTTGGACAAAACTGTGACCCAAATTCTGCAGCAGCATCCCAATTGTGAATACAAAATGATGGTTTGGCACCTGAATGCACAAGGCATCTGCATACAAAGTAGGTGATCCTTCAGTTTTTCAGGATTCAGTTCCCAACATGTTGGGATTTGGGTTACTTTCTGACTTACTCACAGTGCGTTAAAAGAAAATGCTTTATTAAGTGTCAGACTGGATTTTGATCTAGTTGTGGATGTACTGCTAGATTAGTGATTAGTTTACTGTACTTTTTTGTTGAGTGTGCCATATCTGTGTTTTGTTTCTCATATTAAGGACAGCATGTCCAGGAGTTCACGCGGTGTGTGGATCCTCATGAAGTTTTGATGCGTACCCTTCAGCTGAACCCACAGAGGTGCAGGAAATACTCTGTACCAGCTCCAAACAGTTTATGGCACATTTACAGCAATCACAAACTGTTAAGGTATCTGAAAAAGATTAAACATCTCAAGCATTGCATATAAACTGTCTATAAACATCCACTTTACTGTAGGTTTTGCCAGTGAAAATATGTTTCAGATGTAGTAGTTTTTTAAAATGGTCTGTATGTACAGGTTAATTAAAAACTATTTGGACTATAGCATATATTCTCGTTTTGGCAAAGTGTTCTTGATTTATTATTTGGAATTCTATTTATTCGGTAACGTTTAAGTACTGGCTTTCACTTTTTATTTGAAGTTGTTTACATTGACTTCTGATAAGTACAGTATGGTAGAAATTGTGTAATCCTCTTTATACTTTCTAAAAGGGGCTCAAAAGGGCCTTGACTCTCACAGAGTGACTCCAGTATGGATGAAACGTAGCACACAATGGTAAAAGTACAGCATGCTGTTGGCCTCAAAGGCTATTTTAAGTCAATATACTCAGAATCTTGTGTAAATCCACTTCACTGTTGAGGTGATGCATATTTTATATATTTTGGTGTATATCGCAGAGTAAATCCATGTGTTAACTGAGATTATAGTATATACATAGACTCACTGCTGACCTATAACTTTATCATAATTTTTATTTATGTTTTGAGTGTAATGGGAGGAACAGATTTTTTTTAAGTTTAAAGCTTTCAGATAAAATAGCTATATTCCAAAATACAGTACAATATGTTCTGTGTCACTCTGGACCAAGTTTGCACAGAAGGGCATCATGCATGTAATGTTAATTATTTTAATATTTGCTCATATATATCTTTTTCAGATGGCGAATTGTTGTGCATGGTGGTATTGACAGCTTTAGTCGTCTCATTGTGTATTTGAGTGCCGCCACTAACAATCATACAGCAACAGTCCTAAAGAGCTTTCTGGAAGCTGTTAATGTCTACAGTGTGCCATCACGTGTAAGATCAGATAAAGGTGGGGAAAATCTGGATGTCGCACGTTACATGGCTGAGCAGGAATTCACACATTGCTGGCAGGAGTGACCATAATCAAAGGTCATATAATTTTTCAAAACCACAATGAAGTTTGGACATTATGGTGGCCAAGAAATGGCGAGTCACACCATCACCAATGGCTGGATCTCCTACACAGTGCAGACAACAGTAAGCAGAAAATATAGTTAGACATTTTTTTTATCTTCAGTTTTATTAAGTGTGTAGCCAGTTTACCTTTAAATGTCCATGTCAAGGGTCTGGCCCACTCAACATTTGCCATCTTGTAAAAAGAAAGGATTGCTCTCTCTTGGTCCTCTTCACTGTCTCCAAGATCCATGGTCAGACTTAATGGTTTTCCAGTGGAATGTTGATTTAAGATGTCTTCTCTGAATATCTTTGCTGCCTCTATCGGATTTGGTGCAATTTTCCAATATAAAAATGTTTTTTAAAATGATCAATTTGTATTATATCAATTGCAAGTTACAGCAAAAAATCTGAAATATTCAAGTTGTATAACAGACCAGCAAAGCCTCTCTCCTCAGTGGGATCAAGATCAATGATCTGAGGAGCAGGCAGGTATCCCTGAGGTGGCACTGGGACCGACACATTTCCCCGAGGTAGCACTGAGTAGTTTGTATTGCTGACCCTTGCTCTCTCACTCTCCTGTGGTGTTGTCAACATGCTCACAAGTCTACCTTCACTTTGGAACGTGCTGGCACTTTCTGTGGCTACCTCAGTCTGTACCTCACTATTCTGTGATGGTCTTGGGTAAAAAGAAGTAATTTTTGTTAGTGTTGGGTCATATAAATAAGCAAAACACATCCAAATTAAACTTTTTCTTAAGTCCAAAAAGCAGGAAGAGTGTCCTCCACATTAAGATGCATTTCTGAAGACAGAAGAATATGGCTTTTACAGGAGGACTGTTAGCATCAAAAATGCCAAATATGGATCCTTAATTTGGGCACATAAGATGTGTTGATTTGTTATGAAGTTTGCGCTGCACTTATTTCACCTATTTTTCTTGTACATTTTTAGCTGTAATCAATGATCCTATATGCATACTCAAGATGTTTAACACAGACTTAGTTTAATCTTTCATGTATGGTATAACTGTATCAATTTGCTAGACAACTGTGATGTTTTCATTCTATTAAGCATTACCGTATGCATTTATCACTATGAGCTTTTATGCGCAAAAAAGGGAACTCATCTCCACACGTGACACATTTTTGAGGTGGTCCAACAAGTTCCCTTCTGCATCCTGGTTGACAATCCTGTAAAAATGCTCATTGTAAAACACAAGAAACGATCATGTGACTGTTAATAAGACAGCACCAGTTTTATGTAAAGTAAGGCACTTACAGGTTCCAGATTCAGGCTCCGTTGAAGTGGTCGAACGAAGATGGTAGCATGACCGATCTGGGTTTGTGAATCTTTCAAATGTCTCACATGGTAGCCCTCATTGGGACAGGAGATGAGGATCAGTTGGCGACTTGTTCCAGAAATTTTGAGCAATTCAAATCCACCCCCTTGTCTGAGTTTGGGATATGCTTCTAAAATTAATTCTCTGAACTCATCTGGATTTGTATGACTACCTTAAGAGAGGAGAGAATTCAAATAACCTTTTCTCATATTCATAGCAATTAACCAACAGCAGTGGCAGTTTAAAGTTCTTAAGATAACTCAGTATCACTGAATCATTG
Organism: Monopterus albus; assembly: GCF_001952655.1. Classification (NCBI taxonomy): domain Eukaryota; kingdom Metazoa; phylum Chordata; class Actinopteri; order Synbranchiformes; family Synbranchidae; genus Monopterus; species Monopterus albus. Next base: position 769,457 of record NW_018128063.1, on the reverse strand, counting down.
ATTAATATGCAGTGGGCCATAAGAAGTCTGCTAACATGTTCACAGAAATTAACCAATATCAGTGGAAGTCTGCTAACAGGTTAAAAAAAAAGTCAGTACTCATCATATTTTGCATACCTTGAAATGTTAGTCGTTTTCCCCCTAGCCCTACAGCAGCAAGCCTCTCTTTGGCGTATCGACTGGGGACTAAGTCCGCATTTTTGTTTTCAAGACAGCAGAAGGAATGGGTGTAAGAATAAAGTTGTGCAGGGACAGCACAGGATCACCGCCTTGTCACTCTTCTCCCTCTATGTGTGTATGGACCAAACAGTCTTGCGACCTCGGCTGGGATTATGTAAGGAGGACAGGCTATAAGTTAATCAATAAAGTAATACAACTTAAAAGACTATAGTTACAAGGTAAACACAGTATGTTAGCTAACATGAGCATAGTCTGTGTAGAATGATACAGAATACATCACTGGCTACTGATGATAGCTTATTAATTGAATCCATAAATGGGAACTAGCATCACAAACTATTAACGGTAGAAACATAGCATCCACTGGATGTCTGGGTGTCCCGCTGTTTGACGGTGGCAGAGCTGAACTTGGTGCGGTCATGATTCCTGGTGCTGCAAAACAGTGAGCAGTCAGTATCTTCGTTTGTTTAAATACTCACATTTGAATTTGTAGTATTTAGCTAATGTTAAACAACTGCCGTTTCTGGTTAAACAGCAGATATAAACATAAATAACTTAGTTTTCAAGCAGGTTAGCTACATCCCGTACCAGGTCTGCCAGCGGCCTCCCTGTCGAAGCCATTGCCGGTGCCACTCAGTTTCCCTCCGAGAGAAGATTAGCTTGGTTTACGCGCGTGTCTTGTACAAGTACTACTTGCTGGGAATCGTTTGCTTCTGTCTGGTGCTCCCAGTTTACCAATCCTGCTTTAGGGTGGGGTTAGAACCACCCACCGCATTAGCATACAAATACAGAAATAAATAAATGTGGAAATGTAAAAATGCAGAAATAAATAAAAGAAAACTTCCTTTGTAGAAATTTTATACATATAACAATTTAAAATGACATTGAAACCATTTATTTATATATTTAACTGACTGGTGTCTACGATGCAGGCCACAAAAGCATGAAGGTGCCTCCTCCTCGCAGTTACCAGCAGCCCCATGACCTCTATGACAGTGTGGTGGACCAAATACACCAACCAGACCTATACGTTGTGTTTCAAGATAATCAAGCCTACCCGGACTACCTCATCACCTTCAGGTGAAGTGATGTATTTTCCACTGTGCAAAGGCCACAAGTGTAGGAAAATACAGTCGTAGTCTTAGGAATAATATAAAATAGTTATGTTTTAATGCAAGTCTGGGGAGTAACTAGTTACATGTATCAAGTCACTGTAATTAAATTGGAAAATAAATGTAATTGTAATCTCTTAGTTACTGAGAAAATATATGTAATTCATTTACAATTACTATGTTTTCAGAAACCAAAAAAAGAGAGAGATTTTTCATTTCAAAATGGCTCACCCTAGTTTTGCATTGATGTCTCTTTTGCAGCTAGGAAGATGGACACCTTATTTCACTACAGCATGTGAACACAACTTGTCCTGTGCCTTAGCCTGTTCACTACTAACACCAGTTTACAAGCTAGTTAGCCAATTAGCTACTCAGCTGCAGTGCATTAAACAGATGGTAAACTTTCTTGCAAATGTTACTTTAGTCTGTTTGATGCTGATGTAGTCTTTATTTTTAAATACCACTAACACTACTGTCCATTACATGCACAGTAGGTTGCAGAGCAAGTCTGTTTACCAGCAGAGGTGAGCCTGTCAGGTACTGTCATTCAAACAGCTCAGCCAAAAGAGCATTTTTCACAACAATCTTTTCTTTTTCTTTCTTTCTGAACTAAAGAATATATTAATTATTCCTGGGCTGCTTTATCTCGGATACCAGCGAGTTAAAACCTCTAGAATAGAGGTCATACTTTCATTTATTAAATTACATAATTTATGGTTTTTGTTGTTTCACAATGAATTTTCTTCAAAAACAAATCATCTGATTAGGAGCTGTTCTGGAAGTTTGAATGTGTTTGAATCCATATAAAGTGTTGTATCATTGATGGGGTCACTGTAAAGTTTTAGATTTTGTTGATGGTAAAATAAAGAGGTTTAAATGACAACCAGTTATCAGAACTGACTCCTATACCCAAACTTATAGAGAACATATTGTCAGAAAATTATGAAGTATTATTATTTAGTTGATATTTCAATTGGTACAGGGAAATTAATATAAAGAAATAGATTTTATATTTCACAAAAACAGGCAGAAAAAGATTTACCCCTTGACACTCCTTGATTCTCAAAAGAATTGTTGACTTTCGCATAGTGAGAGACTGAATCTAATGACTACATGTAATATAAATGTGGTCACTAATAAGGACAGAAAATCCTGCTGCTACTGTAACAGTCAATTAAAAGAGTGACTTTTCTTAGAAAAACAGATAATATGTTCCAAAGACATATTCCTGTGAATTATTTACCACATTATTGCTGTTGCTAAGGGTGGGGTAGCACCCTTAGAGATAGGGTGAGGAGCTCGGTCACCTGGGAGGAGCTCAGAGTAGAACCGCTGCTCCTCCACATCGAGAGGAGCCAGCTGAGGTGGCTCGGGCATGTGTTTCAGATGCCTCCTGGGCGCCTTCCTAGGAAGGTGTTCCGGGCATGTCCCACCGGGAGGAGGCCCCGGGGAAGACCCAGGACACGCTGGAGGGACTATGTCTCTCGGCTGGCCTGGGAACGCCGCGGCATTCCCCCGGAGGAGCTGGAGGAAGTGTCTGGAGAGAGGGAGGTCTGGGCATCTTTGCTTAGACTGCTGCCCCCGCGACCCGGTCCCGGATAAGCGGAAGAAAATGGATGGATGGATGGATGGATGGATGGATTATTGTATTCATTGCATTTATGTGTTATTTCATGGCAGCAGTTCACAGGCAAAAGTGCCCCCCCCCAACACACACACACACACACACAACACCCTGTCTTTGTAGGTAAATAGGTAAACTGCCAGTTCATCATGAGATACCCCAAGGTAGGTTATTGTGCTCAGTGCTCCAAATGTGGCAAATGTACAGTATATCAATATGTCCCAACTGTCAAGGTTGCGTTTTTAGATTGTCCCAGAAATGGACCATACTAAGGCTGAAACTGGGCTGAAAAGCAGGACGTCTGCCCCTGCTCATAAACAGGTCCCAGTGTGCACTACTCTGCCCCTCACCTGGTCTTCTATGTCACTGCATTCTGATTTGTAGAGGGAAAAAGTCAGCAATATCCATGCTTGCTCTATGGCACATCTACTGTTGATGTCTGTTCTGGTTACATTGAAGATGGCACCATGACGTGCTCTGCAACAGCAGCGCTCACACTGTGCAATGGAAACGTGTACTGTGGGCAGCCAGCTGGTTTGAGTATGGCTTGGTTCCCAGCGGCAGTGGAACAGTGACATTAGTGGTCTGACTTGCTGAAGTGCTACTAAAATGTAACTGTATGTAACACAGTGGTTTTACAGTGCTAAACTAGCTAAGCTAAACAGTATAATTTGAAATAGTACACTCTTCAAACAAGTTAGCTAGCTTGATCATTTATAGTTTGCTAGATCTGAGCTGACCATGGTGAGCCAACAGTCTAATCATCCAGGTATGCACTGTGTTTTCATGTTAATCTATTTGATATCTAATTTTTACTATCTGCATTTGTCACTTAAGAGACAAAAGATATGCCCAAGAGCAAAATGGTAAACCAATTATATGACCAATCAGTGTATTCTATTCCCAGTCAGATAGCACACCCAGAACAGAAACAGATTCAGGCTTCCTGATCATTATTCTTCCACCCAGTGTCAAGTGGCTGTGAAATTAACTAGCAAGTTTTACTGGTGCCTAGCTGAGCTCAGTTTCATTGAGTAACTGATAAACATGATAGGTCATTATGATCACAAGACTGATATGCCGGCTGACTGCAAGATACACCAGTCAAATCACGCATAGTGCCTGCATTCCTGACAATAAAATGAAGAATGTAACATGTACAACAATGCAACGTTTAATCAATGTCTATTTTACAGTTATGTGACACTACATCTGTCAGTGATAATGCAAAATCATGATAATTCATGTCTCGCTATACTGTTAACTAGTAACTATTTTTAGAGGTACAGAGCCTTGCTACTGTAAGGGAGAAAGCCTTGAGTTTTAATCTACCTGTAGATTTAAAAGAAAAACAAAATATGTCTTTTAATTGTGAAAATGCTGGGGATTGTTCCTTTAATGAGTAAAAGCTGGAACAAAAACAGACAAAGGAAGGAAGAGCTACACTAGGAAAAAAATCAGTAACTTCTTGTCTTTTTTCCATGTGCCTCACACACACACAGGAACCCCATGCACGTTAATCCGAACTGATTCTATGTCCACTTACATAAATTATAGACTGTGCTGGATGCATTATTTACTCACTAGAAATAAAAAGGCATGCCAGGTTGCTGTACACCCCCCTTCCTTTTTCCTTCCTTATCTGCCATAGTTTCCTCCTTCCCTCCATTTATGCTTACACCCATTTATCTTTCCTCATCATCCTTCTGTGCCCATTCACTGATTCTCTTTTTACTATTTTTTTCTATTCTATAATATTCATCTTCTTCCATTCTTATCTACCACTTTATCATTTTTAAATCCACCTCTTCTACTGTTTTATTTTTTCTCTTTAAACTTGCTTTCTTTTTCTGATTTGCTCTTTGTTCCCTTTTATTTCTTTCTCACGTTTTCCGATTTCTTTGTTTGTTCCCAGTTCTACTTTGCTATTTTTATTTCCTTTCTTTTTAATTTTTCCCTCATTCTATTCGTATATCGGAGTTCTTCTCTCTCTCCTTTCCACCTTTCTCAAATTCATTTTGCACTTTCCTTCCTACTCTATTTCTTCCTTCCTCTCATTTTGTCCTGAAGTAGTGTCTCCATTCACTGAACTATTCTGCCTTGCTGACTTTTCTTTTCTTCATCCCCTTGATTCCTACCTATTATAATTCCCTCCTTCTCTCCCTCCTTGCCTCCTTCTGTTTTACTATTTTGTTTCTCCATCAGTTTCATCCTCCATTCTTTCCCTCCCTCATCCATCCATTCCTTTTCTCCCTCCACATTTGCCTAATCTCTCCCTCCCACTCTTCTGTTAATTTTCCATGCATGTGTACTGTCTAGGCCCTGCCACTCAGTCCATCCTTTCTTTCCATCCTCTACTGATTGCTGGATTCCCCTTGTTCCCTTTCAGGTCCAGTTTGCCGGAAGCTCCTCTCTGTCTCCCATTCCATCTGTTTCTGTCCTCTTCTGCATTTTACATCAGATGAAATGAGACCTGAATGGAGGCCAGAAAACAGTGGGAAAAGACTGCAACAATATTTTGCTAAGACAAATGTAAAATAAGCAAAGAGATTGTAAAATACTTGGGAAAGGAAAAGACACTCACACCGAGAAAAAGAGAGATATTGGAAAACATGCACATTATAATGGATGTTAAATAGTGAACAGTTGTAGCATGTTATAAAACAAAGGTTTGACTGTATGTGTTAACTAGGCAGGTCAGATATACCTACGTTTACTTACAGATACTATCATTTGGCACTATATATACATTCTAGGACAGGAGGGATACGTTTTTTTGATTGTGTTTGTTTTTGTTTGACTTTGGGTTTTGTTTTATTTGTTTTTCTTGCATGTCCAGAGGTTTTCACATATGTGTAAATAAATAAACAAAGCAAAATGTCAGTGTTTCCAAATGTAAAAACCTTTGTGATGAGATATTACAGGACATCTGTAATATACAATAAATAAAAACAGCTCATATTCATGGACTCTGGCAGTCCTATTGCTTTGTTTTTGTGTTTGTTAGAAACACTGCAAATTAATGATATTAAAATAAATAAATACAAATAAACAGTAGGAGTGTCTCAAACTATCTGCTAACACAAGTCTTTGAAAGATCAAGATCTTAATTTATAAGGAGTGAGTATTTGCTCTATTTTCTAATAATGAGAATACAAACACCATATGATGTCTCTTAGTGCATATGAGTAACACCATAAATAATTTGGATAAACTAAATGAAAAAATAACTAAGCTGCAGAGAATCAATTGACTTGTTTTTATACTGTCTCCACTGGTGTTTTTATTTCTGACACTATGAGACCAAAATCCAGCAATTTTTCGTTTTTCCATTCAAGTCAGCAGTAGTGCTCAAGTCAGTATGCAAAGTGTCACAGTGGGGTGGGTGGTTCCTTACTGCAAAACATCCCAAGCTTTGCTGGAACTTGTGAACACCAAGTGCCGCCTCCAGAGCCAAGAAAGAAGACCTGTGAAGCAGACAGAGAGAAAGAAAAAAATAAAAAGGATAGCACCAGAAGAGAATGTCTGCTTTCCTCCATGTTCTTCCATCCAGCAGCTTTGTTCCTGGCTACAGCACATTTGACTTAACACCTAAATATAGAGCATGTCGGCTATTCATGTAGTGTTATTGCAACGCTAATGCCCATAGTCGTGGATTTTGGAGGACTAGCCAGCCTTATAGCACGGCTGCTGGCTGCTGAATATGCATGGTGCCAAGCAGGGAGAAGAAAGTGCCAGGCAAGACACAGAGGATTTGATGTTCAATAAAAGAGAAACCCTTTGACATGGAATACGAGTGGGGCCCAGCCTCAATATGAAAGAACCAGGAGGGGAATTAGATGGATGGAGAATTCCTTCAGAAGCATAGACAGACAGAAAAAAGAGTTATGAGAAAAGGGGGTATTTGAGTGTTTCTGAGTATATATGTGTGTGTTGAAGTATGTGAGCAAGTGACAGAAAAGCAAACAGAGGCTTACACACACACCCATATTTTGAAAGTGGAGACATACCACTGCGCCCTCTTTGAGAGAGTACTGTATGGATAATACAAAACTGTGATAGATCATGAGCAACTCATTGAAAAGTCTCAGTGCAGCTGCTCTTCTCCAACTCTTTAAAAGCTCTGCGTCTCTAACTCCCTGCTCTCACACACCTCCCACCAACCTTCTCCGAGCTTTACGTGGCTTTTAAAGATTACCTTTAAAATCACTGAATCACTTAACAGGCTCTTTAAATTATACAAGGCCTACAGGTCAGGCTCATTATAGATGCCATTAGCAGCCATGCACTAAGGATGTACAAGGAAATAGTTATTTAAGGGCCACTAAGTGATAGTGAGTAATCCTTGTACAGATGAATCCTAACTAAATTGCCCAAATTAGGTATTTCCTCAATCTAACAGTGTTACACTGAGTAGGAGAAGATTTTTGTTTTTCAGGATGTGATACGTGTTGCATGTCATCTCCTACATTTCAACACACATTAAAGTGTAAGCATGGATGGATTACTGAACTTGAAAAGAACAAAAAAAAAAAGCCACACAATTAGAAAAAAATGCAAAATCACAAAAAATAAAATAAAACTGATGCAAAACAACAATAAAAGGGAAACAAAACAACCACACAATGGCACATACTGACTATAAATCACATGGTTGCTCAATCTATGAGTTTTGCTCCTGTAAGTATAGGAGAAGTAGGAGCCATTTACATGTCTGAGGCCCATTGTCTCATAATCCATCCATGAGTATAAGGCATCAGGATTTTCAAGAAAGACACTATGATACTTTACAGCACCATTTAGGAATGCATCCCTACTGTATGTGTGTCCTCCTGCATCATTTGAGTCATGCTTATTTCAGGCATCTAACCAAAAACTCTTTCAAAGAACACAGGGAACTGAAGAAGGGGAATGAAGGTTAGGATGAGACTACACATATGACAACAAATAACATAAAGTATACAAACCTAGGACATATACAGGATAAAGTTATGTTCAAACAAGTTCATGCAGAAACAGCATTTATATTCATGCTCAGATTTCATACATGCTGTATAATGCACAGTCACGGATGCAGAAAGAGAGGCGTCTTCTCCGGTCTGTAGGGGATGCCGTGCTTGTGCTTTGGTTGGTGCAAATTCTATATCAAGTGTGTTTCCATTGCAATTAAGGCTTTGGCCTGATGTCTTCTGACATGGTAATTGTTATTTCAAATGCAGATTAATAAATCATGGGCATCTAGTTAAGAATTAAAATAGGTCTCCAGTACCACTGAAGCCTGGGCTAACCTCCACAGTGTAGTATCTACACACGCACAAGTTTATTTTCATTTCTCATGGGGACTTTACATTGACTTACATTCATTTCCTGGAGACTTACTCTAACCTTAACCATAACCAATACTTGCCTAACGCTAATTCCTAACACCTAACCTTAAACAAAGTCCTCAGTGATTCACATGGTGACGAGGAAGGCAGAGCCCCCAATGAAATGCACATGGATGCACATACATGTATAAACAATATCTCTCTATGTTCTACTCCAGTTTTTTTATTACAAAAAAAGGTCATCAGATTAATTACACAGTCTCCATATAATACCCCAACAAATCTTTTGTTTATTCAGTTGAAAACATTAAAATTTTATGACTTGGTAGACTTGTGTACTGCTAAACTTTTTTATAAGGCAAAACAACAAACTCTCCCTCAGTCTTTGCAAGCTATGTTCAACGTAAGGGAAAGTAATTATGAACTTAGAGGGACATATATGTTTAACAAACCATATTGTAGAACTAAATTAAGTAGTAACTGCCCATCAAATAAAGGTGTTCAGTTGTGGAATAGTTTTCCTGATGAAATAAAAATGGCTACTTCATTACCACAGTTTAAAATACTTTATAAAAGAATGGTAATAAAAAGATATACTCAATAATAATAATGAAAATAATAATAATCATTAATGCATGTTCTTCTGACAGTTACCTGGAAGACTGTGGTGGTGATTTCTAAGCAAAGAAGGAATTCAAAGTCGATAGCCCTCAGGTACATCTTTGCATCACCAGCAGCTGTGTCAGGTGGGTCTGACTCACTGATGTCTGTCAGAAGCTTGATTAAAGCTTTCAGAACTTTATTGAGGGCTTTCAGGGATCTTTCTCTGCAGGCCCACCGAGTGTCAGACAACTTCTGCAACTCAACAACACGCTGACCAGGATACAAGGACTGCTGGCATTTTAAAAATGCTGTATGCCTCTTTGTGGAGCTGGTGCAGAAAACATACAGTTTCTCCACCAAGGAGAAAAATGTCACAAAGTGAACACTGGACTTGGCACTCTCAACTAGTACCAGATTCAAGCAGTGTGCCTGGCAATGAACATAAAGAGCCTTTTCATTGTGTGCACGTATCCGGGACTGTAGACTTTTGTACATTCCACTCATGTTCTCAGCTCCATCATATCCCTGGCCCCTGATGTTCTTCAAGTCAAGTCTATTGTCTTGAAGGAGAGAGATGACAACATTCTCCAACTCTTTTCCTGTTGTGGACTCAAGAGTGCAGACCTGTAGAAAACACTCCTTTATTTCCATGTCACTTACATAGCGAACTACAAAGGATACCTGCTCTTTGTGAGAGACATCTGTGGTCT
>NW_018128063.1:759038-759625 GCF_001952655.1 Monopterus albus | reverse complement strand
TGGCATCCAAATGCAGCTTCATTACACTATCATATTGGGCCAATGTTTTCACAAGTTCAATAAAGTTGCCTTGGTTGGCACTTGAGCTTGACTCATCATCTCCTCTAAAAGCTTGCCCCTGTCGTGCCAGATACAAGGAAATATCAATCAAACGTGTTAGGATTTCCCTGGTTCTTTGTCTTTCTCTCTCTCGTGTTGCTTTCCCCTGAATATTCGATGTATCAAAAGCAGCTTGTAGAGCTTTTTTGGAGTATATGTTCCATCTCACCATGCTCATCATATGGGCCTCTGTGCTGGCATGCTCTTTAATTTTTCCAATGGCGCTCCTCCATGTATCTATGCCTACTGTCTTCCAGGCTGTTTTGTTCTTGAATTTTTCTTCTCTTAGAAAAATGCGACAACTAAAGCAGTACATGGCAGGATCTGTAGGACGATTCAAAACCATTAGTTTTGCAATTACATCCTTTTTATTTGCAGTACTTCTATGCTGGCTTTCTTCTCCTGCTTCTCCTGACTGTAACTCTCCTGCAGTGGCTCCCGTCTCCACATTTTTCTTATTTATACTTGCAGTTCTATAATGGCTTTCT
>NW_018128063.1:740354-756069 GCF_001952655.1 Monopterus albus | reverse complement strand
TTGGGCTTCTCTCACCAGTGACAGTGAACAATGCAGTGGTGGTGGGGGTCCAGTCTTCCAGAAGGGGGCCAGCAGTCCGTCCCTGGTAACAATCCTCTGCATAGTAGACAAATTGTGGAGCCAGGAACCTTCCTTTTACTTTATAACACACTCTCTTTGTCATCAGTTTACTTTTCAGCTTGTGTCACCTCCAGCTGTGATTCTTGATGAATTGGTCTGAAATTCTGCCTTTTTCCTCAAAACTTCAGTCCCCTCTCCCCCACCTTCCCATTTTGCCGCACTCTTCCTTCTCACACTGAAACCGGGTTAGGATGAAGAAACGCAGAAGAATGACGGGGGAGGGATTGACGGGAAGCCACAGTCGAAAAATGAAACAAAATGTTCTGGACTGCAGGTTGAAGCAAATGGCAGGAAATGAGCTTGGGCTCAGGCTGAAAATGCCCCTCAAGTTTACAAACTGCCCTTAAATGAAATTATATATATAAAAAAAATCCTTGAAAATAAAAAGAACATGTTAAATTACACATCAACAGTTTCAAAACTGTCAGATTTTAGGGGAAGCTTGTTAAGTTTTAGAAAAACTTTTTTTTTTATTAAACTGGCCCATGAATGCTTAAGGATGCCTAAGTGGAAGAAGTACTCAGATTGTTTACTTAAGCAAAAATAGCAATACCACAGTTTACTCTGTTACAAGTAAATGTCTTGTCTTCAAGATTGTCGCGGCCGCTGCCTCTCCTCTGCTCTCTCTATCATGTGGGCTCTGCACCTCAGCTGTGTTGCATTCCAGTAATTAGCAACTGGTTTGTCGATGCACACAGCTGGGGTGCATCCCGATGATTACCTTCGCCTCCTTATATAAACCTCTGGCAGACGCTCCGTCTTTGCCGGAACATTAACATAGTACCGCGGACTGTACATGTTGGTAGAATGCGACGCTGGCAGACACTGTGCGTTTTGGCTTGACTCTACCTACGAGCTACGCTAATTCCCACTACACTACATATTGTAATGACCCCTGGCGTGGAGGAGAGAGACTAGCTACACTGGTACAGCTAAACTAGCTAGCAGGGCGCTAGCACCTATGCTGATCTTGGTTAGCGATTATTCCAGGCCCCATACACCGCACGACTCTGGATATCGCCTAGGCGTGTCCTTTTACAATGACCACAATTCAACACTGCTTTCTCTGTCATTTATTTAGAACCACTGAACAATGGCACTTCCCCCAGGGTCAGTCTCACACATACAAGCCAAACGGACAGTCCAAAACACAGCACAGCAATTAACTTAGTAAAACATTGTCAGATAACACACCAGCATAAGTCAGCAACACTAACACATAACAACAATGGGGTAACACATAAGAACACTTTAACTATAATTTTATAACTGCTCTCTCTATTTACTGAACTCCCATGATGCACCTCTGCATCATGCAGCTGCCACCAGACCCCCCCCAATGACTGACGTGGATCGTCACAATATGATGAAATGTTAATAAATTGCATCACGTAATTTACATGTATCAGCAGCACATAGTCATCAAAATAGAAATTTCTTATAAATATATTTTACCTAACTGACAAGGATCACTCAGTTGCTTGGTGTCACTCAAATGCAGTTACACCGCAGGTTTTTGACCAGCGAATGTGTGCAATTTGTTCATTATTAAAACGACGACATCACATGTGCTGATGGTCACAAAACTCAAATGCATTATATGAACCTTTATAGACATACTAGTGTTTATTTCATAAAGACAACGTTGCACTTATTCAAACAACAAGATATTTTACCGTTACAAGACGAAGACGTTCATCTGTTTCTGGTTTCTGACTGCTGTGCTGAAAAACGTTGACTCGCTGCGCTCAGGGGGCGGAGTTGTGAAGTTTGACTGACAGCTTGAGCGGTTCTAAAAGATGCACTTTTTAATGCCTTTAATTGGCTAAATATTTGTTACCAATAGCATTGATTTATTAAAGAAAAAAAAAACGTCCCCAAAAAAGGGCACTTCGGAGTGTAATTACAAAAGGGCATGTGCTCTGCACAGGTTGAGCCCTACCTGTGCACGTGCCTGTATGCATGTACAGCATACACATACTTTGGTGTCAGCCAGCAATGGTATGCCTGCTGTGCAGACACAAATGTACATTTTCATTCATAAAATGTAAATGTGTGTATGTTTCTTATACCACATTCATCAGTATGGTTTCATCCACATCGCTGTGTGAATTCCATTCACTTCTAAATGGTAAGTTATGCATCAATTTTGAATTACATACAATATTATGCAACAGTGAATATAAATTCTGGACCAAAGTACATTGAAAATGTTTCCAAAGTGTGCTGCAACAAAAGAAGTGATAATACATAATGTGTAAAGAAAACATAAATTAGTAGGAGGAGGTCACAGCAGAGGTGAATATTGTTTAATTTATGAAGAAATGCATTCAGGAAGGTTAAAACAAACAAACAAAAAACACTAGTTTGATTTTAAAGTCCAGGTAGAGTAAAAATAAATGTGTTCTGAGTTTGTCACACCACAGGAAAATGCATTATTAACCAGCCAGCCAAATCTCAACGATTAAAAATATTGCCAATTAAATAAAATTAGCATTCAAAATCATGAAAAATAAGCAGTATTCTCTGCTCCTAAACACTGCAGCCGTGTCAAGTAAGAACACTGAAACCACACCCAATCGCAGAAATTGATCGTTTATTCTCATCATGGATGTATTAAGGGAGAACATGGCATTCAGCTGGTGTGTAGGTCCTGTGAGCTTTCAAGGAGCACCCTGTCTCCTGTTGCCTGATAAGGTAGGTCTAGATTCCACAGTAAACGCCCATTAAAAAGCTATTCCTTCAGGTCATTGTTTAACTACTCTTCTTGTAATATTAAATGTAGGGACAATTTTAATGATGACTAGACATTGTTTGTGGTGTCTTGCATATAGTTTGGTAAAGCTATGACATAATTGATTGTGAACTAATTATGGTTTGTGGTTGTAGGAGGGGCTTCCTGCATAATAGCCAGGAGCAGAAGCTCTTCAGGACAGTAGACTGGGGCAAGAGTACAATACAGGAGCAGTCCTGCAGTCCTGTACTAGTGCCCAACAGCCATGGGCCTAGCTTAGGTGTTTTTTCCTTTGTTAATGACTGAGTTACTTTATGTTCTTTTGAAAAGTTTTTATAAGGTTGTCTTCTTTTGTTAAGTTGTGCATACAGTATAGTTTTCCATATCCACATCAAGGTCAGCTGTTTTTTAATGAAACTAGACATAAATCCTGCGCCCGGTTAAGATAACTCCTGCTTTCATGTGTGTTTCCTCCATTGCTGGTCAAACCTTACACATGTAAACACACTGTGTAAAAACATTCACAGCAGTACACAATAAGTACTCATCGTAGTCAAAAGCAAATATACAATACATACACTTTGTGAAGATATTCACTTGCATGAACACACCCTTTCAGATGATGTCGCAGTATTTACCATAGACATTTAGCACACAATACATCAAAATAAATAGAAGCTGTAGGGAGGAGAAAGTAGAGAGAAACAAGCAGGAGAATCAGCATAATAGATGCAGTAGACTTGTAAAGGCATATAGCTTCTCCTTCTTAATGCACTTGAAATCCAATATACTCTGACCCCCCATCTCTGTCTCTACCTCAGGTTCTTTACCACTTTTCTCCTCCTGTAACCTCCTTATCACATTTTAAATGTATCCTTTCCTGTCCTTCCCTTCCACATTACTTCCTTAATCCACAAATCTCTTCCTTTTTCTCCTGTCCATCTCTCAGCCCTACCCTGACTCTTCCTTCCTTGTTCTGTCCTCCCATGAACTCATTCTCTTCCTCCCTACCTCCATCTTTCCATCCTTTGCACATGCAATGACCTAAGAATTATGGCCCAATACAAAATTGATGCTGAATAATGTGTATGATGGTCACATCTCAGGTTGTCTTCTCTGTGCTGCTCCCCCAAAACAGAAGCTTATAAACATACACAAACACATGGGCATACACGTGCACACACACACGGTCTCCTGTGGTCAACACAGAGCACTTTAGCTATCACTGTTGATTAGCCCGAGACCTGCAATGCACCTTTAAGTTCGCCAGGCCTTTTTAAGCCACAAGTCAGATGCACAGTCACACACACATCCATGAGCCCACATGAGCAAGCTTAAAATACACACAAAGTTGTGTGTAGTATTTTGTGCATAAGATACCAGCTTAGCTGTAGACATTTAATAAAATAGAACCATAGGTTGCATATAGACTTCTTTATACACCCTGGCATTTACTCATTTATGCACATCTGATGGAACAAATAATGTACACTCCTATTTCAATCAGTCCAGCTGTCTGCACATAGGGTGCACTACTTGTGTTCTGCTCACACTGTACACCTGTAAATGTGACCTGAAGCATATTTTTATGCTTCAGGTTTATTTTACCGCATTTTACGCACATAACCGCAGTGATTGTGTGTTGGGTTTTGAGTGTTTCCAAAATGCAGGTGACCTACAACTTAATACTGTGCCTGAACACCGCCTGTGTATACACAAACTGAGCACTAAAGCTGCTGTTCACTCGATGCCTCCTGTGTTGACAGTGTTAGACAAGTTTTATCCACAAAACACAATATGATTTGAAAGGGCATAAATAACAGCCACACACTTGTACATTCTATACTTCTACACTTCTGATGATATTAATATAAAATTTGATATATTTTTAAATACCCTCTATTGATGAAAGTGGCAAAAGCACGAAAAAGACAGATAATGCAAAAGACCATGGAGCCTACATTGCCAAGACTGAGGTTCAGTTTGCAGTACAGCAGACTGATTTAAACAGAACTTTTGGCAGCAAGGTGCAGTAGTTAGCATCGTTGCCTCACTGCAAGAAGGTTCTGCGCTTGAACCTCTCAGCTGACTGAATCCTTTGTGTGCATGGTCTCACAGTGCCTGTCTGGGTTTCCTCTGGTACTTTGTTCCTCTACATGATAAGCAAATGGATAGATGTGGAGCATAATTTGTTTTCCATGGGCTACCAAAGAAAGCTGAAGAATTAAATGTATATCTTAAATTATAGCTAGTATTTGTAGAAATACAGTTGCTAGGCATGTACACAAGATTCACACTAAGGCATCCTCTGTTAGCCAACTGTCCTCCCCGAGGAACTGAAAGGACAGCAGTTGGACAAACACTTTTCACTAATATCACATATTTATTGGCATGGAATGGTGCACAGTGGTAGCCAGTGATGGGTTCTGCACACGGCTTCCAGTGACCTCAAGTGTGGCGCCATGGAAGAGTACAATACAGTTTGCAAGTTGATTCTGATTGTTGCACCTGAGAACAAAAGTCAAAACAATATGCCTTTAACACTCAACAGCAATGTTCTGTGACCTAGTGATTTATGGCTAATCTGTTGTTAAGCAACATTTCTTTTCCTCAAAAACAGCACATGCAGTTGACAAGAAAATCTAGTAGGGCAGAAAGTTGACAAACTGACTTATTAAAATTCTAGACTGCATGGCTCTGTGCTTGATATTATGCATTCGTCAGCCATTGAGGCAGCTGAGCCCAATAATTAAGAATGTGTCCACAATATTTTGTAGTTTTCACATAGGCTCACTGAGGAGTATACAGAAAGGATTCTCCAATTGATCTTTTTCACAGGTGTGATCCACTGTGAATCCAAAAGGCTCATAGTAAAAACTGCATCTTCATTGTTAGAGGTATAGTTCATGTTAACTCTTGACCTTAGCAAAGCAACAACTGATTAATTTCACCATAAAGTCCATGTAATAGCTGCCCTAAAAGCCTTAGATTATATGACATGATTGTCATCAGCTGATGGAGTTTTTTTTCCAGTTGTCATGGAATTGTAGATATTTAAAGAAGTTGATTTTGTTCATTAACAATATCACAATATAACAACAATATCATTTTATATGATTAAAAGCCGGAGAACAGCCACTTAAAGATGTTTTATGACTTCTACAGATGTCAAAAATCCTCCTTGAATATACGAAACATTGATAGTGGCCAATGTTTAGATAAAATGAAGCCACCACTGTGTTTGTACATATGTTATCGGTTCATCTTTCTCATTTCTACATCTGGAACAGAAATCTTGATTGTCTCTCTGTTACTGTTCAGAAGAATTGACCTTTTGTATACACCTGCATTTGTGCTCCAATAAATTCTACTAGTTGTGGTCCTTTTTAGGAAATACTTCACTGTACACAGGTGGTGCAGCTGTTAAGTAGGTTTTCAGAAGAATACAATCATTAAACTGCCTGATGGTGTCCTGGGTTTGTCTTGCAGAATCCTAGCTGATCCTATTCATGTTTGCATGAATGTAATTTGAACATGTATAGGTATTGTGCTTGAGTTTGTTGCCTGTGGAAAGTGTTGGGGTGGATCAAAGGGGCCTTGAAATGTATTTTGGCTGGCCATGACAGATCAGTGGGCGATAGTCTACAAAGCCGCCCCTGAGGAACCCAATGTGTGACTCCACATATAGACTGAATGCAACCCCTTAATCCAGTATGTCACCACACACCCAGGCCCTTTACCTCCTGATGGAGAGATGACTTAAAGAGAAAGGGCCTCTCACTGCCCTCGCTCCCTGAAAGCAAAGTGAAGTGGAGACATAACCTTATAGGAAGCACCAGGTGAGATCAGATGGTGAGACAACAGGTCAGAGAAAGTGCAAGAGGAAGTAAGAAAAAGGAGGGAGAGAGAGTTTAAGAGAGGGAGAGAAGTGGGACAGAGAAGAGGCAGTGAGAGCAAACAGTGAGTGTAGACTGTAGTGTGGAGCATGGGGACTGAGAAGGATTAAGTGGTCATGCAGGGCTTCTGTGTGTGTGTCTAGTTAAGCAATAGAGATGCTACAATAAAGGTTATTTTGATGTCACCAAACACAGTTCATGCGCTCTGGAGGAGCTGAATATGAACACACAAACACTGGTATTGTATTTATATTCACTTACTCACAGGAATCTTCCATTAGTTATAAAAGCCCCAAACTCTTCACTTTCAGACTTTAAAGTGCACTACTACTCACCAATAGGAAATTCTTATCAAACAAAATCCAAAGTGCCAGTGACAGCCAAACTAGGTCTAACTAAAAGACTATCTTTAAATTTGACTAAATCAGTTTGCATGTATAAACTACATTATGTGTTCTAAGAGGGTGCAGATTTTTAAAAACATGGCTGACACTGCAGCCAGTCCAGTAAATGGCTGTGATACAGATGTATGTTTTTTTGCTTAGGTATAGAGGTTTGTTTAATAGAGCACCACAATGGGGTGTATAATGTACTGCCTGGTTTATATGGGGTGCAGTGGTTGGTCCTGTCACCTCACAGCAAGGTTCGAGCCCTGGCCAACTGGGGGCCTTTCTGTGCACAGTTTTCATGTTCTCCCTGTGTCTGCGTGGGTTCTCTCTGGGTAGTCTGGCTTCATCCCAGTGTCCAAAGACATGCTGCTTTGGTTGACTGGCACCTCTAGGGCTGTATAGATAATGGATGGATGGTTTACATGGTGGCTCAGGCAATATTTTGTATGGGATAGCATGGTGCTAGTATGCTGGCTAATTAGCAGTGTGGCCTAGTAGAAGTCTCTGGCAGTTTGCTGGTTAGCTTAGCACGCAGCATTCTAGTTAATTTAGCTAGATGGGAGTTGATAGGTTTTTAGGATAAAGAAACTGATGGTGGCTGTTTGGCTGTTGCTTGGTGGGTTGGGCAGCAAGCTGCTGGAAGTAACACTGTGCTGTGTTGCTTGACATGGACTTGGCTGGTTGTTGTCAGTTAGCATGCTGGTGATAGTGGAGTAAATTCAACTTTGTTATGAATGACTGTGTTGAGTTTGCTGGTGCTGGAAAAGTGGGGGCTGGTTCTAGGATGCATTAAAACACACACACACACACACTGCTGAGCTTTCTCTATGTCGCAAGGCATGGAAAATACATTTAAAGGGGAAATAAACTTACCGGTGTAAAGACCAACATTATACAAGCATTTGTAAATTCAAACTATCCAAGATGCTCAAGAATTTAAGATTAAGATGAGTGTGTACAATATCCAAAATTTAATCAACATCACATTTAGTAGTGTTAGAAAACTGAGCTACATTTTAGGCTATGTTCGCATTACATGCCAAGGTAGCCCAAATCCAATCTGCCCCTGATTCAATTTTTATTTATTTATTTATTTTTTATGAAAGTGTGAAGAAACCAAATCAGTTTTTTTCAAATCAGATTGGCTTTAACAAAATAACTGGAACTAAGCATTAAAACCTGTAATAAGAACATAAATTTAATGAAGTTGAACTTGAATTAATGTATCAATTTAAACAAATTGGTTCACTCACATTTTTAAATTCTACACTGTGTGCCCACAAGCATACACAGAGTGTATGCACTGGCAATATAGCAGTAAATGCACTATAAATAAATAAATTCATTAAAAAAACACAATAATTCTAAATCCGCACATCAAAGTATGATTTTTACAACAAAAGCTTTCACTGATCTTAGGATTTCAGTTTTTAAGATTAAATGTAGTTTTTTAAAGCACCTGTCATCTAATTCTTGTTTTGTTCTGTTGATCTGCACATTTACTGTATGTTTTATTCATGTAATAAAAGTGAACTGAAACATTTTCAGGGCATATTCAAGCTTATATTACAACTTCAAACAACTATTCATTCAAACAAATTCCAATGTTTCTGTGATCAGAAAGTGGAGCCAACAGACTGATTTGTCAGGAACGCAGTCACGGTCAAACTTGAACATAAACCTCTGAATAGAACCATTGTCTTTATTCTCTATCAAGACAACACATTCATGCTAGTTGATACAAAGAATGGGAAGATTGTGACATAAACAGAACTTGTGCAAATTATCTTTTCAGTAACAACATTTCTTCTCTTAGTGCTGCAAGGCCATGGCAAGAGCTGGTGTCATTCATTCTTGCATGACAGTATAAACAGCGGCTCTGACTTCCATATAATAGCAATTAAGGCATACAGTACGGTATATACGAGAGATACATTTGTGCATCAAATAATTTTCAGTGTCCTATTTTTATGAAAGCAAGAGTGCAGTCTAGTGGTGCGGACTGGAGGATGTGTGTGTGGGCACTGTAATCTATACATTTGATAACACTGAAGTGTCAGTGGTCTACAGGGATCTTTCAATGGGTTACCATGGTTACTCTCTACACACACAGTCACTTATGCACACAAACACTTTAGACAAGAATGATATACAGTAGGTACTGTATATGTATGTGTGTGACACAGA
Organism: Monopterus albus; assembly: GCF_001952655.1. Taxonomy (NCBI): domain Eukaryota; kingdom Metazoa; phylum Chordata; class Actinopteri; order Synbranchiformes; family Synbranchidae; genus Monopterus; species Monopterus albus. The sequence goes on along the minus strand of NW_018128063.1, from coordinate 746,743 downwards.
CATTGGTTTTTATTCCTTGTGGGGAATTTACATGAACTTACAGTACATTAATTCACTAGAGACTTACCTTAACTACTAACCACTACTTGCCTTTATTTTACATGGTGGGCATTTGGCACAAGGAAGGTGAAGTCCCAACAACGTGAGTGTCTAAGAGAACTGCATATTTTTTTAGAGGATGCACCATAGGAAAGATGGTAGCGCATGTTATCACAGTGGCTCAGTGTTTCTTCAGTCTGTGTTTTGTTTGGTTGTTTGTGTATGTGTTGTTTTTCGTACTGTGTACATTTTGTTGGGCGAACAACACCTACAGTCGGCATGATCTCCTGACAATAGGAGTTTGCTATGAGCAGAGAGTTACAGCTGAGTCTCTCCTCTTGCACAGGATACCGGTGGACATAGCAAGGAGCCCCAGCTCTCCGTGGATTACCATTCCTTTTTTTTTGTTGTTGTTTTTTGTTTTTTAAATTGAAACAAAGTAACACATTAAGAAAACAAGTCCAGACATGGGAGACAAGACAACAAATACATGACATTACAAAATGATGTAGAGTGTTTAACAAGATCGTGGTGTGTGAGGCTGTAAAATGTGTGTATTTCCAACTTATGCCGTCTATGAAGGGCAAGAAAGGGAGAAGGAGAGAAAGAAAAAAAATCACAACAATGGTAAAAGTACTACCAATAAAAGCAGCTTGTTACATTTTTAGAGGTTGGGGGGGATGTGCATGGCCTCAGCCCCAGGTGTTTGGTTCAAGTTGAAATGTGTTAAAAATGGGTTCCATGTGTCATAAAAAGCAGATAAACTATTCTTGTGTGATGTATTCTATCAGAAAGTTGGTCCGGTGGTTTATGTGTAGTGATTTTTTTTATTTCCAGTTTTGAAAGATTGCTTTCTTGGCAATAGCTAGAGAAATGAGGAGTGGGTTTTTGTATTTAATTGGTAGGTGGTCAATGTCTGTAATATTACCAAGCAAGCAAAGTGATGGAGAAGGAGGGATTCTACAACCCAAGATGGTGGAGAGTTTCTCTGTCACTGCTATCCAGAGGGAATAATCTGGTTGGCAGGTCCAAGTAGCATGAAAATAATTGTCGGTGCAACCTAGAGTGCATTGTGCGCAGATGTATATGTCAGTAAAACCCATTGTGAACATTTCATCTTGTGTAATATGGGTCCTATAGATGATCTTGTATTGTATAAGTTGTAAGTTTACGTCGCTGGTCATAGAAAAGACGTTGCAAATTTCTGTCTGGAAGTTAGAGTTGAGAGAGAGAGTTAAATTGTTTTCCCATTAGAGTTTTGGTATTGTTATTGTTGAATCTGTACTTGATATGAGTTTATATAGCTTGGATATTATTTTGTTGGAATCTGTAATTTTCAGAATCGCTTCAATTAATTGGGAAGGCTGTAGTGGGTTATTGGTTACACTAATCTTTGACTTAATTATGGATTTTAATTGATTGTACTGGAGGAACTGTTCTCTCTGAACTCTATACTTCTGGATCAGTGTATTAAATTATATGAACTGGTTATTTTCAAATAGGTGATGTAAGTGAGTGATTCCTTTGTGCTGCCATGTTGGGAAATAGATATGACTATTATGTAGTTGAAAATCAGGGTTGTGCCAAATTGGAGTGTATCTACATGGTGCAAGTGATGATTTAGTGATTTTGTTTACTTTCCACCAGGCTGTCAGAGTTGAGAGGATTGTGATGTTCTTACAGTGATTCATTTGCTTAGTAGAGTTGGGTAGGAAGGAAGGTTTGAAACTGAGTTATTTGAGTTATTTTTACAGTAATTTTGCTCTAATTCTATCACTTCTATGCACTGTTGTAACTGTCCTTCTGAATCCATTTGACTAAATATTGTAGTTGATTTGCCAAGTAGGAGTATTGGAAATTTGGCGTTTCTAGGCCACCTAGTGATTCCTTCTTTTGAAGTGTAGATAGGGAGATTTTAGGTTTTGTGTTATTTCAATAAAATTGTATAATTATAGAATCAAGTGATTTAAACCATTTATCTGTGGGTGTTGTGGGAAGCATTGTAAACATGTAGTTGATTTGAGGTAGAGTTTTCATTTTGACAGTAACAATTCGGCCAATGAGCATGAGAGGAAGATTGGACCAGCGTTTGAAATCATCTTCTATCTTTTTTAGTAGAGGCGTATAGTTGAGGTTAAAAAGTTCTGACAGCCTGGGGGAGATATTTATACCTAGATATTTAATGTTGCCTGTGCAAAGTTGGAGGGAGGAGTCTTGAACTGCAGAATCCCGGGCATCCTCAGAGAGTGGTAGTATGGTGAATTTATTCCAGTTTATTGTGTAGTTTGAGATCTTAGAGAATGTGTTAATAATGTGTAATGTTTCCTCTACTGAGTTGTAGGGGTCCTGTAAATATAATAATAAATCATCTGCATAAAGACAAATTTTAGGTTCTGAGTAAGTATCTTGTATTCCTTTAATTTTAGGCTGGATGAAAATGGTGAATAGAGATGGTGAGAGTGGGCGTCCTTGTCTGGTACCCTGCTGTAAAATGAAACTTTGTGATCTCGTTCCATTTGTACTTATTGTTGCCCTAGGTGATATGTACAGTATTTTTATCCGATGGATGAACGACTCTCCAAACCCAGAATCTGATACGGGGACACATTGTCATTCCTTCCACCAATATTTGACCCACACCAGTTTGCATACAGGGCAAATAGACCCACAGAGAATGTCGTAGCCACAGCCCTCCACGCTGTGCTGTCCCACTTGGAGCATAAGGAGAGCTATGCATGGCTGATCTTTGTAGATTATAAGTCCCCATTCAACACCATCCTCCCCCACAAACTGGTGGACAAGATGGTGGACCTGGAAATTCCATATTCCACCTGCATATGAATTAAGAGCATGAATGCCTCTGAACTGCCCAGCAGAGACTGTACTTCCTATGGGTGCTCAGGAAGAACATCTCCAGGAGACTGCTGGTGTCCGTTGATCGGTGCTCCATTGAGAGCTTCCTTACATACTGTATATGTATATGGTACAGCAGCAGCACAGTGGCTCAGAGGAAAGCACTCCAGAGGGTCATTAATACAGCTCAGAAGATCATCGGCTGCCCTCTCCTCACTCTGGAAGAACTACACAGTTCCCGCTGCCTCAAAAAAGCTCAGAACTTCATTAAGGATATTTCACACCCTGGACATTCCCTCTTTGAACTGCTGCCATCAGGTAGATGGTTCAGAGCAATCAAATCAAGGACAACTAGATTCAGGAATAGTTTTTACCCAACAGCAGTTAGAATCAGAATCAGAATCAGAATCTGCTTTATTGGCCAGGTGTGTCAGACACGTGAGGAATTTGACTCTGGTACATCAGCTCTCAGTGTGCATGTACATATCCCCATGCAAGTGGCAAATAAACAGCAAACCAGCATAAGGCTGTGTAATATAACAAAATAAGCAGTATAAACAGGCAGTAAGGAATTAAGACAAAGGAATGCTCATTGTGAAATGAGATGAATAAAAAGAGAGATCTGTATGGATCTGTATAATCTGTACAATGTATATATACAGGTATTGCACTGAGGGTTATTGTCCAGTCATACTGTCATGGGTCAAGTGTTCATCAGAATGACAGCCTGGGGGAAGAAACTGTCCTTGTGCCTCATTGTCTTGGCGCACAGTGACCTCTAGCGCCGTCCAGAGGGGAGGATTTTGAACAGATTATGTCCCGGGTGTGAGGGGTGTGAGGAGCAGCTGCTCAACCTCCTGTCTGTAGGCTGACTCGTCATCATCTCGGATGAGACCAATGACTTGAATCATCAGCAAACTTTAGGAACTTGACAGAGGGGTTACAGGGGTCCTCCAAGATGCAGTCGCTGGTGTAGAGTGAAAACAGCAGAGGGGAGAGCACACATCCCTGGGGGGCGCCTGTGCTTGTTGTCTGGGTGCTGGAAGTGGTTTTCCCCAGCCTAACCTGCTGCTTCCTGTCTGTCAGAAAGCTAGTAATCCACTGACAAGTGGCAGGCACAGTGAGCTGGGTCAGTTTGGAGTGGAGGATGTCCGGGAGGATGGTGTTGAATGCCGCACTGAAACCCACAAAAAGGGCCCGTGCATAGGTCCCTGGGGAGTCGAGTTGTTGCAGGATATAATGCAGTGCCATGTTAATCGCATAGTCCACTGACCTGTTTGCCCAGTAGGCGAACTGCAAGGGGGTCTAGCAGGGGATCCACAATGTCCTTCAGGTGGGCCAACACCAGTCTTTCAAAGGACTTCATAACTACAGATGTCAGTGCGACAGGTCTGTAGTCCTTCAGTCCACTGATGGAGGTTTTCTTGGGGGCTGGGATGATGGTGGAGCATTTGAAGCAGGAGGGTACTTCACACAGCTCCAGTGACCTGTTGAAGATGAGTGTGAAGATGGGGGCCAGCTGATCAGCACACACTTTCAAGCAAGAGGGGGTTCACGCCATCTGAGCCTGGTGCCTTTCTGATCCTTTGTTTTTTAGAGGCCACGCACATCCTTTTCAAAGATCGTTAGAGATGGGCGGCTGGAGGGAAGGGTGGTGATTGTCAGGGGAGCAGCTGCTGGGTCTGAGGTGGGGAAGGTGAGGGAGGAGTGTTGCTTGCGTTATACCCCAGTTCTTTTACTGGACAGATCTGAGTAAAAAAAGGAGTCCATCTTTCTTGATTTTAGTGCTGGTTTATTTACAAAAATATATATATAAATATGTGTATAAAAAGGATTACAGAACACAACCCAGGGCTCCCTCCTTCAGACAAGCTGCTGGAGAAAAGAGCAGGGGAAAAAGCACACAAAAACACAGAGCCTAATACATTTATCAGTTTTGGGCTAACCCCTTACACAGATGAAGTCCGTCCCGCAGACTCCATCGTGTTCGGTATTTTTAGTCAGATAGATATTGGTTAGATACTTGATGTATTAGAAATGTTTAGAGTAGACAGGATGTCTAGCCCAGGCTGTTAAATGCTTAGGCATTCTCATGAGTTGCTGCAGGTTGCTTATGGTCAAGGATAACTAGATAGAAAGTTGATGACTGTTAGAAGACAGGATGTTTAATATTATTATTATGACGTGTATAACTGTAGCCATAATATTTTCTTATGTTTAATGTCATGACATGTCACTAGAGGTCATGTTAGAATGTTTTAGCTACACACCACATAATCAACAGACAATCACACATTGATTTTTCCTCATGCTTTGACTACTGCTCTGGTCAGCTGTAAAGCTGGCACCGGGAGACATCACGGTTTGGGGTTCCTGTGTAGAATGGGGTTAGCCCAAAGTGATATAATGTATATGCCTGTTGTGGTTCAGGGTCTTTCATCTTTCAGCTGCCTGCATGCACGTTGGAGGTGCAAGATACTTGAGCGTGTAATGTTAATTTTTACCTGTGTTCATTGAATAAATCAGCACTGTTTTGAAGTTACTTGGACTGCTTCGTCTCTCAGAGTTAGCGTGGTTAAAAGTACCGGGTATAACAATCCAATCTTATCTAGAGCTCCACATTCTTGGAGCAGCTGCGTATTACCTAGTCATAACAAAATGAGGTAGCTCAATGTGTGGGTATATTCTATGCGTGATTTGTAACTAAACATTCATTCAAACATAATTCCTACACAAGATTAATACAAGAAAACAATTGGTGTCATGGCTTGCTGCTAACCTTGAAGCAGAGCACACAGGAGCAGACTTTGAATCCTACTAAACTGCATTACTAACACATTAAAGTCTAATAATTATCTGACTAATTTATTAATTTCTAACACTTGTCAAAACTGCAGTAGAACACATTCACGTTGTCTGCTAGTTGATGGGCCTCCACAGCTGGGGGGGGGGGGGTGGGCGGGGGGGTGTTTTCCTGTAGCCAGTGATGCTTTTCAGGCTGCCCCACACAGACGAAGGGTCGTTGGCTGAGACCTGAGCTTTCAGCTTTTCAGAGTAGCTCCTCTTTGTTGCTCTGATCTCCCTTGTCAGTGTGTTCCTTGCCTGGCTGTACAGAGTCCTGTCCCCTGTTGCCAGACTCAATGCTGCTAAAATATAATATGTCTGTGTGGGCTCTGTTGGTTATATTTTTATTTTATATTTTGTTTGTTTTTATTGCTGTACTGACTGGAGGTCACTTTACATTGTCATTATACGTGTTACAATGACAATAAAGAATATCTATCTAATATGTGTGTTTTTGCCCTGCAGTAAGGCATTGTTAGATATTTTTAGTCAGATAGATATTGGATAGATACTTTATGTATTAGAAATGTTAGTGGAGAGAGGATGTCTAGTTAGACTGTTAAATGCTTAGGCCGGCTTATGAGTTTCTGCAGGGTACATCTGGTCAAGGCTACCAGAGAGAAGAGTTGATGACTGTCAGGAGCCAGGGTGTT
>NW_018128063.1:734964-740248 GCF_001952655.1 Monopterus albus | reverse complement strand
TACACACCACTTAATCAACAGACACACACACACGCACATTGATTTTCTTCATGTTTTGACTACTGCTATGGCCAGCTGCAAAGCTGGTGAGAGAGACGTCCCGGTTGACGTTTCTGTGTAGTATGGGGCTAGCCCAACCGAGGGGATATAATGTATAGGCCTGTTGAAGTTCAGGGTCTTTCATCTTACATCTGTCTGCGTGCATGTTGGAGGTGCAAGATATCTGAGCATGTAATGTTAATTTTACCTGTGATCCTTTGAATAAATCAGCACTGTTTTGAAGTTACTTGGACTGCCTCGTCTCTCAGAGTTAGCATGGTAACAAGAATGGGACCCTTCAACATATTTATTAATTAATGCTTGCTGAAAGCTAAACCTCTGACAATGTAATCAATAAACTCAGTGGTCACTTTATTAAGTATACATAGGGGTGGCAGAATACTGGAAACACATTTTCCACATTTTCCAAACACTAGCATGCAGTCCATCATTATCTCGGACCTAAATGCTAACACCTCTATGATAGTGTCAACAAAAATGGAACATTATAGGCGTCATAAAAATAAATGTCATGGCAGAATGGTTTTATTTTCCTGCTATAATGGCAGTATTTTAATATAGCTTTTTTTTATGTTTTTTTTTTTTTTTAATCTGAAAGCGGTGATGTAAGACCAAGCACTTTTATTCATAGCACATGTAAGATGTGATTGTCATAGTTAAATATTAAGATTGACATTTTCACTTACAACTATCAAAATAAAGAGTATGTCAGTAGGGTGGGAGGAATGGAGAGCAAATGGTGAGGGGTGGAGATGAAGTGAGGGAAGGTGATCAAGTGGCTCTACAAATTATATATAACTATTTGTGCAATTATGGGTCTATATTACTAACTGCAGTCTGTCACAGTGAAGGTTCAAGATAAAACACTATGAATCAGGTATGAGGAACAAGACAGTGAGAGATGCAGTAATTAATAAACTATATACATGCAGATACATATACATACATACACACACACACACACACACACACACACACACACACATATATATATATATATATATGGATAGATAGATTCTGGTCCTAGAGTATAGTGGTCAGTGTAGCACCAGATCTTTGGCCAATTTGGTCTACATCCCTCTGACTAAGACAGAAAAACACTTGATGGAGTGGAAGTTTTGGAGTTCTAATTTGTAGAGAGATCAAGAGTAAACAACTGAGTGGAGCTACAGTAGGGACTGCAAAGAGAAAACAACATTAGCAGAGTAGCAGCAAAAGCAGCTTCAGTCCTCTGTTTATCAGCAGAGACACACCGACAGTCAGCCATTGTTGGACTGTTGGTGTGCATCTGTTTGGGCTTGTCTTCCCGGTGCGTCTCACACCATCGGCACTAGTTGGCCTCCAGCAGTTTTTTGGCCGATTGTGACATGTTGAATTGGCGGTTGGGCCTCATTGGTGAGAGAGACATCATCTGACTGTTGAGCTTAGTGAATCAGTGCATGAGAACAGAATGGTTCAGGAAAGCCCCTACAGTCTGTCGCTGTGGTGTCCATAATTTCACACATTTAGTGCAGTCTCTCTGTTTTTTGAGTCCACAACCTCCTTTCTTCTTCCACAACCAATAGACCAAGGGCAGAAAACAGCTGTCTTATCAGACATATTCTTGATTAGGAGCAGCTATAAACAGCAGCTATTTTGAATGAGAGATGTTTTGTTAATAGCTTATACTTCCACCTTCTGGCTCTTCTTCTTTCCCTTTCTGAATGGTGAATACAGATATTGCCACCTGCTGGCAGGGAGAGTTACTTCTGCCATGCAGGAACAGTACGTGCGCGCTAGTTTGTCACTGTCTGGAGTCTGTGCGATGTGTTCAAGTGTCAGACAAAGCCGACAAAGGCCTTCATTGCTGTTAGTTCTTTCACGTTGGCTTGGTGTGTCTCTGCCCTAAGTCTACGCTGGATGTATTTAGGTACAATGCTGAGTGTAGGCATTTTGGCTGTGCTTAGAGGTCAACACAAAATCACTGTAGTTATGTGTGTAAAATGGAAGAACATAAATTTGAAATGTAAAAATTTGCTTCAAGTTATTTTTTATACATATATGTGCAGCTGTATATATCAAAACAGAAACATATCTATTCCACCACAAGCACATGAGATGGACAACTGAAATACAACCGGTATAAATGGGCAGATTTAAGGTAAAGTGTACATTCAGTGTGTAAGTCTCATGCATGAGTTCATTTATGGGTTTTAGAGCTAAAGTCTCTCTCTAACACACATACAAACAGATGCCTGGGCAAAGAAAACCACTGACAGGACAGAAACTTGCCCCCCACCACTTCAGGCACGTAGGAAACATGGTCAGGTGCAGAACGCACTTCCTGATTCAACATGCACACATGCAAACACACATGCAGGGAAGTGAAAGTTACCACTTTGTAAACAGGCAACTGATAGAAAGAAAAAAGGGGGGAAGAGAGCTGAGGAGGGGGAAACACACTGTATAAATCACTCTATCTGACAGGGTGGAGGGGTTGGAGGCAGTAGATGAAGTGATAGAGTATCTCTTTCCTATGTTATTCAGTTATGTACCATTCTGAATCTTAATAAATAAATGTAGCCACCGATTATGCATTTATACATTTATAATAGAATGAACCTCAGTGGGCTTCCACAGTTAAAAAAAAACTATTGTTTTCTTCATGCACACAATCTCATATAATATACTGTATATAGACAAAAGAAATACCCAGGTCCCAGTGTTTGATGGGATATGATGATGCAAAAAAAAAAGAGAGACAGCCCATGTTGGATCAGAGTTGGTGTGTGAGATAAAGGAGAGAAAGACTGCTGCTGAAAGAGGAGGATGGAGAAAAGAGAGAGAAGTAGAAAAGACAAGTACTGTATGTGGGGGAAAACAAGCAGAGGATGCAGCAGCAGATAAGAAAGTGGTGAAGGAAAACTCAGGTCTGTTTGGCGCGACCTGCCTCTCTTCCCTTTTTATCTCTCCCGTTCTCTCTCTTCCTGCAGGCTCAGCGACACAGCTGTGGTCGCATCTCCAATCAGTGGCTCACTGGGTGTGGTGCACAGCTGTGGCTCATCCCAGCTGATTAAACTTTTCCCTACATAAAGAGCTGAGACGCTCCTTTGTCACCAGATCATTGCAAAGGATGACATACATGTTGAGGTTATGGACGCTAGTGGTGAGGTTGGTGGCATGGATTGTGTGTGATTCACTGTCAAGACGCTTTGACTCCCAGATGGAACACAAAGGACTACAACCTTTTCTCCTGCTGTGACTGTCCTCCCTGGGGCTCATGCTATCCTCCTTGCTTCGGAGATAGCCATGCTGTTTTTTTTCTTTAACTGTGTTGAGACTATGCTCCAGTGCCCCCACCTTGAACTCCTCTGCTAAAGCTACTCACCTTAGCGGTTCCCGTAGCAGCATCCCCCAGTTTTATGCTGTGCTACTCATGCTCCCACTCCTACGTAGTTTACTGCAGTTTCTCCTCTCCGGGACTGGTCGCCATTCCTCCCTCTGTCTTCTACAGACTACCGTCTCTATTCACTCCATCTCCTCCCCGAGTTTACAGGAAGTCATTCTCTTCCTCGCCTCTTCACCTGGTGCCTGTGAGTGTTTCCCCAGCCATACAGTAACTAATTCTCTCTTCATTGCTGAGCTCTCAGGCTACCTTTTCCCACTACCTGGAGGCCTCCACCTCCTGGACTCTACACCTGCTCATCCTCTGGTTCCCTGTGTCCCTCCTGTCATCTTGCCTGCTGCTGGCTAACCTTCTCGTCCTCTGGTTCTTGCCTCTCTCCAGTCTACTCACCTGTTCATCCCACACCTCTGATCCTCTTGGTTACTGCTGCTCACCTGCCTGCTTACCTGCCTGTCCTGGTCTGCTCAGTCTCCACACTCTACCCAGGTTTGGACCACATTAATATCATTGTGTGGATGCTTTACAGCATCCACATTATGTTTTCCTGATTATTCTGGGATCTTCTGTCCATTTATTTGACACTTTATAAGTCCAGCATACCTTTCAGCTATACAGGCCGTTGAGGTCTTCATCTGTTCAACTTTTCAAGGACATCCCTGCTTGTATTCAACTTTTTTATAACATTTACACTTTTTAATTTATTCAACTTTTTGTTTACAATAGAAGTCAATGGGAGCTCAAAGTGCTGAGTCAATGACACAGTGCTGGAGTGCCATCTGGTGGCCCATAAAATGCAGTGAAATTGAGACATGGCACTTCATAACTTCTTTCTCTCTCTCACTCACACCTATTTGTTTTACCTACTTTGTGGGGACCAATTGGAACATTTTCACATCTTAATAAGTTCAGCATACTTTCAGCTAGAAAAGCCATTCACGTATCAACATGTTCAGCTCTTCAAGGGCATTCCTACTTGTATTTATTGCATCTCATCCTTCAGATTATTCAACAAAGAACTTCAGCCATTTCTTCTCATCCTTCAGCTGTTTCAACAATTGATTTCAGGACGATCTTTCAGCATCCACATGCATTTTTGACAGGAAATGCATTTCTCTAGTTGACTTTGTTCTCTCCAGTTGCCTAGACTGTGTAAATAAAATTACTTTTATTGCACCTACCACTGAGCTTGCATCCTGAGTCCTCTTTTTTCCTTCTCTCACCTCCTCGTGAGGGACACCCCACCATAACTAAAACAAGAGGAGATGTTGACTCTAGCACCAAAGTAGTCAGTCATCAAGTCTATGAGGTCTCAGACAAATATTCCAAGTCAGGTTTACCAAACTCTTACCTTAACAAAATTGTTATAAGGTACAGTGGGTACGGAAAGTATTCAGACCCCCTTAAATTTTTCACTCTTTGTTATATTGCAGCCATATGCTAAAATCATTTAAGTTCATTTTTTTCCTTATTAATGTACACACAGCATTGACAGAAAAACACAGAATTTTTGACATTTTTGCAGATTTATTAAAAAAGAAAAACTGAAATATCACATGGTCATAAGTATTCAGACCCTTTGCTCAGTATTTAGTAGAAGCACCCTTTTGAGCTAATACAGCCATGAGTCTTTTTGGGAATGATGCAACAAGTTCACACCTGCATTTGGGGATCCTCTGCCATTCCTCCTTGCAGATCCTCTCCAGTGCTGTCAGGTTGGATGGTAAACGTTGGTGGACAGCCATTTTCAGGTCTCTCCAGAGATGCTCAATGGGGTTTAAGTCAGGGCTCTGGCTGGGCCATTCAAGAACAGTCACAGAGTTGTTGTAAAGCCACTCCTTC
>NW_018128063.1:722374-734635 GCF_001952655.1 Monopterus albus | reverse complement strand
GACGGCCAGCTCTAGGAAGGGTTCTGGTCGTCCCAAACGTCTTCCATTTAAGGATTATGGAGGCCACTGTGCTCTTGGGAACCTTAAGTGCAGCAGAAATTTTTTTGTAACCTTGGCCAGATCTGTGCCTTGCCACAATTCTGTCTCTGAGCTGTTCAGGCAGTTCCTTTGACCTCATGATTCTCATTTGCTCTGACATGCACTGTGAGCTGTAGGGTCTTATATAGACAGGTGTGTGGCTTTCCTAATCACGTCCAATCAGTACAATCAAACACAGCTGGACTCAAATGAAGGTGTAGAACCATCTCAGGGATGATCAGCAGAAATGGACAGCACCTAAGTTAAATATATGAGTGTCACAGCGAAGGGTCTGAATACTTATGACCATGTGATATTTCAGTTTTTCTTTTTTAATAAATCTGCAAAAATGTCAAAAATTCTGTGTTTTTCTGTCAATATGGGGTGCTGTGTGTACATTAATGAGGAAAAAAATGAACTTAAATGATTTTAGCATATGGCTGCAATATAACAGAGTGAAAAATTTAAGGGGGTCTGAATACTTTCCGTACCCACTGTATATCCCTCATTTCAGCCTATGGTGTGTGTTCTTGAGATTTGATCATTAGTAACTGACATCCCTAAAATTGATAGATTATAGTTACCTGTTGTAGTGTGTTTGTGGACAAGCATCATTCACAAAAATGTATTTGGTCAGTCTATGCAAGTAATGACAATTTAGAAATTTGTTCTGATGCTTTCAGAGATGTAAGTGCAAGTTATCTGATGAAGCTATTAATTCTATCAGCTACAGTGCCTTGCGAAAGTATTCGGCCCCCTTGAACTTTGCGACCTTTTGCCACATTTCAGGCTTCAAACATAAAGATATAAAAGTGTAATTTTTTGTGAAGAATCAACAACAAGTGGGACACAATCATGAAGTGGAACGAAATTTATTGGATATTTCAAACGTTTTTAACAAATAAAAGACTGAAAAATTTTGGATATCAAGACAAGGAAGCTCCTTACAATGCACGGCGGGTTTCACCCCAAGTCCAGCATCCTGAGACTGTACACTAAGCGGAAGGAAGGATGCCGAGGATTAGTGAGCGTCAGAGCCACTATCCAGGATGAAACAACCAAGATCCATGAATACATCAGGCAGATGACCCCAAGTGATGATGGGCTTAGTGAATACCTCAGGCAGCAGAAACCAGAAGAACAAGGGAAGGAAGAGCAGGAACCTTCATGGAAGGACAAACCCCTGCATGGTATTGAAAGCTTTTTTCGGATCTTTTAACCAGTGGAACTCAGAGAGACGAAGCGGACCACTTGGATATATAAAAAAAACGTGCTGGTTTATTCAAGGAATCACAGGTAAAATTAACATTACAGGCCTGTACATTATATCTCCAGGTATCTTCCACCTCCAATACTGCACGCAGGCAGATGAAGAATGCAAGACCCTGAACCATAATGCCTATACATTTTTATCACTTCGGTTGGGCTAGCCCTATACTACACAGGGACGTCAAACCGTGGCGTCACCTGATATGCCAGCTTTGGAGCTGCCCATAACAATAGTCAAAACATGAAGAAAATCGATGTGTGTGAATGTTGATTAAGTGGTGTGTATCTAAGAACATTCTGACATGACATCTAGTGACATGTCATGACATTAAACATAAGAAAATATTATGATTACAATTACGGTTAAACATATCATAATAATAACAATAATCCTCCTGCCTGCTGACAATCAAACTTTTCTATCTAGTTATCCTTGACCATAATGCACCCTGCAAAACTCATGAGAATGACTAAGCATTTAAACTAGACATCCTGTCTCCACTAAACATTTCTAATACACCAAGTATCTAACCAATTTCTATCTGACTAAAAAAATACCTAACAGTGTGTACCACCATCAGATAGAAGAAGTGGCTGATACCGAAAAATCCTACCAGTGGCTGGTCAAGACTGGACTAAAAGACAGCATAGAGGCACTAATCCTGGCAGCACAGGAACAAGCTCTAAGCAATATCAATAGAGGCAGAGGTCTACCATACCAGGCAGGACCCCAGGTGTAGGCTGTTCAAAGATGCCCCTGAGACAATCCAGTGCATAACAGCGGGGTGCAAGATGCTAGCAGGCAGGGCAGGCTAAACAATCTCCATGCAAATTAACCATAACATTCCAAACAACTGGCACAGAGGTCACACAATACTGTTTGGCTAGCCTATTATGCCCTCTACTTATCATGCTATGAGCACTTATAGTCCCCACATTCCAGAACATTATCATCTGCAACAAGTAGGTATTGGTCTACTAAGGTATTTGGAAAAGCCCAGAAAAGAAAACAGGACCAGTTATTTATTTTTATAAATGATAGTTTCAAATACTGCTACAGAAATACTTTCAAATTCCCAAAAAAGTTCCTTAATTCAACTTTAATTCAATTATTACATTCTGATTGTTGTACCCGGTACTTTTTACCATACTGACTCTGAGAGACGAGGCACTTCAAAACAGTGCTGATTTATTCAAAGGATCACAGGTAAAATTAACATTACACGCTCAGGTATCTTGCACTTCCAACCTGCACACAGGCAGATGTAAGATGAAAGACCCTGAACCCACCAGGCCTATACATTATATCCCCTCGGTTGGGCTAGCCCCATACTACACAGAAACGTCAACCGAGACGTCTCTGTTACCAGCTTTGCAGCTGGTGATAGCAGTAGTCAAAACATGAAGTAAATCAATGTCTATGTGTCTGTTGATTAAGTGGTGTGTAGCTAAAAACATTCTCATATGACCTCTAGTAACATGTCATGACATTAAACATAAGAAAATATGGCTGAGGCTACAGTTATACACGTCATAATAATAATAATATTAAACACCCTGTCTGCTGACAGTCATCAACTCTTCTCTCTGGTAGCCTTGACCAGATGCACCCTGTAGAAACTTCATAAGCATGCCTAAGCATTTAACAGTCTAACTAGACATCCTATCTCCACTAAACATTTCTAATACATAAAGTATCTATCCAATATTTATCTGACTAAAAATACCTAACAGATCTAAACTCAAAATGATAACAGAGAGGACTTTTAAAACGTGAAAGATCAAAAACTGTATATTTCTATTAGTTCACATGGAAAGTGTCAGAAGTACAAGTCATGCATGTAATGTGTAAGGTGCACAGGCAAATTTTGCTACCCCTTTCACACAGGGTTGTAAAATTACAACTTAGACAAAACAAGCTCAAAATCGAATACAGTATGATCAATGCATTCAACAGTACCTTAATATATGCATGATCTAGACATATTACTAATCACAGAAAAAAAGATTTCATTTTGCTTACTTAAATCTTGATTTATCCAGTCCAGTAAAACAAAGTGATATGCTTCAAGGCAAGCTCACAGGTTGTGAGTTCATGGCCAGGTGAAGAGGCCTGTTTACAAAATCTATCATCAAATAGTATTGGCAGGCTGAACAATAGGACCTATTACTTATATAAATGTGGCCTTAAATGTGCAGGTTTATTTTAATAGAGCTAAAACTAATGTTATAATATTACAACAGTGGGCCTCACAGGGCTAAACCTCAGCATACTAGCAACATTGTGAGCATGTTAGCAGACAGATGCTAGCAGTAAGCTCCCACCACTGTGCCTAGACACAAGTTCACAGACCTCCTAAGCAAGATAATGTCAGCTTGGTTCTGCCGTCTGCCTGATTTATGTTACTGGTAATTCATATTAATAACAAACAGTCAGCATTTAAGTGTGTGCTAATAATTCTTATATTTCATTGATGTATATGCTCCTCAGAATTTGGTATAATGTGAAATGTGATGTCTTGGAGATAATTTGAAAACTGACTGGTGTTGAGCCGGAGATATTTATCCCCCTCGGTGGTGTTTCAGTCCTTTGAAGGCCAACAATGTCCCTTAACGACTGAGTCATTGTAGCCCAGTATCGGTGAGAGTCGTTACCTGTCTTTGAATATCTCCGGCTCAACACCAGTCAGTCAGAACTGATGAAGTCTCTTGGATGAGAGGTGAAACGTCTTTGACCTAGAAATCTAGTCCAGTTGATTTTTTTCTAAGTTTTTTCAGCTTACTATGACCTGGATGACTGAGAATCTGCACAGACTTGGAGATAACTTGTACTGTAAGTATTTCATGCCCGCTTTAACAGTTATAGCAGCAAATTTAAGAACCACAATCTGGTTACTTTACTCCTTCATGATGTTTTTTTTCGTCGAAGTTATAAGATGCTTAATCCCTGACCTTTGACCTCCCTTATTCCGTGCGCTTATAATCGTGTGTTTTCTAATGTTGCTCTATTTGTACATTGCTCTGCATAAGCATTTGAGCTAAATGCCTGGTAAAAAAAAGGTGAAATGAACATGTAAATGCACTGTACAAAAATGCTGTTTTGCTATAAGTTGAGCTGCCTCCGACATGGAAGCAGTGTGATAAATCCTGGTCAAGTCGCATGCTAAACAGCTTCAGCCTGGCTGCAGTCAGCCAGCTCCCTGTGAACGGGCTTTGTGTCACCATTGTCATATCTCAGCACCATTAATATACATGAGAAGCTAAGGCCTTTAAGACAATTCAGACCGAGAGAGCTGGCAGCTTCTCTACTTTTTGTTACTATTGCTCCTTCTCTGTCCCTCCCCTCCCACCGTTTTTCCACATTCTTCATGTGCTTTCACTGAACTCCACTTGCTCCATTTGTACTGTTGGACCCCCGTTCTTTTCACCACGTTAACTCTGAGAGACGAAGCAGTCCGAGTAACTTCAAAACAGTACTGATTTATTCAATGAACACAGGTAAAATTAACATTACACGCTCAGGAGTCTTTGCACCTCCAACATGCACGCAGGCAGCTGGTAGATGAAAAGCCCTGAACCATAACAGGCCTATACATTATATCACTTTGGGCTAGCCCCATACTACTCAGGGACGCCAAACCGTGACGTCTCCGGTGCCAGCTGTGCAGCTGACCCTAGCAGTAGTCAAAGCATTGTTGCATCCGGTACTTTTAACCACGCTAACTCTGAGAGACGAAGCAGTCCAAGTAACTTCAAAACAGTGCTGATTTATTTGATGAACACAGGTAAAAATTAACATTACACGCTCAGGTATCTTGCACCTCCAACATGCACGCAGGCAGCTGAAAGATGAAAGACCCTGAACCACAACAGGCCTATACATTATATCACTTCGGGCTAACCCCATTCTACTCAGAGAGAAACGCCAAATCGCGACGTCTCCCGGTGCCAGCTTTGCAGCTGACCAGAGCAGTAGTCAAAACATGAAGAAAAATCAATGTGTGTTTGTCTGTTGGTTATGTGGTGTGTAGCTAAAACATTCTAACATGACCTCTAGTACATGTCATGACATTAAACATAAGAAAATATTATGGCTATGGCTACAGTTATACACGTCATAATAATAATATTAAACATCCTGTCTTCTAACAGTCATCAACTTTCTATCTAGTTATCCTTGACCATAAGCATCCTGCAGAACTCATGAGAATGACTAAGCATTTAACAGCCTGAGCTAGACATCCTGTCTACACTAAACATTTCTAATACATGAAGTGTCTAACCAATATCTATCTGACTAAAAATACCTAACAGCATGAAGAAAATCAATGTATGATTGTCTGTTGATTGTGTGGTGTGTATCTAAAACATTCTGACATGACATCTAGTGACATGTCATGACACTAAGCATAAGAAAATATTATGATTAAACACGTCATAATAATAATAATAAACATTCTGTCTCCTAACAGTCATCAACTTTTTATCTAGTTATCCTTGAACATGAACAACCTGGAGTACCCCATGGGAATGACTAAGCATTTAACAGCCTGAGCTAGACATCCTGTCTACACTAAAAATTTCTAATACATGAAGTGTCTAACCACTGTCTATCTGACTAAAAATACCTAACAGTACAACTACTTGTTTTTTTTTCTTTTTGTTCTTACCAACAATTTTTATTTTATTTTACCTCTGGTACTCTCTGGCATTTCCATTTTATCTTACACAATTTCTTTTTAAACTTTGTTAAAAATTAATAAATTAGTCAGATAATTATTAGACTTTAATGTGTTAGATTTTAATGTGTTAGTAATGCAGTTTAGTAAGATTCAAAGTCTGCTCTAGTTTTCTCTGCTTCAAGGTTAGAAGATAATGTGGATTCTGAAATCCTGACACCAGTTGTTTTCTTGCATTAATCTTGTGTAAGAATTATGTCTGAATGAATGTTTTAGTTACACATCACACATACAACATACACACACATGGAATTCTTAATTTTGTTATGTCCAGCTGCTCCAAGCATGCGGAGCATAAGGTATGAGAAGGAGACGTCGGACTGTCTCCAACTTGTGATGTTTTTTATATCTTTTTGTGTAAGGGGTTAGCCCAAAACCTTATAAATGTATTAGGCTCTGTGTTTCCGGGGTCTCTCTTCTCCAGCAGCTTGTCTGAGGGAGGGAGCCACCTGGGTTGTTTTTTCTGTAACTTTTATTTGTGGCTTTTAACCAGCACTCAAATGAAGCAGGTCGGACTCCGTCTTCATTCAGATCTGTTCAATTAAAGAACTGGGGTATTACAACTTATTTAACCAATCACTTTACTACACCTTACTTGTCTCATTCACCATTTTGCTCATTTTGTTCCCTTTATCCAAATGTTCAGACTAAGCTGCATATGCAAATTTAATAGTCATATACCCATGAAGTCCAGTGTGCTGAGGGCTGTCCAAATCCACAATCCACAAAGGGGTGTCTTGTACACCACCTGTGGAATTTCAAAAAGTCTGCTCCAGGTACATATTTAAACTTTTTTTTTGGAAGATTACCCATTATTCACAGCAATGGGGATATTGAGGGGAGTCATTTCACATGACATGTCCTAGACAGGACTCACACAGTGCAAACCTCTGCCAAGGGGCAACACGCTTTACCCATAATGTCATATCAGCAACATTCCTATGATAGTGTGACCCTCACAATGTGATTACTTGACCATGAAAATGTTATGATTTAGACTTGCTTCCTGTTTTCGTGTTCCCGTTCTGCTCCATCTCTCCTGCCCAAGCTTTACCATGGTTCCCAATCAGTGTTCACTGTGTTCACCTGTTTCCTGGTTTTCAGCTATACGTATATACTACCTCTTTTCCCTC
Source organism: Monopterus albus (assembly GCF_001952655.1). NCBI lineage: Eukaryota > Metazoa > Chordata > Actinopteri > Synbranchiformes > Synbranchidae > Monopterus > Monopterus albus. The sequence goes on along the minus strand of NW_018128063.1, from coordinate 727,416 downwards.
AGTCACTCACTGGTCCATTACTTGATTCACAATACCCTTTGTCCAGACAGCCCGAAGTAACATTTTTTGTGCCTGATGTTGCTCCACAACGTTCTCTCGTTTCGACAGCAGCCAGCACCTCACCTGAAACCTCGGCACTCAGCTTACCTGCTCCTTGATGCCGAGTAAATACACTCCTGATCTGTGATTATACTCACATGTGCTCCACGCTGCTGCCTGGCTAGCTCCTGTACCTCTCGCTCAGCTACCTGTTCTCCTCAATGACGAATGAGACCTCGCCTTATCTGTGTCTGACTTCTCCTGTGTTCCATGACGCTGCTGGGCCAGCACCTGTACCTCACTCTCAGCTACCTGTTTCCCTTGATGACAATTGAGACCTTACCTTATCTGTAACTGCACTCTTCTGTGCCCCACGACACTACCTGGCTAGCACCTGTACCTCTCACTCAGTTACCTGTCACCCTAGATTACGATTTACCTATTCACCTTGTCACCGATCCAGTCACCTCCTGACCTGCAACCACCCCTCACCTGGGTTCCTTACCTCCACCTGGATATGCCAGCTCCAGCAACACATCCACTCAGCTTCTCTTCTGCTGGCGACGCTGATCCAGCCTTCTCCTGACCTGCAACCACCACTTACCTTGGTTCCATAGCTCCACCTAGATACGTCAGCTCCAGCAATGCATCCACTCATCTTCTCCAACCACCTTCAGTGACCGCCACTCACCTGGGTATCTTACCTTTGCCTGGGTACACCAGCACCAGCAGAAATTCCACTCAGCCTGCCTTCCCCAGCTTAACTCTACCTGCCTCACCCCAGCTTTGTGAAACCTGCATCCAGTCAGCATAAGCTCTCTTCACCTGCCTGTAATTTTGTGACTGTTTGAACTGGCTTTAACCGTTATTAAAACTTTCTTCTCAATCACCTGTGCTTCTGTGTCTGCATTCTCAGTCAACTCCCTAGGCCTGACAGAAAACCTACTGCTGGCATTTGGAATGATGCTGATATTAGATTAGATTCAATTCAACTTTGTCATTACCCATGTACAAATACAAGGCAACAAAATGCAGTTCAGCATCTAACCAGAAGTGCTATAACAGCAGTGCAGAGTGCGCAGTATCTACAGTCTGTACAGTCAGAACTAATTTAACGATGGATATGTACAATTGATATTTACAATAAGATATGTAGGCCAATGTACAATGTACAACAGACTATGGATTCAAATAACAAGTAATGAAAAAAGCACATTAAGCTTATGGAACACTAGTGCATTATTAGTTTGAAAGTTATTCAAGAAAAGTGATAGACATGAGAGACATCCACTCACTACTTTAGGGCTGAAACAGGGACCTCAGTGAGCGGACCATGGGCAGATTGGTTTGTGTTTTGCTTGTTCAACAGCTGTTTGAGAAACTGCTGATACAGCATTTCTGGCTGATTGTTGCACTGTATACGTAATTTCTTAGTTAGATAGATATTGATTAGAGATCTGTTGTATTAGAAAATGTTAGTGTAGCCAGGATGTCTTGCTCAGGCTGTTAAATGCTCAGTTCATTGTCATGAGTTCTGCAGGCTGCATCTAGGCCAAGGTCACTAGATTGAAGAGTCTGCAGGCAGGATGAATATTGTTAGTAGTATGATATGTTCAGCCGTAATCTTAATCATAATATCTTCCGAGGCTTACTGTTCGGACATGTCCCTGAATGTCCTGTATGTTTTTAGATACACACCACTAATCAACAGCCACACACTTGAATTTTCTCCATGTTTTGACTACTGCTCTGGTCAGCTACATAGCTGGCATATCAGGTGACATCACGGTTTGACGTGGCCTGTGCAGGATGGGGCTAGCCCAACGAAGTGATTAAATTGTATAGAGATCTTGGGTTCAGGGTCTTTTCTTCTTCCGGGCTGCCTGCGAGCAGCTTTGGGGGTGGAAGATGCCTGGACGTGTAATGTTAATTCTTGCCTGTGATCCTTTGAATAAACCAGCACGGTTATATTTTTTATATACTCAAGTGGTCCGCATCGTCTCATTGAGTTCCTGGTTTGAAAGAACCGGACGTGGCTTTATAATAGAATAGAGCTTTTACTATCAAACACTTTGAATTAGTCTAAGTCATACTAAAACAAATTTACAAAGGAGCCCCCTGCAGTGCTGGCTGTGACGACTGCAGAAAAGGTAACTGGTGTCAGCCTGCCCTCCATGGAGGACCTGTACACCGCACGGGTCAAAAGGAGGGCGGAGAGGATCACTGCTGACCCCTCACACCCCAGACACAACTGTTTGAACTCCTCTCCTCTGGACGGCGTTACAGGTCATTGTGCAGTAAGACAACCAGGCACAGGGGCAGTTTCTTCCCCCTGGCCGTCACTCTGATGAACACTTAACCAATGACCATATGATTAGACAATAAACCTTAGTGCAATACCTGTGTATATACATTGTACAGATTAAACACACTCATACAGGTTGTTGTCTGCATTGTTACTGTCTGTTCATAATGCTTATTCTGCATTGTTTGCACTTTCTGTTGCTTGTAAATACTGCTTATTTTTGTTATATTACACAGCCTTATGCTGGTTTACTGTTTGCGCATTGAGAGCCGATGTACCAGAGTTAAATTCCTCGTGTGTCCAACACACCTGGCCAATAAAGCAGATTCTGATTCTGATTCTGAATCCAATCCCCCTTAGAGATAAATGATGAGGTTTGCATTTTTAACACCTTGTGAGCTCAGTCTGAATGCAGCCTTAACAGACTGTCTATAACCAGTCACAGAAACCTGATGTGGGTCATTTGTTTCAGGCACATAACCAAGGCTAGGAAAGAACAGAAAAGACATGCAAACATTAAAACAACCAGCAAACAAACAACAACAACAACAAAAAAAAAAAAAAACAGAGAATTGCTAGTGCAGTAAAGCTAATGACTGTACAGTAAGGATTTCACTCAAAAGATGAGGCACTGTGCTTTCAAACGATTTATAGTTTGTCAAAGGTGATTAAGAATTGACTTGACATCATTCAGCATATATGCTGAGAGGGTTCATCCAGCTGGGTGGAATGGGTGCTTACTAAATGGTTAACATGTTCACCACCTTGGTTTAGCATGTCAGAATGCCAATAGTCAACACAAAGAACAGCTGAGACTGATGAGAATGTGATGACTCTAAAGCAAAACTAATATGGTAATCTGATGAATCCAATTTGCCCTCTAACACTGGCCCACCTTATTTCTGTAAATACCTGCATCTTGGACTGAAAAGTTAAACTTTCTTATTTGATTCCTTGAAGAAGGGCCAATATGTCCAAGATATGTCTGAGACTATTTTCATGCACTCCTTGGCGAACTAATATTTCATTAGTTTAGATTTCAGTGGAGAGTTTAAATGCCCCTTCATGGTTCAAACACTGCCAAGAATATGCTTTTTGGGAGATGTTTGGAATTTTCTGCAAAACAATGATAACTTTTCAAAATGCCTTTAGGCCAAAATTGTTCTAGTTATTGATCTTCAAACTCCCATGTTCAGCTAACCTCACTACAGAGACTGACAGACGCATTCTTTGTAACCCCTAACAGCAATCAGTGGCAATCAGAAAGGCAATGCACACTTTAATTAACTAGTTTGTTTGTCATTCCCAGCAAATGAGTGATTTTGGCAGTGAAAAAGATATTCATCCACAGCCACTCTCTCTCTCTCACTGGGACTTTGAACCACATCTCTCATGTTCCACATTACACTGGCCAAACAAGTTGGATATGGTCTGTTTTAATATTTTAGCCTGTTGTTTTAAGCCTACTTTTAATATTATTTTCCATCCTGCCAGACAAGAAAAGTAATATTGGTGAACACAGTGAGGCTACATGTTGATGGAGTAAGTGTTTCTTTGGTATATCACAATTACATTTGTTTGATACATAAAATACTATATATCAATGAGTCAAGTTAATTCCACTTATTTCCAATATAAAACAACTGATGTGAGAAATGTTTTATAGTATCAGAGTAGGCATTTCAACATACAATTACATAAATTCTTAAAATATTAAAACTGCATTTGAAACCTTGGTGGAGAAATGTTTAATATTTATTTTTATTACTATTTCAAAATAAAAAGAGAAAGAAAATAGATTATGACCATGCAATTATGTACATGTGCTGTGTTTGGAAAAAAAGGAAGAGGAAGACGAAGAGGAAGCATCACAGGAGGTGAAGGACAGACAAGTACTGAGCTTTATTCAGATGCAGATCAGACAGAAACCATGTTTCACTTAACCCTATAAAACCATTTGTATCATATTTGATACGTGAGGTTTCTGAACAAAAAAAAAAAAAATCACCAAAAATGCCCCATGCATCAAATGTGATACAAAAGAAATAGAAATAATCTAAATAATATGGCACCTCTTTTCCTATATGCCTGGACTGTCTGTTTATGCATATATGGAAAATAAAAATCATGAATCTTGAATTTCGAATCATGAATTATATTTTGGATTTTGTTAAAAGGTTTAAAAAACATCTCAGTTCCAAAAAATTAGAATGTTCTGGCTATTTTTGATATGTTGGGCTATACAGGGTTAAGGCTCCTAAATACTGTGCCATTTGCGCTGTCCTAGACAAAATGTTGGTAACACAATAGAAGAAAATATATACAGTATATGCATCAGTGTGTTACTGCTGTTGAAAGACATGAGAGTTTGTAACAAGCTGATGATCAGAGTTTGATCTTATATCAGTTTCTGTGAGGATGTGAGTGTGCCCAAAAAGACCTTCTGCACATACAACAACAACAACAACAAGCCCTCGTTTACAGCAAGACTCAAGCAGCTTCATCGTGCCAAACAGGAGGCTTACAGAAGTGGGGACAGAACTCTGTACAGCCAGGCAAGGAACACACTGACAAGGGAGATCAGAGCAGCAAAGAGGAGCTACTCTGAAAATCTGAAAGCTCAGGTTTCAGCCAACGACCCCTCGTCTGTGTGGGGGAGCCTGAAAACCATCACTGGCTATAGAAAACCATCCCCCCC
>NW_018128063.1:716218-721319 GCF_001952655.1 Monopterus albus | reverse complement strand
TTATTATTGAGTGGTGTTTATGATTAAGGTAGGATGTAATAAAATCTTTGTTGTTTTTCATGTATTAGTTACCCCCTAATGTTAGAGTTAACCAATGAAATTTGGCTGTACATGATGTTTAGATATTTCCACAATTATGTCTGTACAATGGCTCTTAATTGCATTTAATCAGCTTACACATATGGCATACATATAGAGGTCACTGCAACGAAGAACCTGCTTACATGCTGTAGCCCCTGTTGTGTTTTTAGTTCATTTTTCCCTGGAGTACTCAGCTCTGTAGTTTACCCTTGAGGGGGTGGCTTGGTGGGGGTCACTCACCTCTCGAAATGCTAGGTAGCTTCATCTGGGGAAACTGGGACATTGATTTAGTTCGACACGATTTTGGTCGTGTCGAAAGGGGGACTTGTTAGGTTATTTTTTAGTTAGATAGATATTCAGAGATTTGTTGTCTATGAATGTTTAGTGCAGACTGCAGGCACTTCAAGGTTACAGGAAAACTGCTGTTAGTGTCAACTGTAATGCTAGTCTTAATATTTGTCTTAATGTGTAAGGTTATGTCCAATTGTTTTAGATACACACCACGAAAACAACAGTCACGCACCTTGACTTTTCCTCATGTTTTGGCTAAATGATAGAGCAGCTGCAAAGCTTGCTTATCGGGTGGCGTCACGGTTTGACGCCCCTTGTAGCATGGGCTAGCCCAAAAATGATTAATATTATATAGGTTGTTGGGTCCAGAGTGGCTCAGCTTTTCTGCTGCCTGCGCGCAGGTAGAGGGGTGAGAGAGCTCTGGACGTGTCCTGTGAATTTTACCTGTGATCCTCTGAATAAACCAGCACGGTTATTTTTTATAAAATCTAAAGCAGTCTCTTTCGTCTCATTGAGAGTTCCTGGTTTGAAAGAACCGGAAGAAGCTACACAGAAATAATAGCTTATACAGGATAAGTACAGACTTCAGTGGACAGTCAGGACTGCAGAAAAGATCATTGGTGTGAGCCTGCCCTCCATGGAGGAGCTGATGTACCAGAGTCAAATTAGTCGTGTGTCCAACACACCTGGCCAATAAAGCAGATTCTGATTCTAATTCTGATCAGAGGGGGTGTATAGTAATTGTGTCATTATAGTATGTCACTGTGAACTGAGCACATTGGTGAAAATATACACCTGTTTGCAGGTGACAATAGATGTGCACCAGATCATGCTTTTCTGAATCAGAATCAGAATCTGCTTTACTGGCTAGGTGTGTCAGACACACGACGAATTTGACTCTGGTGCATCGGCTCCCAATGTGTATGTACATATCCCCATGCAAGGGGCAAGTAAACGGTAAACCAGCATAAGGCTGTGATATATAACAAAATAAGCAGTATTTACAAGCAACAAACAATTGCCTCAGAAGTAGAATGTATATATTGTACAGTATATTAGAAAACTGAGCATATTAGTCTACTTAACTTTTCAGAGAGTTCAATTCCATCTCAGTCTTCTTGATACTGTACTGCTGTGGTGTATATTATCATGAAGGTTTCATTAGCCCCATCTTTCAAAATGTGACATGTAAACCTGCAACATTTTTGTTTGACACACAGTGTATGGGGCCTGTACTGTATAAGCAAACACACAAGCAGACACACACCTGCAGTGTGTAGTTAGCTTTTAGCTCCTCCTCCGCCTCCACCTTTCTATTGAGAATGAAAGATACTTGTTCTCACCTCCTTTGTCTATGGTGATGCTCCAGTAGGGAGGAGGGGGAGAGAAGGGTGTGTGTTGGGTTGTCTGGTTGAGACAGATTCAAGTCTTTATTGAAAGATCATATGGGATGACTGAGGAATCCCATTACTTGTTGATTAAGTATTGATCCCGAGCTGTCCAAGTATTAACAAGTAAGATAATATGGGCTGACCCATGGGACCAGTGGCTTGAGAGGTGTGTGTGTGTGTGTGTGTGTGTGTGTGTGTGTGTGTGTGTGTGTGTGTGTGTGTGTGTGTGTGTGACTGACTGAATGAAAAATAGAGAAAGGTGGGACGAGAGTAAGAAGGGAGTGTGCCTGAAATTGTGACAGGTTGAGAGAGGAGAAGAGGGAGAAGTGATCACAATAAAGGGAGACAACAAGAGACAGCCATTAAAGTTTGAAATGACACAAAGTATAGAAACAAAGGAGCAAACTTAAGCGTTAAAAAAAAGAAAAGAAGAGAGGGAGGTATTTAAGAGGGTGTGAGGTTAGGTGCTCAAGGCTTTGGTTGTGTTAGACCCGGTACTTTTAACCACGCTAACTCTGAGAGACCAAGCAGTCCAAGTACTTTCAAAACAGTCCTGATTTATTCAATGAACACAGGTAAAAATTAACATTACATGCTCAGGTATCTTGCACCTCCAACATGCACGCAGGCAGCTGAAAGATGAAAGACCCCGAACCACAACAGGCCTATACATTATATCATTTTGGTTGGGCTAACCCCATTCTACACAGGAACGTCAACCGCGACGTCTCCCGGTGCCAGCTTTGCAGCTGGCCAGAGCAGTAGTCAAAGCATGAAGAAAATCAATGTGTGATTGTCTGATGATTATGTGGTGTGTAGCTAAAAACATTGTAACACGACCTCTAATGATATGTCATGACATTAAACATAAGAAAATATTATGGCTATGGCTACAGTTATAATAATATTAAACACCCTGTCTTCTAACAGTCATCAACTTTCTATCAAGTTATCCTTGACCATAAGCAACCTGCAGTAACTCATGAGAATGACTAAGCATTTAACAGCCTGAGTTAGACATCCTGTCTACACTAAACATTTCTAATACATCAAGTATCTAACCAATATCTATCTGACTAAAAATACCTAACAGTTGAAATGTCAAGTGCTTACTGCTGAGTGGCGATCAATTCCTTCATTACTCTCTGGTCCTATCATTAACATCATTGCATGGCATTTCTGCAGAGAATTGGAAAGGTTCTACTCCTAAACATCCTATAACAAAGTTACCTATGGTGCGATCATGTTTGACAATGTCCAGGTCTAGAGTAATGAGGGGTCTCACTTGAACTGATGAGGGCTGTCTGATTTTAAATAATGGAGTGCTGGGAACATTATTATTCCCTGTGCTTCCTGTTACAGGCTTTTATTTTTGTATGTCAACCTTTGTTTTTGTCCCCTTTCACACTATCTTTACCTGCTCCAGCTAGCTCATTAGATGCAACCTGCTTTCTATAAGCATCACTGAGTTATGCTTCATTTAAGTCAGCAGCCAACAGGCACTCATCACCAGATAGTTGTAGTGAAAACATTCCTCGCCAGTCTCCATATATTTTTCCCAATATCCTGTGCTTGACCTGCTCTTACTTCTGTGGACTTCCTCTGGTTTCTCCTCTGGAATCACCTGTGCCTGTGCATTCCCGTGTGTCTGGTTAGTAATTAGCCCCGGGTTTTCCCTGTCTGACCATGATGTATTGACTCCAGCCCTCACCACTCAGCAGTGTCCACCTTTACACCGGCCAGAACCTCACACTGATCGGCATGTCCCTGCTTCAGCCTCACTGTGATAATTCTCTCTGCAGTGAGAGAAATTTGTTTATAGCAACAGTGTAGAACTTGCTAAAGCAGTCAGTTAAATTGGTAAACATTGTTTGTACTCACCTCTCTTTGTACTAAACATTAACGTTAGCTAGTCTTCTGTTGCTAAGATTTTCTTGCTGCCTAGCTCTGCTAACTTAGTGCAGACCTTTTGTCAATGCCACCAAAAGTAATAAATGTAACATTAGTAAAATTTGCATTGTGTCATAATAGTCTATCCTTTTAGCAATGTCCTCATTTGTGCTATTTTCCCTTGCCTGCTGTAAAGATTATACTTGCCGTAGCTGCTCCAAGCCTGTGGAGCTCTAGATAAGAGATGGAGTCTGCTGGACGGACTTCATCTGTGTAAGGGGTTAGCCCAAAACTGATAGGCTCTGTGTTTCCGGGATCTCCTCTCTCCAGCAGCCAGAGTGTGTGTCTCTGGAGGAAGGAACAACCTGGGTTGTGTTCTGTAATCTTTATTTATATATATTTTTTAAATAAACCAGCACTAAAATCAAGAAAGATGGACTTACTCAGATCTGTCCAATAAAAGAATTGGGGTATAAAACTCACTTTAGCATCTGTTTGTCAATACACCACATATTAGGTTTACTCACCTGTACCAGCTAATAGTAGGGCCTGCACTATTGTTTGGGTCAACCATTGTGTTAATCTGCTTGTCTTGCTTTACATTGTATGCTATCTTGGTTTCCACATAACCTGCTTGTCCGTTGTCTGCAACTGTATTTGCTATTTACAAAATTGTGACAAAGCCTGCTATTGAAGTTTGGAAATTCCAATTAAGTTTATCTACCCCCTCCTCTCTCAGCCCTCACAACCTACATTACAAGTACCTTCTACACCACCACCCTTTGTGTCTTCTCACAGTCTCTCTTTTAACTTGGGCCTAAACAGCTGAAGCCTGTGAACTTGAATAGAGGTCAAGGGTCAGGCCTGACCCAGAACAGACTGCGGATTAGAACAGATGACTCACTGTAGCAGTTAGTTTGCAAGTTTGAGTCTTTTAATTAAATGGGCAAAGAGAACATAACTCCTAATAATATGTTCTTTGCCCTTATTATAAAAGCTCCTCAGCAGTCAATACCTTTTGTGCATGTTAGGGTTTTGGATTTGCATCCTGTTTTGCACTTTTATTTTGTAAGGGTTTTGTTAGGTTATTTCTTAGTTAGATAGATATTCAGAGATTTGTTGTCTAGAAATGTTTAGTGGAGACAGGATGTCTAGCTCAGGCTGTTAACTGCTCAGTTTAATTTCATGTGCTTGCAGTGCAGACTGCATGTAGGCCAAGGTTGCAGGCAAAGAGCTGTTAGTATTAACTGTAATGCTAATCTTAATATTTGTCTTAATGTGTAATGTCATGTCAAATTGTTCTAGATACACACCACAAAAACAACAGCCAGACACCTTGACTTTTCCTCATGTTTTGACTAACGTTATGGTCAGCTGCAAGCTGGCATATCAGGTGACGTCACGGTTTGACGCCCCTGTGTAGCATGGGCTAGCCCAAAATGATTAAA
>NW_018128063.1:711641-716055 GCF_001952655.1 Monopterus albus | reverse complement strand
TTAAACCTCTGTCAGACGCTCCGCCGTCGCCGGAACATTACCTCGTACATACCTAACATTAGGTACTTATGCCTGACACTGCAGGACCGTCTTATGATGTGCGAAGAGAATGCTACGCTGACAGTTTTCTGTGCGTTTTGGCTTGACTCTGTTCACACGACATAGGCGCTACACTACATACACACATACACACATAGTCTCGTTTCGTCTCCGCAGCTTTGTTACCTGTCCTGTTAGATTCTTGCCCGGTTTCCCATCGTTAGTTTGTTTTGCTTACCTGTTCGTCCCAGTCTCCTTCTGTTGTCACTACCTTTCCTTTGTTTGTAAGTATTATGGACCCTTTTTTTGTTGTTATGTTGAATTGTCGTACTTCTCCCCATTAAACCTTTATTTTGCATTAGCACCTGGGTCAGCAATCTTGTGTCCTACCCCTAGTCCTCCCTCACCCTCCTGGCGAGGGGGGCTAACCCTAACAAGCAGTCTACTTCGTCTTATTGTGAGTTCCTGGTTTAAAAGAGCCGGAAGAGGCTTCATATAGAAACAGAAGCTTATAGTTTCTTGTTTTGTGTCATCTCGCCTGCCTCAACTTTACTCTGGTCCTTGATCACTCATTGCTTTCACCTGTTGCTAGTCTCAAGTCTTTATATTCTTCTCACTTCCCTCAGTTAGATGCTACTTCATCTGCTTGTCACATCTTTCTTGTTCCTGTTGTTCTGTATATGTCTCCAGTTTTGCTTCAGTTTAGTAACTCTTGGACTCATTCTCTTACCTCACTTATGGGCTTTGGACTTACCCGTCATGTGGGGTTTTTGATTTGTTCCCTCGGGTTTTTAGAGTTTAGTTTTATGTGTTTTAGTTTATTATTTGGTTCCCTAACTGAACTGTCTTGTAGTTTTCTGTTGACATCTTGGTTACGCTGGTCAGGTTGAGCCCTGGGTATTATGTCTCTGTCCAGTACTAATTATATTAAAATCTACTCAATGCATCTCCTCAGTCTGTGCCTGCATTTGGGTCCTCCACAAGCTGAGCCTTGACAGTGCACAGCACTGCTAAAGAAAGTGGGAAAAAAAGAAGATGATGCATAAATTCTACCCTTGATGTTATGTTTACTGACATGATATTTGCTTATAAAATCCTTACAATGGGGTTTATGATTATTTCACTGAAACCACAAGGTAATGTTTCTCTATCTTAGTAAAACCATATGCAGACTGGCATTAGTTTTGGATTATGTTCATGCTAATGTTTAACCTAGTGAAGGAAGTGTAGGACTTTGCATCCCAACTTCTGCACATTGTTATGTTTAGGCAACAAAAGCATGTTTGGTTAAAGTGAGTGAAACAACTGCTTTAGTTTTGGTTAAATGTAATGAAGACCATGACCTTTTCCAACTTTAACCAAGGATTGAACATGCCTAAACATCATAGAAAAATTGAATAATGCTTTATTTGCCACAAGAGGATACTGTAGCAAAAAGATCTACATTGTTGAAGTTAACATTCTCAAGATATGTTCAGTAAAAATATCTTGCTACTTGGTGGATATGTTCAATGAAACTTTTCCTCATTATGCTAATGACAAAGGTAATTCAAGTGTCGTGAACTCAATGATTTTTGGTGTTGCAGGTTGGTAGTACAAAGATGTAACTTTCAAGAACATGTCTTTTTTGTCTTCTATATCTTTAGGTTTTGTTACAGAACATTTCTAATCTCATGAAGTTATGTGTAAATAGGGTATTATGAGTGATATAGATCATAATCTTCTTAATTTCAAACTGCTTGAAGCACTTGCTATCAGGAGGGGGTTTTGAAACAACAATCAATTGTTAAATACAGATAGCAATAATAATGTCTACATGTAAGAATAAGCCCAGCAAATGTCTAGAAACGACATCCATGCAAATTTGTTCACATGCAGCCTGGAATGTGAATAAACTTTACCTAAAACGGGATGTTCTTTCAGCTAAAAGTGTCATCAAGTGAATTGTTTTTTCAGTGGAAGAGATCTTCCTTTTACTAAAGTCTTCTGTGCCTTGTTTAAAATACACTTGACCTTGACTGATAGTATCAGACATTTACTGTTGAGGCTAGTTCAGAGATTGGTTGGATGAGATGAGGTCGAACTGGTGATTTTTTTATGACAACGCATCCCATTGAGTTCATATGATGGAGTATCTGTAAATATAATTTGAGAGAGTTATTTAAATGTACTGCTAAGCAGGTTAAAAAAAGACAAAAAAAGTTTTATGATTAACGGCTTGGTCTACAGTGTACTTGTGTAATCCTAAAAAGCTTCAGGACAACATGAATTGCTGCAGCCTTGTCACTTCGGAAAGTGCGTTTAACTGCCTGGCACATCATATCACACTAGCATCTATGATGTCTCCTTTTCAAGACTGTAGATTGCATCCTAAAACTGTCAGACAATCAGTCTTCTCCTCATGACTTTATAAAAACTTGATCAGCAGTTAACTTTGCTGAATATTAGGTAAGCCTGAGATAATCAAATATCGTGTCAGATATTATTTTATTGCATTTTTTAATACATTTTTTAAAATATAACTTTTTGATTCTACACTCAGTTTCTAGTATATTTGGTACACCTAGCTAAAACTAATGTAGCCTAATCCAACAGTGCTACAACACATCCTCCTTCATGAAGATGATAATGTTCCGTTTTTGCTGTTATCGAGAAGTATTGATTCAACTGTATGGATATTTTTAAGGCCTTAATCTGTGGTGTGACCTGGAATGCATTATATGGAGAGTTCCTGTTGTATTACACTGCCGTAGTTTTAACTGTACTAGTGTATGTAGCAATATGTAAACTCTTTTTTCACAGCTTTGATATCACCTGCTCTTCTTTCTTTTTTATCTTCTGTCCTCCAGCCACTGTAAATAATTCATTTTTCATTAAAAACTCATTACCATTAAAATCCGTGTGTTTATATTATAACAGAGAAGGATAGAAAAAAGAGTGTGAAGGTGTATGTGTGTGTGAGAAAGAGAGAGAGAGAGAGAGAGAAAGAATGGAGTTGAAATATGAGGCAAAGCCATAAATAGATTGTGTGCTCTAATGTGATTGTCATCCTGCGGTTGCTCTTTGTCTGCAGAGAATGTAGAGTGATGAGTCCAATGAGAGAGATCAATGAAAAGAAAGAGAGAAGAGTAGGATGGTAGGGTGGTGAAAGATAAGTGAAGACAGAGGGAGTGATGACCAGCTTTTCTGGATGTGTGGATAAGAGAGAGAGAGAAAGCTTGCTTTTGTGCACTGCAGTCTCAGAAAGTGAGAGCTTCTGTATTAAACAGTTTTCATATGCAGATCAATTGATGTTATTATTCACTGTTCACATTCTTTGGAAAATGTTTATTTATGTGAATATACAGTGGAAGATTAAACTGTTCATGCCACAGAGCACCTTCTCTTGAAGCCCTGGTGGTAGTTTGTGTTTATGAAGGCTGGTTAGACAGTTAATGGTTGATGTGCATGCATCTTTAATTGCATTAGAGTTTCATATGAACATGTTTGCTTGTTATATCTTGTTGGCTTTGTGTCTGAATAATGATCATCTGTCCACTATATCACATTTCAGCATTAGGAGTGGTTAGCAGTTGTAGGTAAATGCAGCCCTTTTAAAGAAGAAGGCTGGTGAAAGTCTGTATTTTACTTGAAGACATCCCGTCAAAGTAAATAAAACATTGCAAAAATGTTACTTGTAAGATTTGAAACAGCAATTTATAGAAAATTAGCACTTGAAATTTTCAGATGGTTCACATGTGATGCATTTAGAGGCACCCTGTTTTGGGCATTTCACATGATATATTTGACAGCACAAACTGATACACAGCTGAACTAATGTATTGCTTTTTTAAGCCTAAAATAGCACTGCAGCACTAAAGAGCTTAAATCCACACATCGGCAACATAATGGTTATGTATTCAACATACATCTTGATTTTCAAGTTTATGTATGAACCTTTTTCAAATTAAAACTTTAACATCAGAGGCCTAGCATTTTAGCACACTAGAAATAGAAAGTTCAGCTGAACTAGCAGTTCACTACCGGATGTTTTTATGAATGTATATAATATCACCTATGGTCATGAACTTTGGGTCATGACCGAAAGGGCAAGATCCCGGATACAGGCGGCCAAAATGAGCTTTCTCTGCAGGGTGGCCGGGCGCACCCTTAGAGATATGGTGAGGAGCTCGGTCACCCGGGAGGAGCTCAAAGTAGAACCGCTGCTCATCTACATCGAGAGGAGTCAGCTGAGGTGGCTCGGGCATCTGTTTCGGATGCCTCCTGGGCGCCTTCCTAGGGAGGTGTTCCGGGCATGTCCCACCGGGAGGAGGCCCCGGGGAAGACCCAGGACACGCTGGAGGGACTATGTCTCTCGGCTGGCCTGGGAACGCCT
>NW_018128063.1:701074-711471 GCF_001952655.1 Monopterus albus | reverse complement strand
CCACCACACCAGTTTGGTCCAGTTTGACAGCTCATGCATATGCAATTCAAATATGTAACTACACTATTTATTCTGCCTGAAAATGCAATATTTTTAATATCTATATCAAATATTCTGTCTTCAAAATTCATTATCTAGCAAGCTAGCTAGTATCCCTTCTGTCTAGCAACAGCAATACTTTGTGTGCAATATGTTACATCCATGACCCTGGCCGCCCCCAGCACCTTGTTAGCTGGCAAGGGTAGTCCCAGCAGCTCCACCCCTGCACAGGTGGGAGTGCATTCCTGGCGACGAGGCACACCTGCTCTCAATGATCAGAGTAGAACTTAAGGACAGCGTTGGTGTGTCCTTGTTGCCAGAGGGTCTCTTGTAATCCTGCTGGTAATGTTGCTTTAGACTCATGAATGAACTGCTTTTCTGTTGAGCCTGACCTTGTGTTTTTTTAACTATAGGCTAGTGATGTCCAATTGACACCATGACACCTGTATCAAACCACTTCATTATTTGTATCGAGTATTGGTTCATTCATTCAAAGGTTTGGTTTAGTGCCATCTGGTGGCGAAATAGTATGCAGCAGAACAATGTCTGAATTATGTGATGGGTGTAACTAGGCTTTGCGTGAATGATGTGACAACGTTTGTAAAGATTGATAGGTCAGTCGGTCGACTCAATGGATGTTTGTAGTGTAGTAGGTGGGAGAAGGCGTGCTTGGGGAAACAGAGGATGTGCTAGGATGGTAATATGTGAGTATGTAACTAGGACAGGGTGTGAATAAATACAAGGGATAAAGAATCAATCATTTTTACTCCTAGCTGGCTCCATGGTGATCACACACCAGCAGCAATGATCATACCGACAGCAACTACACACATACCTACTATGCTGACAAACCCACATGTTGCGCATCATCTTGGGTGGCTTTAGAGTACCCCTATGCCTATGCACGTGCTGACGTGTGTAGTGAGATCTCGCGTCGTGACACCGTATCTACGGTTTGAACCAGTCACGGGAATCACTCAGGCCAGCCGTTTCTGCATCAGACGTCATCAGTCACGTGTCTTTTCAGCAACGATACAAGCCTCGAGGTAGTGGATCGCGGAAGATCCCTCTCCCAGCTCGAATCATGTATCGAGGCCTCGGTGTCAGATGGCCATCACTACTATAGACCCTCTGTTTGTGAGTACTTTTGCACCAACTTCTCTGGATGCTTGCCCTTCTTGTTTGTTTGTGAAGGGTTGCCTTGTGTTTGAACTGTGTTCCCCCATTCCGGGTTGGCCTCGGCCATTTTTTGTTTTTCTCAGCACAATTTGGTGCCGTGACTGTGAACTGTTTCCTCAGTGCTAGAAGACCTGCTTTTACTGTACTAGCTCTGTGGCTCTGGATCTCTGCTGTCAGCTTTTGTCACACCATCCTGCTGCCTGCTCTCTCGTCTGCTGTTGGCCAGATCCTCACCCTCCACTACGGTGGTCCTGCACACCGGACCAGCAATCACCTGTGCTAGTTCCAGCCTCCCTGGACTGCTTCCCATGCCTGCGACGCTCTCCTGCCACGAGCCAGCGCACTCAGCTGTTCAGGCTGCACCTCTCCTTCAACTCCAGGTTACATCACTAACAGTCCAGTCAACCCTATGTTCCCAGTTGCCCCAAGATCGGCTGAAAAGACCGGCTCTGTCCACTTCTCATTTCTAAAACTCATTAAAATACATTTACCTTGTCAAGCCTGAGTCCGAGTCCGAACTAGCACAAATATATGGTTCAACATAATGCAGTAACACTTTACCAGCCAAGCCCATATAAGCCTTGTCTTATGTAGCTGCTGCTGCCCTCACTAAAGTACCTCCTTTAACCACACATTAGCTGCTCTAAGGAAAGATTATGGATCTTTCAAACCTCTGTTAGTTTTTCTTATCATCACTCATCACGTGTATATTCTGTGGGCACAACACCCATCAGATGCACTCGGCATATTGCAGCATGCATTGTACTTTTGCGCTCCTGCAACATAGACCTTGTTATCGTTAAAGACAAGCACAAATGCCAGGCATGCTTAACATGGACATTTAACCAACAGATGGGTATTGGTCAAGTGCTTTTTTTTCTTAATGCAGTTGAAATCACAAAATTATAAATATCTCTGGACATATCCAACATTGAAACGTTAGCTACGGCGAGGACACACCTGCATTCATTCAAAAATCCATTCACTTCAAAAATTCCACATTTAGTGGATTTGCTTGCAGAGATGAAATGCACCTGCACCACTGACCAATTGCAAAGGTCTTGATAGTGCCCACGTTTTAAGGAATTGAGAGAACCACAAATGGAACCACATACTGTATTAATTGTCACATATAAGCAAGTAGTCACTGGGTCATCAAGCTTCTTTATGATGATGTTGGGCCTTTTGGTGCTGAGCCTGGACACTTAATATGGGACACACAGAAGCTGGTAAGGAGATTAAAAATCTACCTAGTCACAGTACTGTGCAGTTAGAAATAGACTAGGCTGATATACTACCATGTACATTTGTTAATTGTGCTCCTAAATACATCTACAACCACAATGTTTGAACATTTTAGCTGGCGGAGCAGCAGCTATTTTCGGGACTTGAAAGAGACACTGGAGGGGGAGAAGGGCCGCTGCCCATGTAAGGCTAAAACAATGGGCATACAGAATGCCACTCTCAGCCATACATCTAGCTAATCTCTGTTCCCTAGCTAACAAAATGGATGAACTGCTGCTCGTCAATTGGACTAACTCAGATTTTTCACATTCTGCGGTATTATGCTTTATGGAAACATGGCTCAATGACTCGATCCCTGATGAGGCTGTTCAGCTGCCTGGATTTCAGACCTACAGAGCAGACGGCATGAAGGAACTATCTGGAAAAAAGAGAGGAGGAGGAGGCATCTGTTTTTATATTAATGAAGGTTGGTGTAGGTACATTACAGTGCAGGACAGAACTTGTAACTCGGATTTAGAGACATTACCCATTAACTGTAAACCTTTTTATTCTCCTAGAGAGTTTTCCTCATTTATCCTGGTTGGTACTTATATTTCTCCACAGACCTGTGTCAGAAATGCATTGCAGCTCCTAGCCAACCAGATAAGTATGGAAGAAGAAACACCCAGACTCCCTGCTTATTATTTTGGGGGATTTTAACAGACTAAACCTTACTCAAAAATTTCCAAAATACAGACAACATGTCAGCTGTCCCACCAGGGGCAAAAACACATTGCTATACAGTAATTAAGGATGTCTATCGCTCTGTTCCCCATGCAGCTCTTGGGCTTTCGGATCACTGCATGATCCACCTCAGTCCCACTTATAGGCAGAAACTTAAAGCTACTAAGCCTGTGGTCAATAGGGTGACAAGATGGACTGAAGAGGCAAAGTCAAAGCTACAAGCCTGCTTTGATTGTACAGACCAGGGTGTTTTTGAGGCCGCAGCTATAGGCCTGGATGACTATACTGACACAGTGACATCATATATCAGTTTCTGTGAGGACATGTGTGTGCCCATTAAGACTGTCTGCACATACAAGAACTAATAAGCCAGTTTTTATCATCTCCGGCAGCTGGCAAAGGTAAAGTCATTTCTTTCGCGGCAGCATTTTGAGACGGTAATACATGCATTCATTACGTCTCGTGTGGATGACTGTAATGCGCTATATTTTGGGCTTAGTCAGGCGTCCCTTGCCCGCCTTCAGAGAGTCCAAAATGCTGCTGCTCGTCTACTGGTTGGAGGGCACAAAAGGGACCACATCACACCCATTTTGGCTTCTCTACATTGGCTGCCGGTGTGTTTTAGAATTCATTTTAAGATTCTATTTGTTTTTAAGTTTTTAAATGGTTTGGCCCCCCTTTATCTTACAGAATTGCTGCATCCCTATAGCCCCTCTCGGTGCCTCAGATCAGGTATACTGTCTGGTTTGGCTCGGCAACCAAACAGGACAAGTACAGACTCCAGATGACAGTCAGAACTGCGGAGAAAATCATCAGTGCTGGCCTGCCCTCCATGGAGGACCTGTACACTTCACAGGTCAAAAGGAGGGCAGAGAGGATTTCTGCATACCCCTCACACCCTAGATACAAATTCTTTGAACTCCTCCCCTCTGGACGGCACTACAGGTCACGTACACCAAGACAACCAGACACAGAGACAGTTTCTTCCCCCAGGCAATTACACTCTTGAACAGCTAGTCTATGTTTGCTCTTTTAACTTGTATATATTTTGTATTTATTTTGTTTTTATTGCTGTGCACGTCAGAGGCCATTGGGCTGGAGTCAAATTCCTTGTATTTTTGGCAATAAGGTTTATGCTTAAACAAGCGCAGGTTTTGCCCTGGATCTTTTTGTTGTGTATGATATTTCACTGTGTAACTGAACTTCACTTGTGTGGTGTTTGCTTTTATTGAGATGTAGCTTCTAATGTTTGCCTATGTGTCTCTGTGTGATTGACCATGCCAATGTTTGGCATTCACCTTGCTTTGTAGTCAGTCAATAAGGCAACGTGATTATTCAGATGGGCCTCAGGTTTAACTCTCCCCGCCTCATTTCTTGATGAAGGTTTTAGTTCTGTTAAGAAGCTGACACACTTCATTACAAAGAACATTCCTCTATTGATTAAACCATTTCAGGGTCTGGCCTTTCTCTCACAGGAAGGATCTCCTCAATAATAACTATACCTCTCTCAAACACACACAGTGAACATTTGCACATACACACAGGTGTATGCATACGGTACAATATATAAAATTAAATGGGCTGGGTGCGTAAATCTCTAACGACTGTATTGCTATACAATACATTTAAGTGAGATAGTAGCTCAGTGTGAGCGTGTATCCAGGTCTCAGTCCCCATAGAATGAGTAATGCCAGGCATGTGCACGCACACATACACACACACACACACACACACACACACACACACACACACCTGCCATATTTAAACCCTAGGATTTCATCAAAGTTTAAAATGTGTTATGTTACCTTGTGAAACTAATCAGCTGTTTAACAACCTAAACTATGATGCTACTTTATGAGTCTCTAGCACACACAGAATAATACAATATGTGGTGCAGCACAGATGTATTTGCTGAGGGCTATATAAAGTCATTCCAGAAAATGTGACAGCATGTCTCATAACAACACACACAAGTAGGAAAGCATGAGGAAAAAAAGCCTAGAAAACACATAAATAACCTATCATTCTTGTTGTATGGACAATGGTATATCATGTAAAAGCTCTCTATCTGCTGAGAGCAAGTTTTCCAAAGCAAGATTTATAGGAATTAAAAATAAAAATACTGTATTTTCATCATCAGTGCCATGTATTTTTGCCATCCTGCATTTGCTTGACATACAAATGAAGATGCAAACCTCTGAAGTGAAGTTTTTCTGTGTCAGCAGTGGCTAAGACTGACTAAAAAGTTTGTTGGCATTGTTAACTGAAAGGTTGTTTTTTTTTTTTGCTGATACAGCTTCACAAAAATCAATAATCATTTAGTGAATTATGTGTTCATGCCAAGTTTGATGTCTCTCACAAACCTATATTATCTACATCCACTATCGCCCACACTTCTCTGGCAGGATGCCAGTTAATAATTGCTAAGTAATAATCTATATTACAGTATGCAAATATGCTTTCTATGCAGATATTGTCATTAAATTGTATGCACTTAAATATCTGTTCAAGGGAGATACTGAGTCTGTATTTTGTAGATTCATATTTTAGCCAAAGTAAATGCTGTTAGTAGTTGATTAGATGCACTCACTGTAAGCAGAATGAAACTTATTTCCAGTGTCTACAAAGTTATGGTTTTCTTTTGGTTTCTTGGAACACCTGTTTAACAAAAATGTTTTGTGTTGCTAAAACTGTGCACAGAGTAGATGGCAGTGATATTGTTTCCTACCAATATTTTCAGGCCTACTATCGGTTCTCCAGTAAAAGTACAAAGAAAAGGTGAGTGATGTTGCAGCATATTTCCATCATTAAAATAACCTCATCATGCCATACTCTCTCCTTTGTTACTTTCAGTTTCTCTATTTATTAGACATGCTGTATTTATTAGACATGCTGTTTTCATTAACTAATTTATCATTATTATTGTCGGTTTGTCATCTTTTTGTCTTATCTAATTATTTTAAGCCATTGGCAATGAAACAACACTTCCTGCAGTTGTTTCATATTAAAAGCCCAACAAAAAAGTGGAATGTGCCTTGTGGCCCACTGGAAGGCTTTTAATAAGAAACCGATATCTTTTATCAAAACAGCAAGTAAATATTTGGAATGTACCGAGTTTGCATTAACAGCCAACACCATCAACAGAAAATGATGGCTGCCACTTTAGAATTTAAAGTATATAAATGTCTTTAGGTTAATACTTATTTCACATTCTGTATGAGAAAAGTTGATTTGTTTGAAGTTGAAGTGTTTTTGTATTAAATTTTTTAGGCTTTTCTAATCAGTTCTTTGGTATAACCTATTATGTTCTGATAAAGTCATTATGGCAAACGAGTAAGCAAACTTTGGCAAAACAGTAAAATTATTAATATTTGTAGTGTTTGAGGGCAACCCAGTGAATATAAGCACAGTGTTCACTCTGCTTTTAGTTCTGTTTTCAATTAACAGCTCTCTCTTTAGCAGCTACATACTCCACTATGTTCACCTGCTGCTAACTGTCTATAAATCTTGGCACGTACCACAGGATACAGTAGGCTCGTTAGAGTTCTTGTTGTTAAACAGCTTCCCGTTGTGGCTGGGCCTAAAGATGCTAAAATGCTCTGTAGAGCTGAGGAAAACACGGCCGCTCCCTATTCTCATTACACCTCATTTTACACACTGTCAATATAAATGCATCAAATAATGCATAACAGTAATGTGATATGATAAAAGTGTTACATGTTGCACTGTTACATTGCAAGTTATCCAAACAATGAAATATATCTTAGACTTAAATTAAAACTAAACAAACAGGTATGTTTGTACCTGGTTATTGTCAAGATGACTTCCTAGCCTTTTTAAGTAAAACTCTTAAACAGCAACTTGGATTGTGCCTGATGTTGCTCCAGCTCTGGTTATCTCTCCCTTTTTTTCTTTTCTTTGTAGCTAATCCAGTCATGAGGCGAGTTTATGAAAGAGAGTGAAATCCCTTTGAAACCACAAAAGCAAACAAATTTACAATAGCTGTCGGAGAAGAAAATTAACACAAAACCCGACAGGGAATAGATACAGCCTAAACTCAATTTCTTCTTGGAATAAATGATGTGCGAGCACTCGCTGTTCTTCTATTAGTTATGACACAGGATTGTCCCCTTCCATTTTGCATTGGACATGTGATTTCAGTTTGAAATACAGCCCTCTAATGACCACTTCCAAACTGTACTTGTGACCCGAGCTACAGTATTAGCCTGGCGAGACTGGCGCTTGCCGATTTTATTGCTCAGTTCTTCATTTTCTGAGGCTTTTGGCCAGAATTTCTGTTGAAGCTCCCCAAATTACACATGCAGGCTTGATTGTGTGGGCGCCACCTCGGTGATTGCCTATTTAGTGAGTAATTATGCCTGTCTTTCTCACTCTCAGCCAACACAAGCACTGATTGAGTTCTTCTCATTGTGGGTAACGTTTTATTTATCATAAGCTCCCAGTGTTAGTTTTGGAGAAAAAAGATGGAGCAGGCATGACATGTAGTCCTCTGCAGTTACGGGAGACAAGAGCTACAGAAAAAAAACAGCAGGTCAGTCTAAGTTTCAATAAGTAGATGAGTTACCACAAGACATAAAAAGCCTGCTTATCCCTTTTCCAAAGCATGCCAGCAATATCTTTAGTGTCAAGGTGCCTTAAAATATTTTAAGAACAACAACAACTAAAATCAGAAAGGTTCCAATAACTGATGAGGCCTTGGCTGGTATTTTCCTATTCCACACACAGTTAAGCATGCCTGATGCTCAGCCCTGCCACTAATCTGCTTCTTTGTGGTTATTAGTAAATCAAAAGGTCTAATCAGCTCTGAAGCTGCAGAAAAGAGGAGGAGAAGAGGAGAGGAAGAGTAGGAGGAGAGAAGGTATGGACTATTTTTCAATCTAATGGCCAATTAAGATCAGACTAAACGAGGAGGCAGGAGAGCATTGTCTAGTGCAGACCTCATTGAGACTCTAATAAAATGTCAACATACCACTACTCTCCCTCGCTCCCTCTCTCACACACACTTTCTTTCAATCTGCTTACTTTCTCAGTCTCTTTCATTCAATTTGTTTTGCTTTTCATGCTCCCTGTCTAATTTCTTGCCTCTTTTTTCTCTTTGTCATTCTCAACAACGCAAATATTCAGTGTTGCATTCTTACACACCCACACACACTGGCTTCCCTCTCATCTCTTTTTCTGTTTAGAAGGGCAAAGACAGAGAAAAAATAGAGCTATAGATTTGAGCTGCATACTGTATCAATTTTGCCCAGTCTAAATGACCTAAATAAGGAATTCAATACTGCAGGGCCTGAATGGGAGAGCTTAGTCCACATATTTATTGAATCCAGCCTCTCTGTCCAGTGCCAGTGCACTCTGTGGTTTTAGACTCCACTACAGTGATCCAGCGTGGAATGGAAACTCAATCCCCCCACCCCCTTCCCCCACTCTTTTGCCTTTCTGTTTCTGCTTTTCTTCCACCAAGCTCAGGCCCGGCAGGGGAGGAATGGAAGGAGGATGGTAAAGAGGAGAGAGGGAAATAAAAAGAGAAGCAAAAAAAAAGTGTATGATGATGCAAGTGCGTGTGAATATAGAACTTCTATACTGCTCTCCATTGTTCCATGACATAATTTGACACTGGTTCATATTGATTTCTGTGAACTCTTCTCACCTACTTGTCTGTGTTGGCTCCATCTCTACTGTGATCTTTCATTCTTTCCTCCATTCACTGACGGGACATCAGGGCAGGAAAAGTATGCGTCAGTGCTAGAAAAGATATGCAAACACACATTAATATCACATCTGATGGTCATTAATATCCTCATGCTTCAGCAATGAACCAATTAATCACACTGCCTGTTAGCTACAATATTAGTGACTTTTTTTTTCCTCTTTTTTTACACTTACATGGAACTTGTCACAATCCCTGCTACCCCTTTGTGCTGGCCTGACAACAAGGTAGATGTCAGCCCTTCTTTAATTGTACGTGATACTGCAGTGCCAAGAAGGCATAACATGCCACTGTGCACACTGGAACCCTGCCCAAGCAGTATAAAGTTGCTAGTACTGGAAAATGGGGAATGATCAAGAGAATATGCTGGACAGAACAAAGGGAAAACAGTTCAGTTTAAAAATGACTCTTCTCCAGAAAACTGTCACACTGGTTGTAAGACTAGGGTTTTCTGACAAGGACCTCTTGTGGCCATGTGGCAAGGTGACTGTCAATATTAGTTTCTTATACCAGTGGCTATTATCTTTTTCTAACACTATGTACCTTTAGGTGTCTAAACCTAAACCAAAGAAAAGACAAGTCAGAAAAAAGAAAATAAATTGCAGTTTTAAGAAATGCTGAAGTTAGCATGCTAACATGCTCAGAATGACAATGCTAACATTGCTATTGCATGTTAGGATTCATCCTTGGAGTTCATGTCTGTATCAAATGCCACTGCAATTTTTCTAATAGTTCATTCGGTAAACTGACCGACTTACAGTGCCAATGTTATCCCTTCAATAAAAGTAACATGTCTACTCTAATTTCAACATAAAATTATTTCCACAACAATATGAAAATCATAGTCATTAAATCTTTATTGCTTTGTTTGCACTAAAATGTGATATATCTAGCTGAGTACCACTGCTACATAACCTCCAGTGCTAAAGCATTGCTTAATATGCAACCCCAGGCAACCTGCAGCTTTAACTTGTTACTATTTTGGAAAGCATTTAGAACTTAGAAGGAAAAATGTCCTTGGAAAAACAGGTTTTATGTTTCCAGTTTTTGCTTCAGTTCATTTAGTACCAAATATCTACTGTTGTGGTCAAACCAGCAAAAGTTCAGGTAGTGCTTTCTAAAGGCAACGGTAATTTTGACAGTTTATGCAGAAATACACAAGGATGTTTGCCTCTGTAAAAGAAGATAATTTGAATAATACACTTAATGTTATATGTAGAGTAGGTACTTTATTGATCTCACAGTGGAAAAAGTTCTGTGTTACAGCAGCAATAGAGAACAACCAACATAACACCATCAAAACAGACACCACCATAAGAGCAGACACATCAGAACAGGACTTCATAAAAACACGGAAAAGAACACGAGGACACAGCTGCTGTAACTTGCTGCCACTCCACGCAGCGCAACAAAGAACACTTAGTCTTAAAATAAACAGTTACATAAAGGCAACAAAGCATTAGAAACGATACGTACAAGTAAC
>NW_018128063.1:700555-700967 GCF_001952655.1 Monopterus albus | reverse complement strand
ACCAGGAAATCAAGAACAATCGAATATTACTCACACAATTAATCCCACAATGGGGGAGAGAACCCTGTGTTTCAGCCATAAGGATCTCTGAGCATCCATCCATCCATCCATCCATTTTCCTCCGCTTATCCGGGACCAGGGCTCGAATGTGAAGTCTGGGCATCTTTGCTTAGACTGCCCGAGTGATCCTAGGAGCTATGTTGTCGGAGGCTATATGTCCCTGGTAGGGTCTCCCAAAGCAAACAGGTCCTGGGTGATGGGTCAGACTAAGAGGGGTTCAAAAGCCCTTTATGAATAAATTAAAATCAAAGACCGTGACGTCGCCCGGCATGGCGCAGCCGGGGCCCCACCCTGGAGCCAGGCCCGGGGTTGGGGCTCGAATGCGAGCGCCTGGTGGCCGGGCCTCCCCTCA
>NW_018128063.1:696429-700069 GCF_001952655.1 Monopterus albus | reverse complement strand
GTGCTACCTCCTGCCCAACCCACAACAGTGTAAAAAACTGCAGATGCCACCACAGAATCAAAAAATGTCTGAAGGAGTGCCCCGCGCACACCAAAGACCTTAGTCTCCTCAACAAGTGGAGGCAGCTCTGGCCCTTCCTGTACAGGGCATCTGTGTTGTTGGTTCAACCCAGTTTATTGTTGAGGTGGACACCCAAGTATTTAAAGGTGTCCACAATCGCAATATGTGAGCCTTGCAAGCTCACCGGCGTGAGTGCTGGTGATTTCCGCCAGGGGTCAATCACAATCTCTTTTGTCTTGCTGGTGTTCAGCACCAGGTGATTTTTCTGACACCACTCCACAAAGTCAGTAACGACGACCTGTATTCCCCCTCATCCCCCCCAGATACACATCCAACAATAGCAGTGTTGTCTGAGAACTTTTGTAGATGACACTGGTGGGAGTTGTACTTGAAGTCCGACATGTAGAGGCCACCTCGGCCTGTGTTTCGAGGGATGTGACAGTAACTGTGACTAGGTGGAGTGGATTCATTTAGGCTGGCATATTCTTCCTGCTGTAACCATGTTTCAGTAAGACACAATAAGTCAATGTGATGTTCACTTATCAAATCATTCACTAACAGAGATTTAGATGAGAGAGATCTGATACACATTGGGTAGGGGTCCAGAGAGAACTACGGAGTCCGACATTGTTTTGGCGAAATTACACACCGACTCAACAGGAACTGGGACCACACAGGATGTCTTCCACAGAACCGGAACTCTCTCTAGGCTAAGACTCAGATTAAACATGTGCAGGACCACTTCACTGAGCTGGTCTGCACACTCCCTAAGGACCCTGGGGCTGACGTGGTCAGGGCCTGTGGCCTTCCTGGCCTTAATCCTCCTTAATTCCCTCCTCACCTGGTCCACCGTGAGGCTGAGGGGACGGATGGGTGGTGACTGCTAAGGAACTGTGCGCTGTAGAGAACCCCCCGTGACAGTGGGAGGAGGGGCAAGGTCTGGCTGAGGTGTGAGCAGCTGCAGCTGCGAGGAGACAACTGACCTGGAGAGGTGAGACGGGGGGCTGGCATGGTGGGGGCTAAGGACTTAGTAGTCAAAGTCATGTAATGGGAACACGTCAAACTAAAATCTACATAGATAACTAGAAACCTCCAACTTTAGATAGAGGTGACAAAGGAGGGCAATCATTTTTTATGTGTGTGTCTGTGTCTCTTTGTGTGGGGGTGTGGCCTTTTTAAGATCCAGCCAAACTGCAAAATACATTCACTCTGTGCCTGTCATTTACAGCTTGGCTATTGACATCTTACAGTGCAAGCTCAGGGGATTGACATGCACATGCCAGCGTCATACCCATGTGGGGTCTGCGTTAGGACATACACATTTACACAAAACACATTCATGGAGAAGCCTGTTACCATCAGAATCAGTAAGAACACTTATGCTGAACTTCTGTCACAGATCACAATGCTAGGAGATTCTCCTTTTGTGTCTAATGGTCATGGAATCGGAAGAAAGGCTCTTCTCTGCATCCACACATCATAATTATATGTTTTGGAAAGGCCTGCACCCAATTCAAATCAATCTTATACATTTTATCACAGGCTGCTCATCATCTAAAGGCAAGCTCATGCAGTCAAAATAATAAATAAATTGAAGACCCCTGCTGTGGGTACAGGCTACCACATGTCCCTGGGTGTCAAAAAAACAATGGAAATCATGCTGTCATGTCCTCAGGCTTTGGCGTTTCCTAGCGTCATCTTCTGCCCAGGTTAACATGTAAACATGTCTCCCCTCGTGGTCAATGTCTCTACTTGCCAGTATCACCTTGGCATGGAAAAGATCGTGAAATGCACGCCCACATACGCCAGCCTGTTAGAATAGCTTGAGGGGATAATTTTGCCAGAAAAACCTCACATAAGCTCCTTATCACAACATATTAGGAAGAGGAGGGGAGGCGAGCACTAGTGTCAGCTGTCCGGCCCCACTGGAAAAGGCGAGCCAGGCTGAATGTGACAGGTCAGTGAACAACAGTAGCCAATGGCTGGGGAGGATGAACATACGCTGCCTTTATTTGTTCCTCAGAACCTTCAGCTTATAACTTTGTGAGCTGTGAATTGTGAGACGAAACCTTTTTTCCCTTTTTTTTATTATTTCTTTGTTTGGAAGGAGAGATAGATGATGTATGCTGTACAGAGTGTAAAGTCCTTTGAGGTAAAGCTGTGACTTGTAAAGTTCAGCTATATAAATAAAGCTGACTTGACTATGATTAGTTGTGTTGTCATCTGATTCAAGAACTTCTTTTGCAACCAATATCAAAGTGGACCTTGTAACATAAAAGAGAGTAAAGGACAATCACTCAAACTGTCTTTAAAGAGCAACACACATAGTCATGCTTGTCAAACCACCCATGGCTGCTTTTTTTTCTATGTAACATTCACACATCACGACCCACCACTATCCTATTTCCCTGTGTGTCAATGTTTGTATCCCTGATCCGCACATACCCAAACAATCACTACTTCTTCTGCTTGTTATCTGGTGTTAGTGCCTGTTTGTGCCTGTGATGCATTATCAGTACAAGTTACTGAGCACAAACCAGAACATAATTCTACAACACAATACCTAAAGAAAACCCCTCCTAATGAGATGGTGCGCTGTACCTCAGCCCAGCCACCCCAATATAAATAAATAAGTAAATACATAGATATTGTATATGTGACCAATACAATACTCACGTATGCAGGGGCCAGAATAAGCTGGAACCAGATACTGCTATATCAAAAACAAACAATTTATTTACAAAACATTAAAGAAAAAACTCTCCAAACAATTGCATGAGAGCAAAGTGAAAGTAAAACACACTAACAAACAATCAGCAAAAGAATCAAATACCCAAAAAATCATGAGGGCCTAGGTTGGTAATGAGGTAGTCCAGTGTAACAGCATGCCTAAACCATGCAAATGACACCCAGTCTACAAACAATTTTGTACACACAAGCCAAATTAAATAAAACTGTTGGACACCACTTCAAGGTTCTCTGCATGCACTAAGCTAAGGTGACTCAAAGCACACGATAAGCATGCATTCAATATGGCTACCCTACTACTCATGCCTCCTCACAGAAACAGCCCAACGTACCACAAAAATAACCATAGACACAAAGAAATGCAGCTCATATAGTCAAATAAATTTGATTTGATTTGATTTGATTTATTCTTTCAAGTATGTAGACAGTTGATATGACAACACACATGATTGTACACATAATCCAATATCAATTTGCTTATACCTAGTACATTCTTGAATGGAGTAGGAAGAAGTCAGACTTATCCAGTCCTACCCCATGACATCATCTTACCATCATTGGTTTGCAAGCCGTAAATGATTCACTTCTACCCACACAAGTAATATACTAAAAAAACATTATAACAGTGTTAACATTCTTACATAATTACATTCTTAAATAATTATCTTCTACACCACACAAGTAATATACTAAAGAATTATTACAAAGTGTACACCACACCCACAATTGTCCATGTAATTAATCATTGAGCCTGTTCTTGCATATATCTTGATTGACACATACCTTTATATTTATGTTTAAACTCGTCAATTCTATTACTATTTTTTATGTC
>NW_018128063.1:673547-684784 GCF_001952655.1 Monopterus albus | reverse complement strand
AGTCTTATAGACTCTAGTTACTTTATCAGCTTTAGTTACTTCTCATACCTGTAGTTCCTTTTAGTTACCTTTCATAACTTTATCTTACTTCTTTATGCATATTACAGCTGTATTGATGATTGTCCAGAACTACTGAGCTTTGGTTATTTTAATGCATTTGTTTCCCTTGCTTATATATCCTACAGCTGTAATGAAGCAGAATCTGCTTACTTTGAATGCTGTAACTTCTGTGTAGAGACTAGATGTCTGCATCTCTTTGTGACCAGACAGCCAATTCACATTTTAACAAAGACAAGTTGGCTTGTTTTGCACCCACACCTACATTTAACATACAAATTAGCATCACACACACACACAGACACCTGGTGTAGATCACATTCCAGCAAGGAGGTGTGAGCTCCGGCTCACCAAATGACCAATAGGATTACAATGCATGAATTGTTGTACCTTTGTTGAGTGCAGAGCAGCCCAAGAAGATAAAATGTATTGTAAGACCTGAATTTGAGGTCAGTGGATGGAACTCCTGCGGGAGCTCTGTCTCTCTGATCCCAGCACTGTAAGGCCTACCTGTGATCAGACATTCAGTAAACTTTCTGCTGATTTTAAAGAGTCCTCTCCTGTCATCACTTCTCGTGCTTCCAACAAAAGAATTGGGTTAATTTCTAACAAAAAGCGTAAAATCTAACACCTCCTCACAGAAACAACCTATAATGTACTAATATAGATGCTGATGACCTCTCCTTACACCATTTTGTTCACCTTCTGTGGTCAGCAGTCCGCCAGAAGTACCCCATTTGCATGAAATCCACAGAGCTACAGTATCTTGCATCCCACCCAAAGAGGGTGAGAGAGGCTCAGCATATTTGTTACGAGTCAGAGGTCTCTGGCAGGATAGAACAGGAGATGATCCTGCCAACACAGAAACTATTTGTCAGGTTTGCCCGGCTGCACCTCCCTCTCTCACTTCTCTCCCTCTATTTTAGCTCCTTTACCCCTGATTTCTTTATCTGACACACCTGCTTCACGTCCCCTGAATCACCACCAGCTGCACCTGATTAGTTTCTTCCTATTTATACCGTGCTCATCGTCTACTTCCCTGCCAGTTCTTTCTATACTCTAGCCCGTTTCTATGCCGATCATTTATTTTGTCTACTTTATGTATTTGCTCACGCTCTTCATCCCAGCCCTGTTCCTGCCTTGTGCCCCATGTCTTATCTTCCCAGCCGCTATCGCTTCTCCGGACCACGGACCTCCTCAACTCCACATCACTCCACCACGCAGGTCGCTCCTAATTATCATGATACATAGCAGAGTCACTCAATATTACAGGTGACATGCATAATAAATATGTACAACACATCAAATCCAATGGACAACTTGCACATGGTTTTACACTGCTATTCATTATTCACAATGCTCTCAGCTTATTGAGGTCATGTCCTTGAGGGGATACAAAAGGAAGTTAAGACAGGGGTTTGGCTTGCTTCACTGTTGTGCTGCCTGTCTCATGATCATCCTGAAACCTGAAATACCATACATTTCACAATTTCCTCAGTGTGTGTGACCTGTGTTTTGCAGCATAGTGGATACAGTTTTCTAGTGTTAATTTTTTGTTGACCTTGAGTAGTTTTGTACAATTTGATTCTAATAGGCTTTAGTTACTTTTAGTTACTTTTCAGTTCTTCATTGTCTATTAATTACTTTTCATACCTTTACTTTCCTTGCTTATACATGTTAAAACTGTATTGATGATTGTCCAGAACTACTGAGCTTTGGTTACTTTAATACATTTATTTCCTTGCATATATATCTTCCGATTGTATTGATGAGTGTCAAGTGATACTGAAATAGAAATTGACTACTTAAACTTCTGTGTAGACATAGTGTTTGTATTCACGAGGTCCTGCTTTGTCCTATAATAGGATTGCACAGATAGGGGGTCTACAGTGCAGATGACCCATTGTTCAGTTGCCGCCTGGAAAATCACATCACAACAGACACACACCTGGATTTGATTTCATTTCAGCAGGCAGGAGTTAACCTACTCATGCCAAATGACCAATAGGATTACAAAGTGTTGAGTATAGTACCTCTGTCCAGGGCGGAGCACCCCAAGAAGATAAATGTATTGTTAAAACATAGTTCATGGTTCAGATGACGGATCTCCTGCGGAAGCTCTGTCCCTCTGATCCCAGCGCTATAAGGCCTACCTTTGCTCAGACATTCAGTAAACTTTCTGTTGATTTTAAACGGTCCTCTCCTGTCTTCACTTCTCGTACTTCCAACAAAAGAACTGGGTTAATTTCTAACAGTATCAACCTGTCTCATCACAGTTCCAGAGCCTCAGTGGGACTGAACAGGTGAAGGGGGACAGAGGAAGCACTGGGATGTGTTTTTAGACGTTTTATTTTGTGTTACTTATTTATCTACTTTATATTTCATTTGTATGCTGTGGCATTCATGTGGATGGCAAAGTAAGGATTTCATTGTACAGGGAAACACGTT
This sequence comes from Monopterus albus, assembly GCF_001952655.1. Classification (NCBI taxonomy): domain Eukaryota; kingdom Metazoa; phylum Chordata; class Actinopteri; order Synbranchiformes; family Synbranchidae; genus Monopterus; species Monopterus albus. Next base: position 682,279 of record NW_018128063.1, on the reverse strand, counting down.
TCCCAACTGTGCATATGACAAATAAACACTTTGACCCTTGACCTATACCCCATTTTCTCTACAAGACACCGCCATGATTAAATCACAAATGCCTGATATAACTTCTGGGGGAGCTCAATGGATTAAAGCCTTCTTGGAATCTTGTGCTGGAATCATACCCGCACTGGGGGATTTCAGATGGGTGTTTTCATCCTGCACCTCACTGGGATGCTGAGAGAAATTGAACAGCTTTGTGGCACTAATGTGGATGCTGATGACCTCCCCTTACACCATGCTGTTCATCTTTTGTGGCCAGCGGTTCGCCAAAGGTACCCTTTTCGCATGAAATCTACAGAATTATGTTGCATTCCACCCAAAGAGGGTGAGAGAGGCTCAGCATATTTGTTGTGAGTCAGAGGTCTCTGGCAGGATAGAACAGAAGATGATACTGCCAACACAGACACTATTGAAATGTTGTTTGGAGGAGCAGTTGAATCCTCCATGCCTTCTTCCGTTCAACATGCATTAAAGTTAGTTGTGGGGCTGTCTGATTTTTCTTTCACTCTGTGGTCAGCTCATATTATTCATCACATTGATAATAAATTAGAACAACAGGAGCAAGAACAGAAAGACCTGGTTAGTCTCCAGACACAAGTGGCTAAGGCACAATTGCAGGAAATGAGAGACAAGTTGAACCAGGCCAAGGCCTCTGCTAACAGGAAGGACAGTGCCCTGTCCTTTCACTGTTGCCCCTACAGATTCACACCTTCACACAATGTGTGGTTAACAGAGAACAGACTTAGTAACTGGATCGACAGAACTCATTGTGCTCATGACCTGACTGAGGTCAGACTGACTTGAAAACCTCTCAGACTACTAACACTGAACTAACACAACAAATACTAACTAACCTAACTTAGCCAGAACAACAAGCACCTATATCTGTTATAATCAAAGCTTTGTAAATTACACTTGGGATGCTTTTAAAGGCATTGCAGAAAAATTAGGCCCCACCACTTTAATGGCATTGCAAAACAGAATGGCTCTAGATATGTTATTAGCTAAGTAAGGACGAGTGTGTAAGATCATAGGCATTCATTGTTGTACCTTCATCCCAAATAATACTGCACCAGATAGAAGCATCACCAAGGCCTTAGAGGGTCTGACAGCTTTAGCTGAAGAATTGGCTGAAAATTCTGGCATTAATGATCCCTTCTCTGATTTACTGTCACATTGGTTTGGAAAATGGAGTGGCTTAGTCACTTCTGGTTTAGTGTCTGTAGCTTTATTTGCAGCCATTCTAGTTCTCTGCGGCTGCTATTGCATCCCCTGTATTAGACAATTGTGTACCAAATGCATTACTAGAGCCATGGACTCAAAATATTCTACACTCTCCTCCATATCAGCTCTCTGTTAACTTCAGAGAGTGCACCCTTGGCTTCCTTCCCACAGCTCATCTATGAAGACACCTTGGACCTGGAGGACAAAGAAGATGCCAGTTGTTAGTCCCATGAAACCCCTTTCACACAATTTTGCTAAGGTTAACACATAATCCATATAGTGACACACACACGTAGCAGGTGTGGTATTCTTAGTATGGTTTAGTTAGTTTGGTGTAATTCTTAACTATTGCAGGACATGTGATTTAAAAAAAATTAACGATTTATGCTTTGATAATTAGGATGACCTTACTGTTGATTGATTTTCCATTTTTCTGTTGTCTTATTGTTCCTTTCCATTTTTTATTGATTGGTTTACATATTAATTTTCCATTTTTTTATTGATTACTTTGCATTTTATTTTTCCAGGCAGATCGGTGCAGCTTCTGCAGTAATGCAGTCGATGTACCGATTCGTTGTGGTGAAGAAGGAGCTGAGCTGTAAGGCGAAGCTCTCGATTTACTGGTCAATCTACGTTCCGACTCTCACCTATGGTCATGAACTTTGGGTCATGACCGAAAGGGCAAGATCCCGGATACAGGCGGCCGAAATGAGCTTTCTCCGCAGGGCGGCCGGGCGCACCCTTAGAGATAGGGTGAGGAGCTCGGTCACCCGGGAGGAGCTCAGAGTAGAACCGCTGCTCCTCCACATCGAGAGGAGCCAGCTGAGGTGGCTCGGGCATCTCTTTCGGATGCCTCCTGGGCGCCTTCCTAGGTCCTGGCCCCCTTTCTAGGGAGATGTTCCGGGCATGTCCTACCGGGAGGAGGCCCCGGGGAAGACCCAGGACACGCTGGAGGTATTATGTCTCTTGGTTGGCCTGGGAACGCCTCGGCATTCCCCCGGAGGAGCTGGAGGAAGTGTCTGGAGAGAGGGAAGTCTGGGCATCTTTGCTTAGACTGCTGCCCCCGTGACCCGGTCCCGGATAAGTGGAAGAAAATGGATGGATGGATGGATGGATTTTCCATTTTTATGAGGATTTCTTTATTTCCATCTTTCCATTTTTGTGTTATTCATTCTGCTTATTCCTTCCAGTTGTTTGTGAAATGAAGAACGCTTCCTGATGTAGTTGCAATGAAAATCAACTTGCATGTAGCCGCTGACATGCGCACTGCGCTGTCGGAGGTATTCATCCACCCCTCCAAATTATTAAACTCAGGTGCCCCACTCTCTTCGATGGCTACAGGTGCATGCAGTCAACCACCCATGCATGCATCCAGCTCCTACAGACAGTTATGAAAGGATCAGTCGCTCTCAGGAACTCAACAAACTCCAGCATGGTGCCAGGATGGGATGCCAGTGGGTCTAGTCCTGACACTTCATATGACCTGCACAGTGGCCCCACCCCAGGATGTGGAGAGCTCCCTAAAAGGAGGCTCCATGGTTGAACTGCCACATCCACACCAACACCACTTAGTACGATGCAGGGCATTGGTTCATAAGGTGAAGTTGCTTCTCAGGAACTGTGCTTGGTCTCTTTGATCCAGTGAAAAGAACTCTTGAGGCTTCAACATACCAAGGCATTTGAACAGCGCCCCCTTCCTGGACTCCATGGACAATCTTCCCAGAGGAGTGGAAGCTGTGTTAACTGCAGAGGGTTGGCCAGCACCAATATGGATCCTATGGGTCAGGGATCGACTTTGACTCATGCTCCTTTGCATGTGAAGGCAGGTGGACAGATGCTTTTGGCAACACAGTGTAGTATGCTAGCAGTGAAGACATGTTTACATTGCATTGAGATTCCAAAAGGGGGCCTTATGCTCCCTCTGGTTGGATGACTGATTTGTCTCTGACATTCAGGTCGTTCCTTTACACTTTATAATCCTCGACAGTTTTTGATTGACATGATAAAATCATGTCAAAAGGGGGAATTGTAAGATTTGATTCTTATAGGCTCTAGTTACTGTATAAGCTTTACTTTTGCTTTTTTTACCTTTAGTTCCCTTTAGTTACTTTTCATAACTCTAGTTTCCTTTAATTACTTTTCAGTTTTCCTTTCTTTTAGTTATTTTTCATACCGTTATTTTCCTGGCTTATATATCTTACAATTGTATTGATAAGAGTCAAGTGATACTGAAGCTTTAACTTCTGTGTAGAGACAGGATGTCTGTATCTTCAAGTAAGCAGATGGCCTATTTTACATTTTAACAAAGACCTGTTGGCCTGTTTTGCACCTTCACCTAGGCCTGTTTAGCATATTCACTAGGTCCTGCTTTGTCCTGAAATAGCCTATACAGATAGGGGGTCTGCAGCACAGACAACCTATGGTCCAGTATCACACACACACCCACATACCTGGATTTTACCACATTCCAGCAAGGAGGTGTGAGCTCCTGCTCACACCAAATGACCAATAGGATTACAAAGCATGAAATGTTGTACCTCTGTCCACAGCGGGCCTAGGTGAAGAAGACAATTGTAACGAAAAAGAGGTTCAGAGAAGAGATCTCCTGCGGGAGCTCTGTCACTCTGATCCCAGCGCTGTAATGACTTCACTGTGTCCAGACTTTGAGTAAACTTCCTGATGATTTTAAACAGTCCTCTCCTGTCTTCACTTCTCACGCTTTCAATAAAAGAATATCTAACAGATGGTTGTTCTGCTGCCCACAAGAAGCATGAATAAATAAATAAAATAAAAAACAGCAACAACAAATCTGTTATGGCTACATTGAGTTTTTGCAGTGGTACAACATTACTTTATTCAAAAATTTTGTGTCTCCTCTCTCATGTAGTGTGTCCTCTCTCTCTCTCTCCCTGTACCTTTCTGCAGATTGCCCTGGATCTGGAGCTGTACATTTCTGATGAGCAGCCACCGGCCACATCAACATGCCCAGTGTTTGATTGTTTGTTATTGTGTCTTGTTGCTTTTCTTTTCTTTTCTCTCTCCTTTATCTACTCACCCCCACTGGTCGAAGCAGAAGACTGCCCACCAAGAGATGTGGTCTGTCGGAGGTTTCTTCCATTAAAAGGAGTTTTTCCTCCTCGCTGTCACCAAGTGCTGCTCAAGGGGGATTTGTTGGGTTTTTCCTCTATATTAATAACAATAAGGTCTAGATCTTACTTTGTAAAGTGTCCTGAGATGATTGTTGTTGTGATGCTATGCAAATAAAACTGAATTCAACTAATTCCCTCAGTCAGTGCTGGTCCATTCACTCTGTTAGTTCACGTTGTCCTGTGTGCAATCTCCAGTCGCGCACCAGCTCCCTTCACTAATCTTTCCCTTGTCATTCACCTCTGCCTGGCTCCCATCTTGCTCTCCTCCCCGATGTCGCAGTGAGTTTCCTCAGACCCAGCGCTTTTATACTTATCTGTGCTCCAAGCCACTGCCTGGCTAGAACCTATACCTCTCACTCAGCTACCTGTCCCCCTCAATTACGATTTACCTGTTCACCTTGTCGTCGAACCAGTCACATCAGGTCCTGCAACCTCCACTCACCTGGGCCTCTCACCTCTGCCTGGGTACGGCAGCTTCAGCAGAGCTTCCACACAGCTTCCCTTCTGGTGGTGACACCAATCCAACCACATCCTGACATGCAACCTTCACTCACCTGGGTTCCTTACCTCATCCTGGGTAGGCCTGCCTTGTCCCCTAGCTCCGCTCTGCCCACCTGTAATTTTGTTACTATTTTGAACCAACTTAAGCTGTTATAAAAACTTTCTTCTCAATCACCCCCACTTCTGTGTCTGCATTCAGTCCACTCCCTAGTTCAGCCCTGACACTGTTTCAAATGACAGAGAGGGACAGCCTACAGACAGTTTGCACTTATGATGCAAATGATCACATCAAAAGTGCAGATATTGGAGCCTGGGGATATAGTCCAGTAAAGGCAAGGTAATCTGGACACAAAGTTGATCTTTTCTTTAAATTCTTATAGAGATTTCTAAACATATAATTAGGCAGACACTTTGTCTATGCACATACATGTGCATTTGTCTGACAAGATGGAAATACTCTACAATAATGTACACCTTTGTATTGTTGCTGTGTGTGTGCATTTGAATAAATTAGGGTGTGTCATTCATGTGCACTTGTGTGCAGTTTGAATCACTTTGCACTTCCATTTCTTGCCACAAATAATGCATTTTATGTCCAGAACAGAGACGCTAATTGAGATGTAAGATTCACACCACAGAGCAGTAGATGGGAATGCATAATGAAACACAGAGCTGGATCGTATGCTAAATATAATGACAGAGGTGAGGCTGCAGATCACATCGAATATGAAGCAAGCATCGTCTTCATCTGCTTGCCTCCCACACACTTACATGCACACAATGGTGCTCATGTTTGCTGAAATACACACTGAATACAGAGCACACACACACTGTGTGTGAATGCATGCAGGAAGGTTTTCTGTTAAGTTCAGTTGCACACACGCAGTCCAACACACACACGCAGACAGAAGTGCAGGTCAGAGAGTCCCAATGGCGCAGAAACTGGCAGGCATCCTTCCACTGTGCTCCAACAATCCAGCAGGCTTTTCTTTACAACACTGCCAACATGTGTGTCCCCTCACCCCACTCCCTCCCAACAGCCCCTACACACAGACACACACAGCCCATTGCTTTTCCTTTTTCTTTCCAATCATCCATTATTCTAAGCCCTCACAGGCATTGCAGACAATGAGAAGTTGCATGGGAGAAAGTGAAGCTAATTTGTGGACATGTGCTTTGTTATTGTTTCAATAAAAATTCCCTATGAACATGACAATTACATAAGTACAACAAAGAGGCTTTTGGCAAGGCCTAGGTTGTGGCATACAGACATCCCTTCAGATATTCTGCTAGAATCTCTCCAAATAAATCAAAAAGTTTATTTGATTCATTTTGATCTCAGGCTGAAGTGGAAGAACAATAATGTTTTAAGGAAGCATCAAACTTGGTAGAAGTGGAAGCTAAGACTGGAAGTGGAAAAGCACTTTTATATGTTTGCTAGTGGACAGATTACAGTGAGAAAGTTGCACAAATTTTTTTAATAGATAAATGGAGTATATGGAATGTAAACGATGCTGCTTGAGTTATAAACAGATTTAATTACCACCCATCTCTGCAGCTTTTTATAACCCTTTACTCTGCTTTGCTACATTAATTTTTAACTATATCTTCACTGTTTTGTTTCAGTCGCACTACTCTTACTAACCACATTTTATCAGTAGCTGTTCTGAGCTAAAAAGCTCAGACAAAGCCACCATATACTGCCCAGCACAGCAAACAGAAGAAAGACACAGTCAGTGACTAGCTTTTGCATAGAGTTCTTAGAAGTTAAGGAGTTGCTGGAAATTAACACAAAACTAAAGTGTGAGTGTATATGTTTTTTTTATTCATTGGTTAGCCAGAAATACTTTTCTCATGAGTTTGGTCTCAGGAGACCAAAACAGAGCTCAGACAGAGGGATGTGTATTAGGGCTGCACAATAAATCATTTTGTGAGCACAATTTAGATCTCGATGTAATCTCAGTCTCATGTGACAAGTCTGCCATGTTTGCATTAGCAGTGAGATTCCTTGCATCGAACCAAGAGCTCCCTTTTCCTCACTAACCTGTGTTAAATCACTTTGCGGTTAACCAATAAATGCAAAGTAATTTATTTCTGCCCTGCTATTCAGCACTAGGTGTACAGGGCAGGCAGTACAACGTTTGAAAAAAGTTGCAGGAGGGCACAGAATGTCAAACCTGTTGGATTTGTTTTTGAATCAGTCTCTTCTTCCTGCCCAAAGCTTGTCACGTGATGTAATGCACTCCTGCTAATGCAGCTTAGCCAAGAAAAAAGCTCTTGGTTTGATGAAAGGCATGTTAATGCAAACAGGGCTGAATCATTGTCATATGACACTGAGATCGCACAGGGATCTAAATCACACTCACAAAACAATTTATTGTACAGCCCTAAGGTATATTTGTTGAAAATCTTCCCTACATAAATGATAATGTCATTGTCTGTAATAAGTACATAGGTGGCTTACATATTCAACATTTTTATCATTCATGTTCAAGTTTATTGGTGAATGGTCTTATATAGTGCCTTTCTATTCATTAGAGCATGCTCAAAGTGCTTTACACCATTTCCCATTTGCACAACCAAGCACTCACACATTCACACAATGGCAGCATCACTGGGAGCAATTTGGGGTTTAGTGGCTTGCTCAAGGACACTTTGACATATGGACTAAAGAAACCGGGAGTCAAACTGCCTACCCTCTGGTTAGGACATGACCCACTCTACCTCCTAACCCCTATTGCCAAGATCTCAGTAACCTGACTTAGACTAGTTTAACACTAGAACCAGCAAGAGGTCATTTTAACCTCTCTTAACTATTAAAAATGCATGTAACTTTGTTTGAGTAAAAACCCTATGTCTCCCAGTCAATGACTTTTCCTAAAAGTGTGTTACACATCATCTTATGCGTTTTGGGGATTCTGGAATAAAAAGGAGAGAAAAAAAGAGTGGTTTTACCTAGAACCGCCAAGATGTCATTTTGACCTCCATTACACCTAATGCAAAAATGGTAAATAGACTGCACTTGTACAGCCATATAAATTATATATCCAGTCAGATACACAGCTCAAAACACTTTACAGTAATGCCTCACATTCCCCCATTCTTACACACACACACACACACACACACACACACTTTCCAAAATTAACAATAGGTGTTGCTAGGCAACCAAGATACAAGATGAGTATAGTGTAGTGATGAACCTGATGCGGCCTTACCTAAGTAAGGGGAGAAACGTCACTACAGACAACTTTTTTGCATCACTCCCCCTTGTTCATAAACTTCTAGTAAGGAACACCAGCCTGGTAGGCACTGTGAGCAAAAATAGGCGTTCACTCCCATCTTCTGTGTATCAGAAAGCACCACTGCATGACATCAAAGTGATGAAGAGTGACAAGACAATACTTACAATATACCAGGGCAAGGTGAACAAAAATGTGTGCATCCTCAGTACAATGCACCAGACGGTGGACGTGGAATGTGACAGCCAGACACAGTGCACTATTATAACAAGACCAAGGTGGGAGTGCATGTCCTGGATAAAATGATCAGACAATACTCCACAAGAGCGGCCACCCACAGATGGCCAGTCGTTAACATGTTGAACCTGGCTGGCATCATTGTATGCATTCTTTACTGGAGCTGCACAAAAGCAAAACTTACTAGGCACGACTTCCTTCTGCAGTTGTGTAAGGAATTACGCAGCGACCACATGCAAATGAAAGAGGCAACTGAGACTGTGCCACTGCCCCTTCAAACAGTGGTAGAGCAACCTCACGAGTCAAAATGCACTGCAATAAAAACAAAACTGTCAAATTGTGC
>NW_018128063.1:671724-673132 GCF_001952655.1 Monopterus albus | reverse complement strand
TGTTTTATTATTTCATCCATTTTTACATGCTATTTTGAAAAAATGACCAAACATTCCTGTAATAGACTTCTAATTTGCAATTATAAAGCCTGAAGTGGTGCGAGATCAAAATGACCTCCCGGCGGTTCTAGGAGGTGGTGCATCGTTGGCGGTTCTAGTGTTAAAAGTGACGTTGTGCAAGTTTTGAAAGAAGAAATAAACCGTTGTCCTTTGAATAGAAAGTTGAGTTTATAAGCAATAAAATGCACCTTAATTTAATTCCACACTCTTGGTGGAAAGTAAACAAAAACACTAAATCATCACTTGCACCATGTAGATACACTCCAATTTGGCACAACCCTGATTTTCAACTGCATAATAACCATATCTATTTCCCAACATGGCAACACAAAGGAATCACTCACTTACATCACCTATTTGAAAATAACCAGTTCATATCATCCAGAAGTACGGCGTTCAGAGAGAACAGTTCCTCCTGTGCAATCAATTAAAATCCATAATTAAATCAAAGATTAGTGTAACCATAACCCACTACAGCCTTCCCAATTAATTGAAGAAATTATGAAAATTACATCCTCCAAAAAAATAATAATAACAAAGCTATATAAACTCATATCAAATATAGACTCAACAATAACAATACTAAAACTCCTTCCAAATTAATTGAAGAAATTATGAAAATTACATCCTCCAAAAAAATAATAATAACAAAGCTATATAAACTCATATCAAATATAGACTCAACAATAACAATACTAAAACTCAAATGGGAAAACGATTTAACTCTCCCCCTCAACTCTGCACAGAAACTTGCAATAACATCTTTTGTATGACCAGCAATGTAAACTTACAACTTATACAAGACCATTTATAGGACCCATATTACAGAAAGTAAAATGTTCAAAATGGGTTTCACCGACACAGACATCTGCTCACAATGCACACTAGGTTGCACCGACAGTTACTTTCATGCTACTTGGACCTGCCAACCAGTTCATTCCCTCTGGATAGCAGTGACAGAGAAACTCTCCTCCATCTTGGGCTGTAGAATCCCTCCTTCTCCATCACTTTGCTTACTCGGTAATATCATAGAAATCGACCACCTACCAATTAAATATAAAAACCTACTCCTCATTTCTCTAGCTATTGCCAAAAAAACAATCTTTCAAAATTGGAAATCAAAAAAATCACTACACATAAACCACCGGACCAACCTTCTGACAGAATACACATTAGAGAAAATGGTTTCCACTCACAAGAATAGTTTATCTGCTTTTTATGACACATGGAACCCATTTTTAACACATTTCAACTTGAATCAAATACCTGGGGCTGAGGCCACGCACATTCCCACCAACCTCTAAAAATGTAACAAGCTGATTTTTTAATAGTACTGTTTAATAGCATT
>NW_018128063.1:667264-671076 GCF_001952655.1 Monopterus albus | reverse complement strand
AGATACTTAAACTCCTCCACTTGAGGCAGGAACCACCAATCTGAAGGGAATAAGCCACCCTTTTCTGACTGAGAACCATGAAGGTGGTGATTCTTATCCCAGCCGCTTCACACTCGGCTGCAAACTGCCCCAATGTATGCTGGAGGTCCTGGTTTGATGGAGCCAACAGGACAACGTCATCTGCGAAAAGCAGAGACGAGATCCTGTGGTCCCCAAACTGGACTCCCTCTGGCCCCTGGCTGCACCCAGAAATTCTGTCCATAAAAATAATGAACAGAACCGGTGACAAAGGGCAGCCCTGCCGGAGTCCAACATGCACTGGAAACAAGTCTGACTTACTGCCGGCAATGCGAACCAAGCTCCTGCTCTGGTCGTACAGGGACCGGACAGCCCTTAGTAAAGGGCCCCGGACCCCGTACTCCCGGAGCACCCCCCACAGGGCGCCGCAAAGGACACGGTTGAATGCCTTCTCCAGATCCACAAAACACATGTGGACTGGTTGGGCAAACTCCCATGAACCCTCCACCACCCTGAAGAGGGTATAGAGCTGCTTCAGTGTTCCACGGCCAGGACAGAAGGCTGTACATTTGTAAACTATAAATTTTAGTATTCCATTTTCAACGATCTAAACCCAAATCACCATCACTGATCATCTGCATGCCCACTGTATGCGTGTTGTTTATTGTGCCAGTGTTACTTTGTTTGGATCTCTGTACATTAATGAGTACAATCTCTTCATAACTGTAAAAAATCAAAGATGACCAAAACTACAAAAGTGAGTTTCAGTAAACTGCATCATCATCCATGCTGTAAGTTACCAGCTGAAAGCATGAAGACGTATAGAAGAGAAGAACAGTGCAGTTAAAGTTCGCACCCATTTTCCTCTCATCTATTTGACCCACATTTGCTCAGAGTGGGTCACTTATACCCTTCTTCACCCTCCGTCTCTCACACAGTGTTCTGAGTTGGGCAGCTCCTGGCTTCCACTTCAGGGTTTTGGCTCTGTCACTTGCACTGTGACACACACACCCTCTCTTCTCCCATGCTCTAAGATCCTGTTCATCAGCCTTTATTGTCCCAATCAAAGCCTTGCCTCCCTGGACTGCCTTTAATATTCAGCGTTGCAAGATGGTACTGTACACAAGCCGTTTGTCTCAGTCTACATAACCCATTAAAGGAGGGCATGTGTATTTACATGTTGGTGTGTATGGGCCTGTATGCTTCCACACAAAGTGGAGCTGATAGCTGTGAGATGCCCTGACACCAAACTCTGAATGGAGGCTAGGAATAAATATTTCAAGGTCATTCTGTTTGCTCTCTGTTGTGTTGTTCCGGGAGCACTGACTATAATAGGAATATATGCATGTCTGACAAGGAGCTTTAGAACAGAATTACACTGCCTGCTGCTCACTCTCTGCCTATAGGTGCAAACCAAGAGATGAAAGTTGACTGATGAAGACACAGCAGTGGACATTTACAGCTATGTGTCTTCATCAATCTCAGGGATCATCCTTAGGAATATTATATTATAGTGCCACTGATACTGTTTTATATTTTTAGAGGTTTTGCTGTGGCCTACCTGATTTCTACTTGCAGACTTCCATTCCTAACTATAAGTCACATTAGACGTGTAGGAATACTGTATGTGTTGCTGGTATTGTATTCGGATTCTGAGGGTGAATTAAGAAAAAATACACTACATAACTTCCATATGGAACTATTTATGCAGCAAAATTTATATTAGACTGTGCATAATAACTAGGAAATAGTCCTTCTTGCTGGCTGAATAAGAGGTTATGTTTATTGTCACTTAAAAAAAACTCTCCCTAATAATCTGAATTGTTTGCAATGTCATAATTTAAAGTTAAATGATTGAGATGCAAACACAACAAAGCTCAAACAAGTTCATATTGATCACCAACATTTATTACACAGTATTGCTACAGCGACAAATACTAAACATGACAACTAAATAAAGAAGGAGATGAATGGAAAAGGGGAACAAGAATAAAAAGCTATGAGGAGTGAATACATGAGTAACAGAGTTTTAAATCTACTTTGGGTGTGATACCGTGTGCTAAAACTAAGACAGATGAAGTGTGCACCCTGGGAAGCCTTTGTCTTCTGTTGCAGGGCTGGGTCATTATAAACAAAACTTATCTTGGTTCTTGACTTCCCACAGGCTGGAGATGGACTTTCCCGCAAGTGGTTGACTATAGGTGCATGTGTGTGTTTAGTTATGGGTTTGATTATTAAATGTTTGAGCTCCAAAACTAGATGTTAATGGTAATAGATTGACTAAACAGAAGAAAGGAAGAATTTAAATTAATGCCCAGTGATGCAGTTTTTTGTTCACCATATTTTACAACAACTTAGTTTTTCGACCTTAGAGGCCCCACAATGAAGGGCTTGTCTAATCGTCTAACAGCATCTAAAACTGCCATGGTAACTGTCCCATTTTCTGCAACCATTTGTACAAGGATGTGAAGGTTAGGGTAACGGTGAACTGCTCTCATCATATTAATACTGCAAAAACACACAGAACTCTTGTACAAAAAACTGGGGAAACAGTGGATTGAGCCATGAAGATGCTGTGAAGAGCATGCATTTCACCATATCTTTGAGTGATGACATTTGCAGCAATTGTAAGCAGTTTGGCCTTTAGATGTGGTCAGACAACACACTTTATTTACTGTTCAATTTGTACTAGAATAAACCACAAATAGTTAGTCTGCAATTACAGCATGACTGTGTGTGTTAGATTAAGACAAAGACTTAGTACTTATGCCTTGGTATAGGGTTGATTATCTTCTAAAAAAATGCTGCTTCTGCATTTGAGACATTGAGACAAGTATGTATCAAGTATGCAAACTATGAAGAAGGTCTGTAGGGACTGAAAATTTAGTTTAATAAAGTGATTAATAGATGTCTGAAAGAGAATCTCAAATATCTTAGCAAAACTCTTGAATCTCAAGATTCTCAAACTCCTGCACATTGTAAACCTCTTTTTTTTTCTACATGTATCTGATATTAAACAGGCTTGTTAAGGCCAGTTTAGTTGTTGACTGATTAAGTGTCCAATGATGTCTCTGAGGCTCAGACTGGTGCTACACATTTAATGAGTCTGCAACATGTGAAAACAATATTTATCAGTGTGATGATCACTACACAGTAAATCTGCTTCTGTACTCTTCAGAGATTCTTGTTGTTTTGTGAAATCACATAACTGAAAAAAATGTAATGTAGACAAGAGACCATATCTCCTCACTGACTCACTGAAGGGCGATGTGCTTGTTATACTTTACATGGTCTAGTTCTAACATAAATATATCTAACTTGATATAACACAATACTTCTTAGTGGCAGCTGTGAGGACTCATGATAAAGGCCACCACCCTGCACTACTGATCCTATCGTGGTGGGCTTAGGGCTCAAAATAGCTACTAACATGCTAACGCAGCACAGTTAATTTTGTTGCTAATGAAACTCATAAAATAAACTAAAATAATGCATACAGATTTGATTTATTTGATTTATTTATTCTTTCAAGCATGTAAAACAGTTGATATGACAACACACATAATTTTACACATAATCCAACAAATGCTAATCCAATATCAATTTGCTTATACCTAGTACATGCTTGAATGGAGTAGGAAGAAGTCAGACTTATCCAGTCCTACCCCATGACATCATCTTACCATCATTGGTTTGCAAGCAGTAAATGATTCACTTCTACACCACACAAGTATTATACTAAAAAAATTATAACAGAGTGTTAACATTCATACATAATTACATTCTTAAATAAT
>NW_018128063.1:662775-667081 GCF_001952655.1 Monopterus albus | reverse complement strand
AGCCTGTTCTTGCATATATCTTGATTGACACATACCTTTATATTTATGTTTAAACTCGTCAATTCTATTACTATTTTTTATGTCCACACTTAAATTATTCCATAGTTTTACCCCACTTATGGAAATACAAAATCTTTTTTTGGTTGTACGTATAGCATGAATTTTTAAATTTAAAAATTTGTAACCCTGCTCTAACACAGGAGATGTGTCTATCACCAGCTAACCTGCAACATGTGGAAACAATATTTATTAGTTTGATCATCGCTGCACAGCATTTCTGCTTTCGCCTCGTACACAGAGATTCTCATTGTTTCCTGTAACAATGCACTAACGTATTCTGCTCATGTAACGATCCTCTCCTGCTGGAGATCCACTAATACTCCTCACTGACACTGGAAACGAACAAAATGTTCATTCAAAAATAAACAATAATTGACACTTCCCTTTCTAAACCATGTATAATACTCTAAGAACATGTGAAAACATTTAATAACTCCAATAATCAGTATATGACTTATTGTGCCACAGTTTCAGTCACGTCTGGAAGTGACGTACAAACGCTCATGGGCCACCTATACCAAGCTTTGTGCTGGTATGGATTTAGAAAACTACCACCTAATTTTGTCCTTTCATTTTTATTTTTTGAAATTAAGTGTACATTTGATTTTTTTTTTCTTCAAATAGTACCACTTTGGCTGCACTGTCATGCTGAAAGGTACCTAGTGACTCATTCTGAAATGGTGTATATGAATAAACACAGTCTATAACAATAACTGTAGTAACAGTCGGGCACATTCGCACTCTGAGTTGCCTCATTTGCAGTGATTACATTTCTACTCCCCACCCCACCCACACACACACACACACGCCCATGTCCTCCCTTAAACAAAACTATTTCATCAGTACTTTTCTGGAAATGTGAAACATTTCCATTTGAGGTTAGACAGAGGCACAAGGGGGCAAGAACACTAACAAAACATGGTCAAAGTGCAATCGGAGAGACTTTTCATCTTGGCGGGAGATGTAAAGTAATGAAGTTGACACCAGTGTCCACCCCATTAGGCTGGGCCTACATGGACCATTACAGGCGGGTGAGAGGACAGCCCAGAGCTAAAGGACCCTGTGGAATACACACACACACACACGCACGCACACATACACACACACACCCAAATAGAAGGTTACACACATGGAAGAATTGAAAATGTGCAGTATGGCCATTGACATTCCTTCCTGAGGGGTTTGTCTGTACTTACACACAAACTAAGTGCTTTGTGAATGTGTGTATGGTTTTCTGCTGTACTGTTGTGTGGAAACATTTTTGTTCAATACCACCATTATGAGGATACAGTATTTGGTTTTAGGGTTAAGGGTAGAAGCAGGTTTAGGGTGAGGCATTTACAGTAGTTGAAATGGTTGAGGGCAGGGTTACAGGCTAGGGAATGCATTATGTCACTGAGTGTCTTTATAAAGATAGAATTACAAACATGTTTGTGTTTGTGTGTGCACTGATCCTCTGTGAGTAGCAATCAGAGATAGCTACACAGTACATCCTAACACATTCTTTACCATAATAAGTCTGCACATGTAGAATCCCTGAGTGTGTCTTGTATCTGTGCATACAGCTTTCCTGAGAGACTGTGTACAGCAGCAAGAATGTCAGTGCATGTAAGCGTGTGTGTGTGTGAGTGCTGGAGTGATATGGTGGCAGCCGTCGTTCTCCCGCTCAGCCTGTCAGGGAAATATAATTTGCGCCTTCAGTGCTTTTCACCTGGCTCATATGCAGCATGCAAATTTATTTCTCTAATAATCTGAGCGCGCGACGGCTCTCCTCCAGGATTAATGACAGCATTCCCTGGGTCTCGCCTCCACCCGGACTGCCAGAATATTATCGCCATGCAACCCCTCACATACACAAACACACAGACCCTGACATGGAAAAATTGTGTTAGTTCTACACAGAAAAACTCCAGGGTATTTGTCCTGCTAGACAATATAATGAGTTGGTGCATCATCAGATTGCAATGTCATTTCAAAAAACCTTGAATACAAATAATGGGGAGAAGGGTGTGGGGGTGTGGGGTGGGGACTCAGGATAGATGTTGCGTTTTCTAATCCATTGGGCTAGTTATCCTTCATTTCAGGTGGAGTGGTGTCACGGTGACACACACACATGAACTGAAGAAAAACACACTGCTCTGTTATTTAAATGAAGTGTGCTGCATTGTGCAGAGCTTGCTGCTTTCCCAGTACACATCCCCTTTCTTCCCCTCTTCCACCGTTAATTAATCTTAGAGATCTTTTTTAGCATCCCTCCCAGAACCCAGCTCTCTGGCTTTTTCTAAGCTAACAGTATGAAATATGGATACGGGAGAAGTATTAATTATAACCCCATGTGTGGGTGTAGATCTGTGCGCGAGTGTTAGGAAGAGGCAGAAAGAGAGAGGTGAGAGAGAGAGAGAGAGAGAGAGAGAGAGAGAGGAGAGGAGGAAACAATGTGCCAGCACCACCACCCACTGCCTGGATCTGTCACAAGACGCTGGGAAGAGAAAGAGGAGCAGAGAGAGGAGGGAGATGTACCAAGACAGTGCGAAAGAGGAAGAAGAGAGAGAGAGAGAGTGTGTGTGTCCTTCTATTAGTGTGTTTAAGTGCCACCCCAGCCTGTGTAGCCCTTCACCTTCAAACAGAGAGAGCCTCCATCACAGGTGAGGCCATACAAAGCCTCGGCCGAGTCTGTCAGCTGCTGACATCCAGCACAAAGCGGGTTAACTTCAGTGGTGGCTCTGCACCCTGACTGCTGGTCACTTATCTTTTTAATTAGCTTTTCACTCCTCCTCAGCTTCCCTGTGCTCCCTTTCTCTCTCTGACTCCCTTGTTCTCCCCCTGTCACTAATTCTGAGCAGACCTCCATGAAGACTTGTGCTTATGCATACTCATCTTCACACTCTAATGAGCACTTGCCAACTAAAGTCAGGGTCCCAATAAAATGGGTACATATGTGGAACCTGATCATTAGACATATTATAATATACTCAAGTTAAAGGACCTTTTAAACAATTATTCAGTTGAGAATTAGTAAGCTCCATAATCTTGGTGATGTCAGAGTTAAAATTCTTAAGATTGGAGCACACCTTCAAAAGTGTAACTAGCTACAAAATCAAATGTTGAAACTGGGAGTTTTTTTCTCATTTTCTTGTCATTTTCTTACTTTCCACTTCTTCTTGCACAGCAGTCATTGTTGCTGCCAGCTCCCATACTTATTCTAGAGAAGGTGTAAGTAGAACAAGTAGAAGCACCTAGTGCAGTGATAGGGACATGATCCCTCACTGGCATCCCATCAAGTTTGAAGTGCTGCTGCAGGTGCTGAATATGGGTCTTAACTGACTTTAACAACTGTACCATTACTTTAAGCTAGCTTCACCAGTTAGTCCATGACTTTGTCTCTCTGCTGTTTGGTGCTGAGCAGGTAGTGGGTTCATCAAAGCTTTTTCTGTTAAAAAAAAAAAGCTTCCTGATGCAAAAGTAAACAAGGTTGATGAGACCTCTGAGAGTGAAGCAGAACAGTAAGTTCCAAAACATACTTCACACAACTATGGCCCTTTTTAGACTTGATTTTAAAATGCATCTTGGACAATCTGGTCACAATTGAACACCAAAACAGATCACTGTTTACACTTGTCAATATACAAGCATCTCCAAGATGCCCAGCTGACCACTTGTGTATACTGCTGCAACACTTCCTCTTAAATGTCGAAAAGCCACAGGTACATTTATTACTTAACCAGACAAATGGCAGTAGTTTCCCTAACCAAAGAATAAGCAGAAGGCAAGTGTCAGATTTGTACATGGATGTATTATGAAAGCCTTACCAATACACTGATGGATTTGTGTCGGACATTTCTCTGCATTTTTTCTTTTATTGACACCACCATGCCCTGCATTGATGACATATTTTCCTTGAACAGCCTTGCTGGAGTGTCCCAGACCACCTTGGCAAGTGGTTTCAATGACCGGATCACAATCCGCCTTGGTGGTTGTTTATACTTGTGATGCAATTTCCGAGGATGCATCTTAAAACTAAGTGTAAATGGGGTCTAAGAAAACACAAGTACAAGCTGTGGTCTGAGCATTGCCACTAAGGAGTGCTGTAGCATGAAACAGCAAGAGAAAGCTGAGTTAATGTCCATTCAGAACAATCATGGCTGACCAGTTGGACAAAGCTCTAGCTGAACATATTCCTGTCTATAGACATACTTACGATTCTTTGTGATTTCTTCATTAAGACAGGAGTGCAAAATGGCACCTG
>NW_018128063.1:657588-662730 GCF_001952655.1 Monopterus albus | reverse complement strand
TACTACGGTGGTCATGGAAATGTTCTAAGCTTCAGTTCCCTGATATCGCCACCTTGTGGAATGAACTTGATCATCTCCACCAGTCTGTTAAAGTGTATAATAGCCATGCTCGCCAGGGATGTGCTTTGGACCAGATGTTGTCATTTGTGTCCATGTACTTGCATGTATCTTGCCTAAAGTTGCAAACTGAAAGCCCAAATAAAGATTAACAATGCTAAAGAGGCACTTTCAAGCTGAAGAGCACTACAGAACTGTGTGGAAACGTCTTGTAGGTCCATCATTAGGAACAGCCGCTTTCACATTACACATAGTTGTTTGACCTGTTATTAGTATAAAAACATTGATTAGTGCAGCTTTAACTTTTCAACCACATTTAGTCAAGTTTGAACTTTATCTTTTAAACTGAAAATCACTAAATCAATGTTTACTCTGTACTGGTACTTACTGGCTCCACCTTTAAGAGCTTGTCCTGTCTGGAACTACTGTAATATGGAACTGTTCTGTGAAATGTTTTGTGAGAAATAATTTGATACATAAGATAAATATAAAACATGTCTATAAAGGACATGACCAAGGTTGCTCTTTATCCTGTTTGCCACCACTGCTATTAAACCCCCCATCCCCAGGTTGCCAGGCTGCAACAAACAGAAAAACAAAAGGCTGTGGGGCTATGGTGGAATTCAGCCTCACCTTTTCACATCTCATCGTGTGTGTATTAGGTTGGAGAGTCAAGAGAGAAGTTGTTTGGCATACAGAGTTTCACAGGAACTGGGCCGTCCCAAAGTCATCAGCATCCCTGGGATGAGGGCAACTCACCAGTGACCAATTAGATAAGAGATTTCAGCAGGGCAGCCCAATGGATAACAGTGCCTGATTGGCTGGCGAGACCCCATGTGGTTGGGGTTGTGTTGATGCAGACCTGTGTGAGGACAGCAATGGCATTAAGAGGAAGGCGTGTCATGTTACTGGATCTCCTGAAGCACACAACACACACAATTTTTTACCAGGTTTTACTGAACCACTGTGCATTTGGTTCAAACCACAAGGGTCAGAAACACACTGTGGTAAATGCTCTACTCTCATTGATTTCACATTTATATCCACTTTACTCACATGATTACACATGGTTTTAATATTTTATACTATGTGAATGCGCTATTTGGATTTGCACTGTACATTTCTGTCCCTCCATCTTAGCTAAGCACTTTGATATCTGCTTTAAAAAGCCATGATGTCACCTGTCAGTGTCCATCTATGCTATCAAAGATGTGACAGCCTTTAAGTGGACCAGAATACTATTAACGCCACATTTCATCCCAAATGGGCTTTTATTAAAATGAACACCTAATTAAATTCCAAGATGAGGGGTAGAGAACAATGCCAGACAGTGGCTACTTTGATTTTTTTCCCCCTCTTGTTTTAAAGTAATTATGCTGGCCTGACATGAGTGAGCACGCTGCCGGAGACCCCTCTAATGAGTTAAGCAAGAAAAATCGCCACAGTCGCCTTCCATGGCAGAAGTTAATTGCCTGGTATACTGTTTTTTATATATATATAATTTTTTTAATTAACATTTCTGTAGACTTAGACTGTAAATAGTAGCAGAGTCAGTGCACTGTAGCTGCTACAGTAGATCATGCTCCTGTTTGGGGAATTGGTAGGAGGTGCAGGTGAAGGTCAACAAACCTTTACTTTAAAAGCACAGCCTTTGCTACTGAGAGGTTTTAATGTGGAGTAGTATGTTAATGATAAAAGCCATCCATGGTAGGCTAGTGGTTAAGGTGCAGCGCTGCGGCCCAGGTTCGAAACAGGGTTGCGTCAGGAAGGGCATCTGGCGTAAAACACGTGCCAAGTGTTAACATGCAGTGTGATGATTCGCTGTGGCGACCCCTAAACGGGAAAAGCCGAAAGTGACTTTCTAGTATGCTAATGATCATTTTCAATGATAAAAGCAACTGCTTACACCATAAAAGGCATCGTGGAAGGCCAGGAGAAGCATATAGTGCATCACCAGTGAGCTGCTGAATATATGAATGAATCCAGAAGAAAGAAAGGAGACTGATTGAGTGAAATTTTATGTGTAAATCTATTATTCTAATTGTAATACAAATCAATATCCCATGTAAATCATAAAGCATCTTCACAGAAAAAAGGTAACAGAAGCTTGATTGTCCAAAGGCCAGTTATGTTTCAGTTATGACATTTTAGATTTTCTCCAGGCAGCAATGTCAAAATTTATATTAATCAGCTGAAAAAATAAAAATAAAAATACAGTCACACCAAAAATGTCACAGCAAGCCTGTCAGTAATCCCATCTCTCATACACACACACACATATAGGTACTGGTTGACTCTGCCTTTGCATCTAAAAATGCATTTACAATGCCATCACTAACATTGTTTCTGGCCCTCCAAATAAGGGAATCAGTGTGACAGCCCTTAATTATTCATATGTTTCACTTAACCTTTAACATGCAGTCCCATACAGTGCTCCCGCCAGCTCCTGCATAGTGGTACCAGATTATTGCGAGCAAGAATGGCTGGCCATTTGTCGTTGTTTACGTGCCCTGTTGATGCATCCTCCTTGGTCGAGCTTGCCTACACTCCAGATGAGCAGCATTCCCTGGCCCCCGGAGACTCCCGACTTCTCCTGAGACCTTTAAGTGTTTGTTGACAGACTAACAGACTTTGGCTTGTTTAGCTTTCTACACTCTCTAAAACCCAAAAGGTCACCCGCAATTCCTCTGCCAGCCGTACCCCCCTTTGAAAGAAGAGGGGGGATGGGGGGACCTCAGGAAAATGCCCTGACGAGCGGACCTCGAGAGCTCTCGGGGAAACAAATAGAATCCCTGCTGCCACAGTTACCATGTTTACCAACATCTCTATGGCTACAAATTACAAAATAGCTAGAAATGCACCCCCCTCAGCAACAGAAGCAAACAAAGAGGAAAAGGAATGGAACTTGGTATTCCTTGCTGAGTAGATTACCCAGCACTGGCATAACAATTCATTTTACTGAATATTTCTTTGACTAAAAATAAAGAGCCTAAAGACTGAGATAACACACTCCATATGGCTTATTTGGGAGGTCACTGTCAGTATCGCAACATGAGGTAAAGCAGTACAATGGAATAATCCTGCATAACATGCATAATTCCTCTTGTTACAGCAAACGAGTAGTGTGCACCCCGTTATTTGGGGTCTCTATTGTTGCTGTGGTGCTGCTCATTATTATGGGGTGTCTAGTTCAGGCCATCAGAGAGTCTCTCGCCACCAAGGTCTCCGTGGAAATCGGCAAGCCCATCTCACTGCTTAGCAACCAAGCCCTGGGGCCTGTTTTGCACAGCTTAATTCAGATGAGAGTGCCATGTACAGGATTGGGTAAGCCCCCCCCACACACACACACATGCACCACCACCACCACCACCATCTCTCTGACACACATGAACACACACATCAGTATCTCACCCTCCTTCACAGCAGCCATACCTAGTGCATCTTTTCTTCTCACGATGACATCATCAGTGCTGTTTTCAAAGCTCCTCCAAAGCCACCAGAGTCATTTTACAGTTTTTCACAAGTTGAGTCGGACTCCACAGCAGGTAGATCCCCCAGTCCTCCAACCCCATTTCCTAGAAACTGGGTTCATACACTACTAAACTAATTGCCGATAGGATTCGGTTAAGCATGCGTCTGACATCCATTTGTAAAACACTTTTAAGAAATTATTAAAAATAATTTCAAATGTTATGTAATTATTCATGTTTTCATAATAATATTGTTCCGTGGGAATGTGCCAAACATGCTGAAATAATCTTATGCTATACTGCTATGCTTATAATATACATTTGCCATCACTTTTAAAGGTTTTCCAGATTATGTTCAGGGAAATATTGCTGTGCATTTATTGGAACTCATCTGTCAATCACAGTGTAGAAGTTATCATCTACTCTCTTAAAATATCTGGCTTATTATCTTTACATTTCGAAAGATGCTCTCTTCCCCCCTCTGCTCAGTCACTTCAAATGTGATCATACCACTCAATGGGTGTTATCACTTGTCATTGCTTCAGTAATTATGCATCCTTAGAGGCAAAGTGCACCTACAATAGGCCAGAAGATGCATATTGCTGATAATGTTCTCACCTGAAAAACGGAGGCAATGGAAGCAACTCTGCCTTTCCATGCAACTCCAGTGCCTTCATACTCAGAGTTCTTAATTTCAGCCTTTTCATCCAAATAGTACAGTGTGCTACAATTCTGTTGTGCCTAACAGGCTTCAACCAAAACACGGAATGACCTGTTTCCAGTCCAGGTCTCATTACACTTACACTCTTCCATGTTAGTTAGGTGAATGTAACACAAACAGCCACTTATGGAAGATGTGCTACAATAGCTCACACACCACAACATGCTAGCTGAGTGTTCCCCAGTAAATTTTGTTTGGGCTGCAAAGTTTTCAGATGTCATGGTTTCCAATTGTGTCATTGGTTTCATTTTGTGGTTTTATTACAGCTTGAAAATACAAACTAATGAGAGAAAGAGCTACCACGTGGACCCAACGTACCACAGGTGGCATTACTGTGTTGCCTCAACATTTTGCCCAAAACACATAAAAGCATGACAGAACACTTCTAGTGAGCTTAACCTAAACATGATCAGTAATTTTTAAGAGCTATCAAAATCAAATTTAAAAAGTGTTAATACTTTTTAAAGCCTAAATTTCAGATTATTGGATCAGAAACTGTTGAAGGTCCCACAGAAACCATGAATTCAACATGAAGATGTCAAAGGGAATATATTTCTATTTTAAATCAACACCTGCAAAATTTTTTTGAAGAATCTATTTCCATCATTTCACTTTTTTCTTTTCCACCCTTTCAGGTCTCTCACTTTCCCTCCTCTTTTCACATATTTCCTCTCTACAGTACCTGTCTTTCTCTGCTATGTTAAGTGGGTGAGAGTGGGACAAGTGAGGAATTGACAATGGTGGCAGTGACTCAGGCAACCAGCTGCTGCAGTGTTGTGACAGTAATGAGGCCAGGGTCAGTGTAAATAGACAGACTGAACGACAGAGGCATACATACAGTAAGAGGATGGAGAAAGGGAGAGAGTGAGAGTGAGATAGCCAAACAGATGCGGA
>NW_018128063.1:648247-657560 GCF_001952655.1 Monopterus albus | reverse complement strand
AAGCCAATAGAAGCCAGCTGATAGAAGAACTCTACTGCAGCAATAGCTTCAGTGGGAAAGAACTAAGCTAAGCAACTTTTTCTCTCACACTGTGGCTGAAGTGAGAAAATGTGGAACAGTACAAGGTGGGGGTTCATGTGAGGACACAATGAAATAAGTATGGATTTCTGCAAAGTTGTCATTGTGCTTTTTACAGGTTGACATACTGTTTATTAACTCCCACTGTTTAACCCTTTGAACTCTTGTTTTTGTCTGTTCACTTCCTTTAGCAAAAACATGGCATAGTTATGTTTTATATTGTTTTTTTTTTTCAAAATAAGATCATTCTATACACAACAGCCACCAATTAGAATATGATATGTACTATTTCTAAGAAAGAAAGGCTTCAGATCAGTAGAGATGATTTGGATTTTTTGCCTACACATCCAGACACACACTTGTATACATATCTTTATGAATAGTTAGAGGTGAGTGTCCATGTTCTAGGGCTATAAGACACTCTAATGCCAAACAATCCTAATTTATTGAATGACCAAATAAAACTGGCAAATTTTCAACTTAATTTTTTTCAAAGGAATATATCTGCATTATTGTTTTCTGTATTTATGGGATAAATGTATTTTGGGTTGCACTATACTTTGTCGGATGTAAACAGCAGACAGGGTGCTAGGGGAACAGTAAAGTTCACTATTGCTACTCTAAATTATTGCCTATGTTATTATTGTTTGTAATGCTTTTGTAAGTACTTTATTTTCTAGATGTGACTTTTGACCCTTACGCAGTAAGAATGTTAATAGAAGAAGAGGGGCATGCAGAAAAAAATAAATAAAAATCCTTTACAGTTGCTGAACTGTCTGAAAATTACTGACATAATTTAACTGTAGTTAAAATAAGGTAAGTTATTATGCATTTCAAGTTTGTCTGTGCTATCTGTGTAGCCTATAGTAATAGTCATCAAAAAACCGTTTTATTGAACTACTGTTTTGTATCATGTTTGGGGGACCACAGGATCTCATCTCTGCTTTTTGCAGATGACGTTGTCCTGTTGGCTCCATCAAACCAGGACCTCCAGCGTGCACTGGGGCGGTTTGCAGCTGAGTGTGAAGCGGCTGGGATAGGGAAGGATGGAACGGGAGATTGACAGGCGGATCGGTGCAGCTTCTGCAGTAATGCGGTCAATGTACCGGTCCATCGTGGTGAGGAAGGAGCTGAGCTGTAAGGCGAAGCTCTTAATTTACTGGTCGATCTACGTTCCGACTCTCACCTATGGTCATGAACTTTGGGTCATGACCGAAAGGGCAAGATCCTGGATACAGGCGGTCGAAATGAGCTTCCTCCGCAGGGTGGCTGGGCGCACCCATGGGGATAGGGTGAGGAGTTCGGTCACCCGGGAGGAGCTCAGTGTAGAACCACTGCTCTTCCACATCGAGAGGAGCCAGCTGAGGTGGCTTGGGCATCTGTTTCGGATGCCTCCTGGACACCTTCCTAGGGAGGTTTTGGGCATGTCCCACCGGGAGGAGGACCCGGGGAAGACCCAGGACACGCTGGAGGGACTATGTCTCTCGGCTGGCCTGGGAACACCTTGGCATTCCCCTGGAGGAGCTGGAGGAAGTGTCTGGAGAGAGGGAAGTCTGGGCATCTTTGCTTAGACTGCTGCCCCCGCAACCCGGTTCCGGATAAGCGGAGGAAAATGGATGGATGGATGGATGTTTTTTATCATGAAACATATATCGATGATGATGATTCACAAATGTTTATTCATTCAAACAGGCCTCTTTATTTTGATCAATGTCAATATAAACATAGATGTTTGAATAGAAGGTAGAAAAAAGCCAAAGAGTTCAGGAAGTCCACTCCAAATTAATTGAAGGTGCTCTTTTATAAAAGGGACAAAAAATCAGCTGCTAAAAAAAGAAGATCAAAGGCACTCTTCTGAAAATTAAAAAGCCTTTATTTAGATGGCTAATATGTATAGAATTAAAAAAAATGATACATATTTCAAGTGGTGGTGACAGCAAAAAGCTGCCTTCTTCAGGGTGTAACCTGCAGGGCATGATTTTCACTTACTGTAAGTAGATATGAGGCAATTGTAAACACCTGATCATAATGGGGAGCCAATCATCCCATCAATGGCTAAAACACCTGCCAATGGTCACACAAAGAATCAAAGGGCATACACATAGGAACCCTGTCTAAAGAAGATGGCTGCAATGTTCTTATTACCACGGGGACCACTTATGCCTTCACTTTCCACATCTTTTCTAGCTCCTCTTTCAGCCCTTGGTATTTCTCAAGCTTCTCATGTTCCTTCTTCTTGATGTTGCTATCGCTTGGGATTGCTACATCTATCACTACAGCCTTCCTATTGGACTAAGTGATGGTCGTAGTAGGGATTGTTCGTGGTGCTGCATGCACATCCTCTAGTAGATTTTCAGAAGGCACTTCACTTAGTCTTGGTAACCCACCAGGGAGGTTCCAGGTCTGCAAGAAGCACCTGCTATCACAACTAATATACTGTATATATTATATCCTCTGATCTTGAGAGGACATGGAAAGACTTTCCTGAGGGTGGGATCTCTTCAAATTTGGTTCCAATTGGAATACGTTATTCTTTTTATGGAATTAGCTAACGAAGTAGTTTCTGGCTATGTTTTCTTTTATCCCCAGGAGTGTAGCTTTAGAAAAGGACTGTGCAGTTTTAGGACCATCCTGAATTACTTTAGTTTGATAGATCTGTGCAAAACAATTTCTTTACTGTGGCCTGATTTTCAAACTCCTGATCTGAAGACACTGAAATTATCCAAACTGAATATCACTTGTGAGCCATTTGAAATTAAAACTATCTGCTTTTAATATTGTATTTTTATCATTTTTTCTATATATTGTACTATGGAGGGAACTGTTCTCTGCCTTGGAGATAACAAGATCTAAAAATTAATATTATGCTTAGAGTATTCAGCACTTAATTTTATACTTCTGTTGTTGGTACACAAAAAGTCATAAAATAGGAAAAGTTCCTCCTCAGACCCTGACTAGAACAACAAAATATAACCAATGTAACGACCCCACTATTTTATTTTGTCACTAAAAATATTCCCATATACATAAGACCCATAGACCCAAAAGCAAATTATCATAATTAGGAGCAAAGCTAGCTCCCATAGCAGTTCCACATGGAAGTAGTACAATATTTCAGTTTAAATACAATATGCAAAGATGTCAATACATCAACTTGAGTCTCTATCATTAACTGAAATCAGTTTACAACAATTAAACCTTTTTTAGCAGTCTAATCACTATGAGCCTAAATTTATATCAATGTTAATGTTTTTCACAGACGTACAGACAGTACTTAAGAATGCCTTCAGTCCAGTTTATTGCAAAAAGAAAAAAAAGAGTCTCTCAGAACTGAACTGATTTGTCTATTGTCATAGCTAATTAAAGTAAAAAAAAAAAGCTCTTCCTAATGCATTGCATTGTTACAGTCTGTCTAACATGACTCAATGAAGAAAGAAATTTCAGATCACATGTTGTTTTGCAGTTTAGTATCCCTGACTGGTTTACTGAAGAAAAAGGTAGCATTTCACACAGTTTATTATACTGGGAAAAGGAGTGAAATGGAATGAGACAGTGGCGGCATGGACACCCACTACAGACACAGTGTTTAACATCTTCACCCCTGGCAGTTCAATTACCTGAGTGTAATTGCAATAACTCCAATACCTCTGCAGTCATGCTTGACAGTTTCCAGACTTGGTCCTGTAATTGCAGGTTGATATATGCAACTGGAAATCAAATGGGGCTAGCACGTTAGTGAGAGAACAGCTTGGCTATGACTTCCACACTGGGGCAATGAATCGCTGATGCAATAAAAGGCCGAAGTTATTAGCAGAGTTGTGAATGGCAAATTGGTGTGAATGCCAAATCGTCAGGGTTAGTATTGAATAAGATGGAAAGTTAAAAGGGGAACTAAGAGGAAAGGGGGGATGAGACAATGGATGGTGTTCAACTATGTCAGAGCAGGCTGGGTCTCATTGTAATGGCACTTAAATACCGTCAGCAATTACAGTACAGATCCATTTTACTCTTTAAAAACTCTCTACAGTCAGTAGCAAAGTGTTGAGTTAGTTCAAGGATTGTGGTTTTCAGTGAAGGCCTGAAAACCTATCAGCCTTTAATCCAAGAAGATTTAACATGGTTTCAAGCTGGTGAATCACCTGGTACAGTGATTTGTGAATATAAACTTTGTAGGGTCTTGAATTTTAAGGTCTCAGTTCATTTGAGAGTCACCTGAAACTCTGATATCAGAATCAGGGTGTGGCTGAGTCAGACAGGTTTTGTAGCTTGCAACAAAACAGACAAACCTACAGTTATATCCACTTTAGTCAATGAATGATCAGTTGTACAGAGGTGAGAATGTATGTAGAATATTTCTCACTCAAGCTCTTTTTTCAGTCTTCACACAATTATTCCAAGAGTAGCATAAGGAAAGACGAAAAGTACCCATTTGACAATTAGCAGTTATGTCAGAATATGATCATCTTTAGTCATTTATTGAGAACTGAATATGAACTATGACTGTTACATCAAATCACAGTCTTTAAAAACTGGTTTATTATCATTATCCTTACTCAACCATGGCTGATGACAGCTGTAGCTCCCAAGACTGGACTACTATCCAAATGAAATTGGTATCTATGAAATGCTGAAATGAAACCACCACAGAAATATCTATCAATTCCTTCTTTAGGCCCAGGACCCAAAAGGTCACTGCATGTACATCATTTGCAAAATTGTTAAGGAACCTGCACAACTAAAGTACGTTATGCTCTAAGCAGGGTCATGCATTTATTACTGATATGCAACGCAGATAAAACTTGAATAACTTCCTTCCATGTTGAGGTTCAAATCATATGAAAAACAATATCTGATTATGAAAGTTCCAGATCAACTAAGAAATGGACTTTGTGGTGTGATTACTTAATGGCCTGCTCTTTTCAATGTCAATAATTAACTGCGAACCTTGTCCTTTAAGCCAACAAGGATAAGAGGTCCAAAGAGATTCCAGCAAGTGCTCATCTGCTGATGAAATTCATGTGATAAAAGCCAGAACAACTGCTAATCCTCAGTAACTTTTTGTTATTCTCATGTAGCACAATCTTAAATAAGATTTTCCTTAATGAAATTCGACATAATTCCGAAATCCAGTTAGTATTAGTCCAACCAAGGAATCCTGATCTATGACTTGGGGGTCTTTCAAAAAATCACAGAAGTGTATGTGTGTATGTATATATGTAGAGAGAGTGCACTGTAATAAATGGCACTCCATTGCAAAGGGGTTGGGGGTGTGGTGGAGTCAGTAGGGGCCCAAAAGCATATATTTGGCCCTGGGTCCTTTAACATGTTAAATCCAACTATGATAGTGCCCCCCAGTAAAAAAAAAAAAAAAGAAAGAAAGAAAAATCTGGTGCTGGTGCAGCACATTGCACACCACAGCTATATGTTTATATGTTTATGTCAGTCATAAGCATTGCCACATGACAGCTAAATTGGACTTTTCTGAGTTAAAAACCTAATCTTAATAATGATTTCTTGGTTTTAACCATATTTGGATTGCATAGACTGCACAGTCCTATAATATCTACACAACCATTGGATCTTGGTTGCTATACAGCTTGTACATCATTGTCCTTTGTTTAAGAAAATTTGTAGTAACTTCTGTCTTTATAATTTAGCTTCTCATTGCTTTGGCACTTCTGGGACTTTGGGACAAACATCTGTGTGTCTGTGTGTGTGTGTGTGTGGGGGGGGGGCTGTTGTTACTGGTTTTGATTGACTGATGGCTGCAGAGTTGTGTGTGAGCAGCATATGTAAAAATTCCATCAGAAAGACCACACTTGGCGCTACTGCTTCACTTTAATGTGGTCTTATGAAAACCTGAGATGATGTTAGGTTGAGGTCTGTGAGCTAAAGGACTTTTTGTGATTCCAACATTCCTGCATATGTTTTGGGACAGTCCAAAACCACAGGGCAGCAGCTCCAGAACTTGCTGCCAAGATCCACTATGAGGAATATTCCTGTACTTTATCCATTTGGATTTATAGCAAGAAAACATAAAGCACTCTGACGGAACTCCTGTTCAGAAAAGGCCCAAACAGACAGACAGACAGCAGTAGTCTACCAAAGAAAGCAATGGCTACAAATAAAACTATTAGAAATGTTGGTTACTGATGTGTATATCAAAGCACTTACACTGAAACTAAGTTATAGATTGGTCCAGAATTCTTGAAGCCAGTCAGTGGATCAAGTTATGCAGACTCCTTTGTAAAACAATCCTTAGGATATATTCTAGCCAAGTTAGTCATATTTGGAAAAGGCAGCTGCTACCACAACACAGACGGCAAGCACACCACACTTAAATGAAAACACAACAGTAGCTCAGTCCAAAAAATGGCGAAATGATAACAGCAGCCTCGCAGAAATCATCTCAGCAGTAACCTAATTATAACAACCACAATACAGTATATAAAGTACAAATACCATAAAGGATCAAGGAAATTCATAATCATACAAGAGTGACAGGAATACAATTGCAGTTCGGCCTCCTAGTATCAGTATCTTAAATTCCAAATTAGTAATACCCCCACCAACAATTACACTTCCTTAAACAGACTGTTAGGAAACAGAGGGAGGTGGGAGGACAAAAGGAGTGCCGCAGCATGCTAGGAATAACTGTTGGCCGAGGAGCTAATAGGCATGGAATGATGACATATCATGGAATGGATGCCTCGCAATGACTGGGAAGGAATTAATAAGTGGGAATGGGTTAATAGTGCATTAAGAGCCAGCAGGAGAGAAGGAGACGCTTCTGAAGTCAGCTGTGAGTAATCATCCCATGGTGAGCCTTCGACGATTACCATAACAGAGCAATTGGACGTGAAAAATGGATAATAGTATGGACATAGAAGTGTGGGACTGTGTGAGAGGGAGTGTGTGTTCATATGTGTGTAATGATGGCTGTGGGGGAGGAGTAAAATGCACAAATCCTACTGGGTTTCTAGTTGTGAAAAGTAGAAGGTGGTGGTAATTTTTCAAACACACGTGAAGCTAGACTTCGCTAATTTTAGCAATTTTACCTTAGAGCCATAGTTGTTACTTGGTTTTACAGGGATTAGATTGGCACACTTGTGTCTATCAGCTATATTATTATAAGGCTGGATGGTACGACTGAAAATGTGCACTTTCATGTAGGCATGCAGGGTTGTAGCCAGGATTTTACTGAGGTCACATGTCCCCCGAGTGCACCCCCTCACCATTTTCATTTTCTATTGTAGTCATTCAGTCATTTTTCAATAAAATTTTCCCAGAAACCATGGAGATCTATTGTTTTTTAGAAATTACTTTTTAAATATTTATTTATTTACTTGCTCTGTTAATTAAAATGTGTACTTTAACTTTTATTATTGTCAGTTGTAACTGGGTCTACCTCTAGTCGTTACCTGAGACCAACACAATCTGTTTAATCTAACTGGAAGATTACATGGAATTTGTTAATCATATTGATGCTCCCAAAGAAATAAACCTTTATTATTATATTGTCTTTTCTCTATCAGAACCTCAGAACAGATTGTATATCTATAGCTCAATAAGACCTGGTCACCCCAGCACTATTTTTTTTGCAAAATTTCTGTGGCAATGTTGACTTATGAGTAGAGAGGTTAAAACAAAGGAAGTTATCAAAGCCTATTAGCTGTGTTGCACCACTGATTTATATTTAACCCTTTTCTATATAAACTGCTGCATAAGAGAGACATGGTGAGACAGGAGTCAATGGTACAAATATACCTCTTGAATAAGTTACATCCTTTAGTATTAAGCTAGCATTAGCTAACTCTTGTCAGTAGTCACTACATTCAGAAACTTTTGAACTTCATGAATTTGGACAAGGTGTCTCTTCCTATCTGACATGTTTCTAGTGTAGCTGGGCTATTACCTCCTGATCAGTCCCCATGCCTTCTCTAATCAAAGGAACGTTTTATCCCTGAGACGATAGAATATCTAGTAACTTAGATGTTCAGTCATTATGTGATAGCTCAATCATGTCAATTTTATGGTGGTATTATTGTACAGGTGGATAATAGTAACTGAACAAGACTATAAAGACTGTACAAGACTTCCATTTCTGCATGTACATGTATCTCTCAGCTGTCCCTTTCACACAGACTTTTTCTGTGTGTGAAGCGGTGTGTGGGCAATGCACGGTATACATACAATGAGAAATGTGCCCTTGTACAAGGCAATCTAACAGGTAAAATAGGAAGAATTTGTCAAACAAAAAAATGAAAAACAAAAAAGAAGTTAAACGGATTCTCTAATACTTATACTTGTATCTATTTAAACAAAATTCATTTTAACATTTATTTTATTATGCTAGGGTAGTACTGCTGAACATGGGCCTTCTTTTGCATAACACCCTGCTTCATATTCAAGCTTGAAATGCTTTTCTGTGAAAGTACACAAAGAAGGGTGATATAGGTAACCGTAAGTCACAGAGCCAATATGCACATTTCCCAAATCTCAACATGTCATGCAGATCTGTGCAACAAGCAAGTTGACTGACTTAAAAAAGTGCTACATGTATACTGTATCCAAGCAACCCTGTGACTATCCCCTGTACATGTTTGTGCAGCGTTTCCTCTATATAAATATAAATCCAGCTTCTTATAGGGATCTTTTAACCAGTGACGTGCTTCACTGGAGCTACTGAGGCGGGCCGGGGTGTAAACACCTTGCTCAAGGACTTCACAGCAGTGATGAGCCTGTTAATGGTAAGGTTATCTGACTGATGATCAAAATGCAACTGAAGTTTTTTTGGTGCCACATTGTCACTCAGGTGTAAAACTCCATGAAAGATTTGTTTTTTAAAACCTACAATTTAATGAGAAAACATCTGTGGACTCCATAATAAACAAGTTGTCTTTGAGTTGAGATTGTTTTGACAAGAACCTCCTGTGGTTTATCTATAAAATCATATTACTGATTTTCTCCTCTGCCATGGGTCACTTTTGTTTTCATTCTACAGTATAGTCTTCCACTATTTAACCTGACAATCGCATGAATTATGCCTTAAATGGCTAACACTAATAAACTGGTATACAATCCTAATGCCCCCTCCTTGAACCGCCACCTTATTGTGGTGGAGGGGTTTGAGTACCCTAGTGATCCTAGGAGCTATGTTGTCGGGGGCTATATGTCCCTGGTAGGGTCTCCCAAGGCAAACGGGTCTTGGGTGATGGGTCAGACTAAGAGCGGT
>NW_018128063.1:646506-647206 GCF_001952655.1 Monopterus albus | reverse complement strand
GGAGATATTGAGCCCGAGTGGCCCATATCCCCCCCCTCCACTGTCGATGCGGCCGTTCGAAGCTGTGGCCGTAAGGTCCCCGGTGCCTGTCATGGTGGCGATCCCCGAACCTGGTGGTGGACACCGGAAGTAAGGGATGCCGTCAAGCTGAAGAAGGAGTCCTTTCGAGCCTGGTTGGCTCGTGGGACTCCTGAGACAGCTGACCGGTACCGGCAGGCTAGGCAGGCTGCAGTCCAGGCGGTTCCACAGGCAAAAACTCGGGTCTGGGAAGAGTTCGGTGAGGCCATGGAGAAGGACTATCGGTCGGCCTCGAAGAGATTCTGGCAAACCGTCCAGCGCCTCAGGAGGGGGAAGCAGTGCCCTGCCAAAACTGTTTACAGTGGAGGTGGGCAGCTGCTGACCTCAACTGGGAACATTGTCAGATGGTGGAAGGAATACTTCGAGGATCTCCTCAATTCCGGCGCCATGTTTTCCGATGAGGAAGCATAGGCTGAGGGCACGGAGGTGACTAGTCCATCACCCAAGCTTATGTCACTGAGGTAGTCAAGAAGCTTCTCGGTGGCAAGGCACCAGGGGTGGATGAGATCCGCGCTGAGTACCTTAAGTCTCTGGATGTTGTGGGGCTGGCTTGGTTGACATGCCTCTGCAACGTCGCATGGCGGTTGGGGGCAGTGCCGCGTGAGTGGGAGAGTGCGGGGGG
>NW_018128063.1:641363-646142 GCF_001952655.1 Monopterus albus | reverse complement strand
GTCCGGTCCCTGTACGACCGGAGCAGGAGCTTGGTTCGCATCGCCGGTAGTAAGTCAGACTTGTTTCCAGTGCGTGTTGGACTCCGGCAGGGCTGCCCTTTGTCACCGGTTCTCTTTATTATTTTTATAGACAGGATTTCTAGGTGCAGCCAGGGGCCAGAGGGAGTCCGGTTTGGGGACCACAGGATCTCGTCTCTGCTTTTTGCAGACGATGTTGTCCTGTTGGCTCCATCAAACCAGGACGTCCAGTGTGGACTGGGGCGGTTTGCAGCCGAGTGTGAAGCGGCTGGGATGAGAATCAGCACCTCCAAATCCGAGGCCATGGTTCTCAGCCGGAAAAGGGTGGCTTGTTCCCTTCAGGTTGGTGGAGAGTTTCTGCCTCAAGTGGAGGAGTTCAAGTATCTTGGGGTCTTGTTCACGAGTGAGGGAAGGATGGAACGGGAGATTGACAGGCGGATCGGTGCAGCTTTTGCAGTAATGCGGTCGGTGTACCGGTCCGTCGTGGTGAAAAAGAAACTGAGCTGTAAGGCGAAGCTCTCGATTTACTGGTCGATCTACGTTCCGACTCTCACCTATGGTCATGAGCTTTGGGTCATGACCGAAAGGGCAAGATCCCAGATACAGGTGGCCGAAATGAGCTTTCTCCGCAGGGCGGCCAGGCGCACCCTTAAAGATAGGGTGAGGAGCTCGGTCACGGACCGGTACATCGACCGCATTACTGCAGATAGAACCCTGACATGTTCAGGTAAGATGCAACTGCCTATCATACCCTAAAAGGTGATCTGGATCTGATTTGGATCAAGGATTTTAGGACATTTTGTGTTGTTCTGGATCTCATTTTTCACAAGGGACCCACTTGTGTGAGCAAATGTTCTACCTTGGCAGAGGTACATGTGTTCACTCTGTTTCTAGCTTTCTCCTGCTCTGTTTTCAAATTGAGCCAAAGTCAGAAACTTTGTTTTCAACAACACAAGTACTTTTTAATACAGCAAACCTCTGAAAAAAATGTTATCCCTGAAGCAAGGACTGTCTTTTAGTTCCTTAACTCCTCCAAAGGTTTTTAGTCCCCTGAGAATGTTCCTGTGGTGGAAATACCCTATTAGATGCATTATGTGGCCAGAAACACAAGCTAATGGGATGTCACCATGTGTCTGCTGGATGTGAAAATAAATAAGGGTTCACATACATGATGGAAAACCTGGAAAATCTTGAAAATTGTAGGTACATTTTCCAGTACTTGAAAAATCATGAAAAACATGGAAATAATAAAATGTCCAGAAAAATACCGTCATTCTGTAAAAATAATTTCTTTTCCTTTTGCTGAGAGCACAGATCACGGGCAGCTGAAATTAGGGCTATTTTATATCAAGGGACCACATGAAGGATGGACCTCATTTGTTTAAGGCATGATTTTAATCTGACATACCAGCCTTATATCACTATAAATGTCATTGAATCGTGTTGGATTGCAGTTTGTCGAAAACAGTGGGAACCCTGAATAATTATTTGCCAGCCTGTTAGCCATAACACCTTCTTAATTACGATAATGTGATCATGGCTGTATTTCTGTGAGTATTTTTTCCCCCTCTTTGCCAAGCTGATGGCACAAGAGTTTTAATTTTGTTTTCTTTTTTGAACCAAGTTAAATTTCATTGACACCAAGCAGGGGAAAAGGGGAACTGGTATGACTCTGTGAAGTAGCTTTTTAAGATGGAGAGTTCAATAATGCAACTTTTATGACATGTCAAAAAAAAACAACCAATATAACCCTCTCACTTTGGTGAAGAGTGTAATAAATTCAAACTAACTAGTGGACATTCAAGGCTACAGAAATAGAGCAGGAATTCATATTGAATGAGTTTCCCCTTTTGGGTTAGATGCCCTCCATCAAGGGAATAACACACTGTTTAAGTCTAAGAGATCACAAGTATCCATCTGTGAGTATCTATGACTGCATATAGTTTGGTAAGGAACAAGTGCAGCTAGGGAAAACACTACAGTGCTAAGAACTGAAAGGAAAGGAGTCAGCCAAACTCTTACTGTATACATAGTGCTGCATTGGTTGCCAACCCACCAAAAACAATCTCCAAAGCATTGATTTTAAATAACAAATAAAATCAAAATACAAATAGCAAAGAGCAGCAAAGTGGAACAAAGGAAGGTTTGCAGATATCAGCTAAAGAAATCACACATGCTTATTGCTTATTATCTAGACTCATCTTACATAAAGATTTCAATTATTTCTGTGCAGGCTTTTTTGAAGCCTAATGAGTCATTGGCTGTTCCGTTCTCAGTCTGTCCAGTGTCGCCCACGCCGTCGCATTTAGACCCCAACTCCAAACACAGAGCAGGTGGCAGAGAACATTAGGTGGTCGTGGATCTCATAGCAGCACAAACAGCACATCACATTTTCATAAATTACATAAGAATGTAGACAATGAAGGAAACAGGATGTAGGGCAGCAGAGCTGGAGAATGAGTGTCTCAGTCTGCTTGCATTTCTCTGTGTGTATCCCTCTATATACATCTGTTATGGTGTGTGTGTGTGTGTGTGTGTGTGTGTATGTCCGTATGCTGGTGGAAGTCAATTTAGGGCCTATTTATTTTTCTGCATTAAGGGCTTGCATGGCTGCATTTGTTGAATCAAATATTAAGCTGGACACATGACACAGCATAACTGATCAAGCTGTGGTGCTTCACTTCTGGGAGCTGTCACATTGTCCATTTTTATATACAATCTATGGCATAAACACAGAAATCTCCTAATCACTAAATCAGAATCAGCTTTATTGGCCTGGTTTGTTGGACACATGAGGAATTTGACTCTAGTACAGAGACACATTAAAATAAATGTACAGTATATGTTTCCTGTGTGCATATCCAGTTCTATCAGTTTTTGTATGTACGTCTGCACAGATACTGTGGAGAACATACAGTATATTGTGTGTGAAGGGGGTGAAATGCAAAACCTAACTATAAATCAAAACCTACACTCTAGGTACCTATGATGAGATTAGTGTTAACACTTGTGTTTGCATGTTTGTCTGTTCCGTGACTGAAGCTGGATTTTCTGTACGCATGTTTCTTAGTGTATGAGCATCTCCCTTAACCTCCATGTGTGTGTGTTTCTATGAGAGTATAGTGGCTGCTGTGGTTAGACTATTTGTGTGCCTGTGTCCTTGCGAGTGTGTGGGCCTGTAAATAGCTGTAGCAGCTGTAACGTTACTGTATTGCTCTGTGTGGTCCTAGAGGGGCCAGATAACCAGATGGTCAATGCAGTACTGCCAACACATACAACACTACTGAATACACACACACACACACACACCACTGGGACTAAACCTCTGAAGGCCTAATTTCAGGCCTGGGCTATGGGTAGAGAATCAGCCCAATGGCATTGCCACTCTTCTGGGTAAAAGTCCAGGCTCAGACAGCCTGGCAGCCAGGAGCCGTTGGGCCTCATGCATGCCAGCTGAAGACTGCTGGGAGGTTGATTTTTTCTGTGTGTTGATGTGTTAGCCCTCAGCTTGAGTAAAAACTCCCCTACCTGTGGCCACCACATGCTCTGATCAGGGCTTGTGAGGGTTTTGGAGATTTGTACCAAGTTGCAAAGCTGTCTACTTGAACCATATTGTGGCCGGTTAAAACAAAAGCTTGTTTTTGCCAAGAAAAAAGTTCAAAGACTGTGTGTTTGTATCTGCTTTGTGTGTGTGTGTGTTTGCATCAACAGATGTCGAGTACATGCTGGTCCCTTGTGTAAGAGGCTGAGAGTTTCTGTCTTACCTGAGGCTGCTGTGCAGCTGTCCTGAGCTGATCGCTGTCCCTAACACAGACTTTGAGAGTGTGTGAGATGGTGTGTGTGTCAAGCAAAGAGTATTCTGCTCCTTTTTTAACTATATAGGTAGCTGGGGCCTTGGGGTGGAGATGAGACTTTTCATTTCCTCAAGCAATGTCTATTATCATTTTACTAAATCCCTGGTGTACATCCTTGTTGCCTTTCTCGTCGTCTCTCCTTCCCTGTTATCTCTCTACTCAAGTTTTCCCACTTACAAAGAATGAACAGTTCTGTAATTTTCATCGTAGGTACACCTCAACTGTGAGAGACAGAATCTACAAAAAATTTTTAGTAAATCACATTGTTAGATTTAAATAATTTATTTCCATTTTATTGCATGAAATAAGTATTTGATCACCTACCAACCAGCAAGAATTCTGGCTCTCACAGACCGGTTAGTTTGTCTTTAAGAAGCCCTCCTATCCTCCACTCATTGCCTGTATTAATTGCACCTGTTTGAACTCATTGCCTGTATAAAAGACACTTGTCCACACACTCAATCTATCAGACTCCAACTTCTCCACTATGGGAAGGACCAAAGAGCTGTGTAAGGACAAAATTGTAGACCTGCACAAGGCTGGGATGGGCTACAGGACAATAGGCAAACAGCTTGGTGAGAAGGCAACAACTGTTGGCGCAATTATTAGAAAATGGAAGAAATTCTCCCTCAGACTGGGGCTCCATGCAAGATCTCGCCTTGTGGAGTATCAATGATCCTGACAAAGGTGAGGGATCAGCCTAGAACTACACGGGAGGACCTGGTCAATGATCTGAAGAGAGCTGGGACCACAGTCTCAATGGTTACCATTAGTAACACACTACACCGTCATGGCTTAAAATCCTGCAGCGCACGCAGAGACCCTCTGCTCAAGCCAGCACATGTCCGGGTCTGTCTGAAGTTTGCCAAAGACCATCTGGATGATCCAGAGGAGGCATAGGAGAAGG
>NW_018128063.1:615977-635911 GCF_001952655.1 Monopterus albus | reverse complement strand
CTGGCTTCAACTTCTCTGGTGTACCTCTTCAGCCGTGTGGCCAGGGCTGTAAGCCTTTGCTTGGCAGTCTCCAAGGCCTCAGGTATGGACAGTGAGTTGTATTTCTTAGGTACTCCTTTCTTCATCACGCCTTTCTGCAATTCTGATAGCTGGCTAACTTCTCTCTGTTCTGCCTTGATATTGGTCTCCAACCTCCTTCTCCATGGAGGATACTGCTCCTTATGGCCTTTGTTGAA
Organism: Monopterus albus; assembly: GCF_001952655.1. Taxonomy (NCBI): domain Eukaryota; kingdom Metazoa; phylum Chordata; class Actinopteri; order Synbranchiformes; family Synbranchidae; genus Monopterus; species Monopterus albus. Next base: position 635,675 of record NW_018128063.1, on the reverse strand, counting down.
CTTTTAGCCAAGCATGCTGTTGCTGTGGTGTATATCAGCTTGTTGGTCGCAGTGATGGTCATAGTAGGGATTGTTCTTAGTGCTGCATTCACATCATCTAGTAGACTTTCAGAAGGCACTTCACTTAGTCTTGGTAACCGACCACGGGAGTTCCAGGTGTCCATCTTGCTCATGATCTTCAGTCTCAGGTCAGCAGCCCTTGAATCAAGCTCATCCAGGCCTATTAGTGGGGCTTTGTACCCAATCTCCAATTGTGGGGGTGATATCTCCCCCCTGACCTGTTGTCCTGGCTCCCCCTTGCTGGAGCATTCGGGTTGTACCTCGTCAATCTCTGGCTTTGATAGGCGCTTCTTGCGGATGTTATAGCACTGAGCTACTAGTTGCTTTGAGTTTGTTAGTGTAGACGTTGGGTTTCAAAGTATCCATAGGTTCCACATCCTCCGTATGTAACCCCTCTCGCTGGGGTTACTTGTATAGTAGCATTCCAATAGTTCCCTGTTCTCCTCTCTTGTCTATGAATGTCATGTATGTATGTATGTGTGTGTATATATATATATATATCGCTTGATGTTCAACATATAAAATGCTATTAAAACTTGAACTTAGTTTTTTCATTTATTAGATATGATATTGATCTATTTTAGTTTGTGCAACACTTGCCAGTTTCAGTTTGTATATACAAAAAGAAAAATAGAAAATTGTCAAATTCCAAAAATTTACCAACAAATTTTATTTAATATATCAGTGTGTAACTCAGATTTTGGACTTGTATTTGCACTTTTGTGTCTATGGACTGTGGGACAGAAAGATGGGAAAGTAAAAACATAGAAAACCCTTTTTTCTATTTATGCCTAAGGTTGAATTGAGAGTGGGGGATCTAAGCTCCCAGCTCAACTTAAACCTGATTCGTCACTGAGAGCACTCAACTCAGTCTTATAACTGTTGACCATGAGATAGAAGAAATAGTCTGAGGGTCACATGAATCATGTACAATAGATTCAAACTATTCCAAGCAGGTGATTCAGATCCACTGTTTTCTAGCCTAGGAAACTACCAGATTGATCAGCAAACTACTTTCAATGACTTGTACAGCCTTGCAATTGAGTTCTGTGTAAATCGATACTTGGTGTTTGATATATTAAATAATAATAATAATAATAATAATAAACATAATTTATATAGCACTTTACAACTTGGGGAGCCCAAAATGCTGCACAAAATAAGGATAACTATACACTAAGGCAATACTAAAACTGACAGAGCCCTACTAAACCATAACCCAATAATCATAAAATATAAAACATGTGCACAATGCCATTCAACGGCAAATAAAACAAATTAAAGCTCGGAAGCTTGTTTAAAAAGATACATTTTTAATCTGGATTTAAAAACCATTAGCTCGGTTGTAGCTCGAATCTCTAGCGGTAGTGAGTTCCACAGTTGAGGGCCATAAATGGCAAATGCGCGGTCCCCCCAATTTTTGGATCGGGACCGTGGGACCACTAGGGATAAGTTTTCCGAGGAGCGCAAGGATCTGCACAGAACATAAATAAATAAAAGTAACACGGCCTTGCCAAGTAAGGTGGGGCAAGGCCGTGTAAGGCTTTAAACACAAAAAAAGAGTCTTAAACATGATCCTAAAATGTACATGCTGCCAGTGTAAAATGCGGAGAACCGGAGTAATGTGGGCAAGCCTGGGAGTGTTGGACAAAAGCCGAGCTGCTGCATTTTGGACCAGCTGGAGTTTTCTAAGCACCGACTGAGTTATACCAACGTACAGGGCATTGCAGTAATCTAAACGCGAAGTGATAAAAGCATGAATCGCCTTTTCTAAGTTTCCCCAAGATAAAAAAGGCTTAACCTTAGTTAAAAGTCTGAGATAAAAGAAACTGGTCTTAACAACGGATTTGATCTGCTTATCAAACTTAAAACTCGTATCAAATATCACTCCCAGGTTTTTTACCATGTCTGTGAGTGCAGGGGCAGGAGCAGCGGCACATAAGCTGGATACACCTGTGGCTTGGTCGGGGCTGATAAGAATTAATCTCGTCTTATTCTCATTTAAGTAGAGAAAATTCTGAGCAAACCAATTCTTAATATCTCGAATACAGTCATACAATGGAGTAAATGCTTTTGGGTCAGACAATACCAGTGGCATATAGATTTGAATGTCGTCCGCGTAGAAATGAAAATGAACATTATGCCTGGATATAATTGATGCCAATGGTGAGATATATACGGAAAAAAGTAGCGGTGCCAAGGTCGATCCTTGTGGAATGCCAGAAGTAAGCTGGACTGTATCAGAAAAAGACTCATTAATAGTGACAGAAAAGGTTCTATCTCTTAAGAAAGAGCCAAACCACTTTAAAACCGTGCCCCCACAAAGTAAGAGAGTCAATGTATACACACAACCAGGGTTGGCAGTGATGGCTGAGAAGACCAGGATGAGCAGGTGAGTAGACAGGAGAATGGCGGATGTTGAGATGGCAGGAGAGACACAGGAGAACAGAAGATCGGGCAGGTGTAGCGCTCACTGCTAGCACCCATGGCTAGTGCTACCGAAGCATATCAACACACAGTAAACTGTCAGTGCTGAAGAATTACTTCACTTGTGGCGAAAACTCATATTGCCAATGTCCAAAGAATAAACGACAGCACAGGGACTGTCAGCATCGAAAATAATTTGGCGTAAGAAGTCCATTTAATTAGTTAATGCTCTGGCGACAGCGGGGCGTCTGCCAGGGGTTTAAATGAGGAAGGAAACTGATTAGTCACATGCGCCTCAGCTGTGCGCATCACCCAATGAGTCACTGATCACCCAATGTGACACAGCTGAGGCACCAATCCCACAGGACGAGAGAGAGAAAGGAGGAAGAGGCAGGCCGTGCCGAGCGGACCTGACACAGTTCTGTTTTGTGAATCACAAATTTTATTCTCATTCTCCTGTTTCATTTTAGGTGTAATACTGGGAAACTGCTGCTTCACAAGCACACAGCACAACACAGGAGAGCGGTGGCCCTGCAGCTGTATGCAGCATGTGTACATTTAAAAAAGGATTTTGCTCAATTATTATATCACGGTACCTGGCTGTCATTGCACAATAAACAGTGTATATAAAAATGCAGTTTTAAACTTGTAGCCTGAGGAGCTTTCTAATATCACACACTCCCAGAGTGGATCATAATCGTAAAACAAGTAGAGTCAAATAAGCTGAGGAGAGCGTCAGGACATGCCGGGATGTCCGCTGCCCCTGAGGAGCACAGCTCAGCAGCAGAGAAAGCCATGGCAAAATTTGACGCCATAGCTGGAGTAATAATCTTACGTCGCTGGCAGGGAGCCAGTGGTCTAGAGGCACTTGTCGCCGCCAGCACCTCAAAGTGGATAAGAAAATGATCCGTGACGGCCATGTTCAATACATCCTTGATGCAAACCGACAGGCCCCGCGAAATAACAAGGTCCAGAGTGCCCCCACGTGAATGAGTGGGGCCCACAACCGACTATACGAAATCAAAGGATTCAAGCAAGTCGCTGAACTCCTTTGCTAAATGAACCGATGCACAGTCAACATGAATATTAAAATCTCCACAGATTAGGAAACTGTCAAATTGTGGAATCAGACCACCTAGGAGTTCCCCAAAGTCATTTATAAAATCCTTGGCTTTCGGCGGACGGTATATTAACACACATAGCGTAGGGCGGTGTAAGGTTAAAACAAAAGATTGTAGTTCAAAACTAGAAAAATCTCTTCAGGGCCATGGATGACATTTTAGTGTTGACTTAAAAACCGTTGCCAGACCTCCACCTCTACCCGCTGGCCGCGGTGTGTTAAAAAATAAATAGTCTGCCAGTAACAACTCAGAAAAAAGACTGTTGCCACCTTGTTTCAACCAGGTTTCAGTAATAAAGAACATATCCAAGTGGAGTGAGCGCAGCAGATCATTAAGGATAAATGTCTTGTTGTTGAGCAATCTTACGTTCAGAAGAGCGAACTGAAGCGGAGTTGGCTTGTCCAACGAGCAGCCATTACGAGCCACTGGGTGGAGGTTAACCAGGGAACAACGCCGATCTGAGCGTCTAACCAGCCTGCAATATGGGCGTGGGGGTTCGACATCGTTGCCAGCCGGCAAAAGAAAGCGGTAGTTGTACGTAAAAGACTAGCTGGGATCACAGCAGCCATACTCGAGAAGATGCTTCCTCCACCGCGGTAAGTTGAGCCTCGATTTCCATCTTACATGCTGTCCAGCTCTCCTACTGCGTCGCCTCCGACGGGGCCTACCAGGAACAGGGCCAGCACTCCGAAGAAGGAAGGCAGGTATAGATGCCGGTGGTGGCGGTGGAGGTTCGAATTTGTAGGTTCGGCGAATACTGGGGGATCCGAACAACGAGTTGCGTATCTCAAGAAGAGTCAAACGATCGTAAACCAAGGTAGAAACAACAACAGAAGCATCAAATATCAGAAAACAGCAAGTACATAGGAGAGCCAGATGGCAAACCAGCAACAACGGCGCCATCTTGGATGATGGTCTAAATGTCATTCTGAATTATTAATTATGAAAGATTTGAGGCAAACGTAGAGCATGCCACTTTCTGCGATAGCTAGAATGACATCTTGTTGTAATCCTGCCTACCTTACAATACTAACATTAATTTTAATCCACCCATTCATTCATTTAATTAAATTAAGCTGTTATGGACTAATATGAATAAATTTCCTATATTAAAAAAGCCCTCATTCACTCAGTTATGCTGATGTTTGTGTTAGCCTTGTCCACTGGAACAAGAGCATACTGATGGAGAATGATGGACAGACTTTACTGAATCATGTTCATAAAGACAGCAGTAATGTTGAGTGTTGGTTACAGAGGAGTTCAGATAAGAGTGTCTGCAGTGTGCAGCTGCACAGCCAGGGAGAATGATAACCAAAACATGCCTCTACAAGGAGCAACACAGGAGATGTAGAGAGAGAAAAGGTCTGGGTTTCAAAAGGCAAAGATGATACATCAGCTGCTGGTGCATTTACACAAACATTTTATTAGACATTTATAGCTTCAATTCTTTATGTATTACACAGCTTCAATGGAGGCCATTCAATGTATGTGACAGGCAAATGTCAGTAATCTGGATTGGGTGTCATTTCTGCTTTATCCTGGCACCAGCAGGTGCACCTGGAAGTGTTCATTAGGTATGCAAATACTGCATTACTGATTTTCAAATTTTCTGTTTTCCATTGTTCCATCCAGCATTTAAAAAATTTAAATGATTTCAGTATGTTAATTATACACTGATCAGACAAATGAAAAATACAATTGTTATGTGGAAAATCTAAATGATTTGCTTAAGTGTTGCTCAGTCCATTGTGCATATGATCCAGACCATGTAAAGAGCAATGAGCATAATATTCAGACCACTTTAATTGCAGGTACAGCACTGATACTTAAATAGCAGTACTGTAATAATCCCTCAATTGCACAGGGAAAACTGTGCATGAAGCTACAGTAAGTACTGAAGTTCCAAATGACATGTTGGTCTATAAACTGAGGGGAAGTTGTATGAAACCAGAACTGAAACTAGAAAAGCTAACCAGTATTTACAGTTCTAAAAATCTAATGTGACTCACTTAAACAACAGTAAATTTAATGCAATAACAGAAGAATTATTTTAATGTTTATAGTATTTTCATATTATGACTTAATAGGCACCAAAACTAATTTTATTCTCATTAGAAACAACAAAGGAAGAGAATGGAGAGAAATAAGATAAATGGAAGAATGATAGATTATAAAGTGAGTCAGACACAGAAAAAAAGTGGGGAGGGGGGGGAGTCACAAATAGAAAATAACGTTTTGAGGACAGGAGGGGGTCTTCTCCAGCTCTACACCCACACCTCTTCACAAAACTACATGATAATATTTTTTAAAAAGCTACATGCCTTTGGATTTGCAGCCCGGCTATCAGTAGCCACAAGCTCCAGCGTGAGTCGGCGTGACAGGTGTACGTTTCAGCAACTTAAACAGGGCGGATTAAGGCACTAGTGGCTCCTCTTCATATGCATTCCTTATGGGAGTTAAGGCCATTTGAAATGCAGGGCCAAAGGCAAGATTACTGGCTCATAGGCCCATGGAGAGAGGTGTGCTGCAACTAAAAGCCTGGATTTGAATAATTGTGGCAGGGCTTAGTGCCTGGAATCAGTACAGAACAGAACCAATGGATTATCACACACACGCACTCACATACACTGACACACACACTCAACAACTTTGGAAGGCTTTGACTTGTCTGACTCAATAACTCGCTGTATTACCGTGTGTGTGCTGTTTTTAAGGGGTTGATTTGTGTCATATCTGTCTCCATGCCATAATGCAAACATGTGACTGATGTTTTGCTGTTTATTATCCACATACAGCATCTCTGTGTGTATGTGTGACAGATCATACTTATACCAACCCAGACTTGAGTTTGCATGTGTGTATTCATGCGTGAGTGTACGTGTATGCATAAACAAGTGTGTATTCATTGTGTGAAGTGCATTTTCTTCTGCATGTGTGTGTGAGTGTGAACACCACCACCTAAACACAGCAGAGCCAGTGTTCCAGCTCCATACGTTTTGACACTGGTTGAAGGCTTAGCAGCGCTCGAGGTGCCAGGCAGATGAACAGAGGGAATGGAAGTAAGGATGAGGAGCTGCAAGAAAATAAGAGAGGAGTGAAAAGAGTGGATAATAAAGGGAAGGATAAGACTTGATCCCATGGTGGAGAGAGTGTGGTGGAGAGGTTGTGTGTTCAACTTGTTCTTAAAGGGAGGGAGAGGGTGGCAGGTATGAAAGGGTGAGTTCCACCTTTCAGAGGTGGGAGCAAGGGGTAGAGGGACGCACACATTCATTTGGCAGATGTGTTTGTCCAAAGAGACTTTGAATATAAACAAATGCTAGTACAGCAACTTCTAAAGGTGTAATGTTTAGTCGAGCTTTTTTTTATAAAGAATTTTTTTTTTTTGTTAAACCTCCTTCTTGAATTGTGTACAGTTTGTTTGTTATCAGTGCTCTTATTAAAGAGTCAGTGCTCTACTTTTACTCGTCTGGCCCTATAATTGAGTTTATCCTCGATATTATCAGCAGCTTTACATGCTGTCCCTGACATGATCATTCTGTAAGTCATTTTTAAAATGTGAAAATGCCAAATATTCTCAAAATATTACAGCCTCTGAATATTTAATAGTTTTTCTTTGTGACAACATAGTGAAAAAATTTGTTTTGAGTTACTGGGAAATATTGGCTGTGGTTGTGTTATTTCTGGGCCAGTTTATAAATGTATTAAATAATAGGAAACTGGGGAGAAAGATTTGCTTCATAGTTTGCTTCTTAACCCCTAAACCTGGGTGAAACCCCATTAAGAGAACTGTTCTAAAAATGAAGCTAAATTACACAATGATAAAAGAGGTGGCAAGAAGGAGCATTACCATAATAAAAACAGAAAAAGATTTTAAAAATACATGTGCTAAATGATCAAATATAAAATGTAAATATGCAAAAGATGCAGAATTAAAGAAAGGGGGAAATACAGTGTTAGGAGGTCAATTTGATGTAGCAATGATTGAATCCCACCAAATCGGACTTGAGTGCAGTGAGACCCCTAAATCCCAATATATGCAAAACAGTGTGTCCTCACTTTTTAAATGGTGTGAATGACACTTTAAATAGAGGCAGCATCAACACCTGCTGCCAAAACTCAACCAGGAAGAGTTGGGGAGACAAGAAGACAAACATCAATTGTAACATTCTGGAGATGTTGTTACACACCCCTGTATAGAGAGTATACACACACACACACACACACATACACACATACATGTACAAATACAATAACAAAAGAGGGTTTTTTCAGCTGGTCCCAAATAACAGTAAAATTTACATTATTATGAATTTCCCCACTGTGGGATCAATAAAGTTTTACCCCTAAAAAACTGATTTATTTATTATAAGTTGATGCTGGGTGAGCGGTGGGGTCCACCCTGGACAGGTTGCCAGTCTATCCCAGGCCTGACACTTAGAGACAGACAACCACACACACCCACAATCTCTTCATTCTACCCGGAGAGAACCCAGGAAGCATAGGGAAAACATTGAAATTCCACACAGAAAGGTATCAGGTTGGCTGGGGCTTGAACCTGGAACCTTCTTGCTGTGAGGTGACAGTGCTAACGACTGATGATGATGGGTTACAATATCCACGTCTTTCAAAAGCAACCTCCTTTGTAATGCAGGCTTTCTGTTAAGCACAAACTGATGCCATCATTAGGGTTATTTTGTCAAACTTTAGAAAGCTTTCCACAGAGCCAGACAAAGGTGCTCCTTTAACTATGAGTAGCCTAATAGATGGGTTTGTTATAATTTACACAATGTAAGCAACTTGTTACTTGGAAAGTCAATTGAGTCATGGTGTATAGTTAGGTTAGACACTCATTACTGCACTTACATTCATTTCTTCCTGCTTAGTGGGCCCATTTCTTCTTCCTCATGTCTCTCACTGGGGTGTCAGACTGCTCAAACTTTAATGGTGATTTCATCAGTGACCTGAATTGAAATGTGTTCTCTTAATGTCTAAATAATGTACAATTTGGGAAAATGGTCCATCCCACTGAGTTAAAGTCTGACCAGTGCCACTGATCTGACCATACACATCAGGTTTTGTTCTCTGTCTCTGTGATGGAGCTGGGGCAGACAGATAGATCTCTAAGATTATAAAATAAATGTAGTGGCAGAAATGAAGCAATCTGTATGAACTGTGTGATCCTAACTTCCTTCTTCAGAATCCCTCTGCTCTGCTTTTGAGTTTATTGCATTCATAGAAAGTGATATGTCACGTGCACTGTATGTCCTGTATGCTTTTAGTTGGACAACGGTCAGTGGTATCTAAACTCATATACTGCAAATGACTTCTTGTCCCTCAGATGTGTAAAGCTCAATGTGCCAGCAAACAACAGCTCAGAGCTCCCCTGCTCTCTGGCAACACCATTATAACAGCATTATAAATAGTCTCAGCAATTGGCTATGCCCTTTCTCGGAAACCCGGTGAGTCGCTGAAGACAATGCATTACAGGTAAATTCATAAAAAGCCTGAATAATGCTGAATAGTAATATGTGAAAGAAAGTGACATGATTTGAGATTGAAATGAGATGAAGAAATGGGCAAAATCACTCATTTCACTCCTGGGCAGATGAGCTCAAGGGGATCTTTGATGAGAAGGGCTATTTCAGTTCTACAATGGTAGAAATGGAAACTTGCGCCTATTGTGTGAGGAGTGCCATCCACCCAAAAAGGGGACATTCTTTATTCAGGTGTGACTGTGCTGTCCCTCTTCTTATTTTGGAGCGGATGATGGTGTGCCTGGACCCTGTCTTTTTCACAGGTCCCCAGATGGAGTCATGTAAATCTATCAAGTCACCTGAGAGAAGCACAGGCTTTGGGTGTGATAATGACTTACAGAAGACTACCAATGGGGAGAGAACACGCCTGACACACATACATCCATACACATGAATACACACCAGTGTACATCTACACCTCTCTATTCTAAGCTAGCTGAGCAATCTCTACACTCATCTCATCCCTAACTCCCCCACATACTGTGCCAGCCGCAGATTGAGGTGGCAGCGCCCGTCATAATGCAATGGAGGGGGGCATTGCCAGTCCTGCTGGAAGCACGGGTATGGAGCCTGAGCTCCAGGTCTCAGTGGGTAGCTACAGGGAATGGGCCAGCCAAGGTGGTAATAGAGTAAATAACTCAAATGAGGCAGAGTGTGAATTACTTCTCTGATGGGCTGTAGGGGTCCCTGCTGTGAATCCGACCAGGGGGTCCAGCTAGGAAGAGCCTCGCAAATGTGGGGAAATGGGTCCAGGATGTGACGAGGTAGCGGGGGGTAGTATGTCAGTGAGGATGGGGTGTGTGAGAGTGTTTAATACAGGTGGTGATGGAGGGGGAAAATTACTCGAGGTAACTGTACCACAGCAGGTCTGGACGAACCATAGCAGCCTGAGGGACTGAATGGACGGACAGAAAAAGAAAGACTTGCACTAATGCATTCTGTCCTAAATATTCACTTTTGAAGTTCGCAGGGCTTTTACTGATGGGTCTCATCATGTATGTCTGAGTATTACAGTTTGTCAAACTCTCTCTTTTGTGACATAAAGTGCCATAAAATCTCATGAGCTTTGGACCATATGTAGATATAGTGATAATGAACAGGACCTGTAGCCCTGTGAAGCCCAGATTCTGAGCACAAAAGAAATTTTCATGCCAAGGCATGATTGAAAACCACTTCAAAAGTGAACCTGCAACCTTGGGCTTCAAAGGGAAGCATATTGCAAAAACTAATATAACCAGGAAAATATATGAATACATTTTCCCTCATTAGGTGACCTCGAAGTAGGTTACATGGCCATTTCTATTCTGTACTGGCCCTCAAGTTCACAGATGCCTCTGAGCCACCAACGGGCAAACAAAGACTTCAATGGCAGTCCCTCAGTGTAGGAGAATTCTACTTATCATTTCAAAGGGACAGCCCTGTTCACATTACCAACTCTGTACCAATGGACAGGGTGCACTCACAGAACAACAAAGTCCAGTAGAAATCTCGGGTCTTGCAATCAAAAACATGGACCATCTGTCATTGTTATGCGGTGTTTTTCAGAAGGGGAGTGACAGGTGTTTGTGGGCAGTCCTGTTCGTGATCTCGTTCTGACCTTCAGGATCATCCATAATGTATCACAGCAGGTTTGTAAAATGGTATGAAAGTTAAATCAGAAGCAAGTTGTTGACTTGTCTGGTGGAGACTGTGGCAAATCTTGAATCTATGTTTAAGAGGGTGTGTAAAAGAGAACTGGATGTCACTTCAGAGATGGCTAAAGGTGACAGAATTTCAGAAACATTTGTGTAGAAAGTTAGCAGTCAGCCAACTTTGCCCTCCCTCTCTTCCACAACCTTAACTCTTCACTCTCCATTCCCATGTTCCCACAATAGTGGGAACCTTGCTGACTCTTCATGGGCGTTATGTGACTGTAACTTTTTACCCTGCACAGCAGAAACTTTCACCTCACCTCTTCTGTATTGAAGTGGATTAGAAGCACAATAAACAAGGGCTGCTGGACAAGGCAGCATAGACCCACAGACTGGAAGAAACAAAAAAGATTCACAACACACTCTACACACAGCCACCTCACTAAACCACCATATAATGCTTTAACAGTGATGGCTTCCCCGCCTAGTTGTTAGATCCGTTTTCTCCAGGTCTCAAATTGAATATGGGCTCCTACAATGGACATTAACTTAAATGGAGCTCAGCTGGTAGCTGTAAAGCCTCTGGTAAGAGAGAGAGCTCTGCTGAGAGAATATATTTCTTTGTTTGGTTGGATTCCAGGTGGATAGGCAGTAAGCCATGTAGTATGCAGGTATGTCTGGAAGATACAAGATGCATAGAGTCCCAGTTGATGTAGGTTGCTGTCTTTGGGTTTCCCCTGTGTGTGTAATGTGTGTCGGTGCGTGTGCACACAAATGCGGGTTGAATCTGAATGGAGCAAACAGGGAGAATCACCCTAACTCTCTTGTACACAAACAAGAAGGTAGATGTGTTCATGCAGTGTGATTTGTAAGTGTCATAATCTTGGGGAGGGAAGTGGAATTTAAAAATTACTCAGTTAGAAAAAGTGCATTTATTTTATCTTTCTGGAACATACACTATTTACCTTTCTGCAGGTAGCCCTGGCTCCGAAGCTCTATGTCTCTGATGAGCAGTCACTGGCCACATCATCCTGCCCAGTGTTTGATTGTTTGTTGTGTCTTGTTGCTTTTCTTCTTTTCTCTCTCCTTTATCCACTCACCCCAACTGGTCGAGGCAGAAGGCCGAAAGCCGGGGTCTGTTAGAGGTTTCTTCCGTTACAGGGAGTTTTTCCTCCCCACTGTTGCCAAGTGCTTGCTCAAGGGGGATTTGTTGGGTTTTCCCTCTGTAATAATAGTGATAGCAGTAACAAATCTGTCCCTGTGTCCTTACTAGTTTTTATCTCTTACTCTTTACATGATTGGGATTGTGTTCCTTATGTGGACATTTCTGTCTGGAACCTCTCCTCAATCTTATTTTACAATTGAGGCCCCACCTGGTCCTCCAGCAGCCCGAGCGGCCTCTCCAGTCTCCTGCCTGGCATCGCGGCTGTCCTCCCGAGCGGCCTCTCCGGACTCATGCCTGGCACCGCGGCCGCCCTCCCAAGTGGCCTCCCAGGACTCATGCCTGGCACTGCGGCCGCCCTCCCGAGTGGCCTCCCTAGACTTATGCCTGGTTCCTTGTTTTCCGGGGTCGCCCCATAGACTAGGACTTTGTTTTTCAGGTGGTTTTGTTTTTGTTCTTGAATGATTGGTCCCGGTTCCACCTGTCCTTGTTGTGGTCCCCATGGTTGTCTTATTTTTTTCTTTGTGCCCTCCTTCCTGGCCCCCTCCTCTCTCCCTGCTTGGTCCTGTTTTGGTTTGTGTTTGGCTGTCTGGGAGCCATCCTTGTGGGGGGGTACTGTCATGATTCAGTTCCGCTGCTTCCTGTCCGGCTTTTATTTTGACCTTACTTTCTGTTTTTGTTTCACCTCTGTTTTGGTCTTTTTACTTTCACTAATCACTCACATTAGATTCACCTCCTCCCGATTAGTTTGCACCTGTTTGCACCTCATTATAAGCAGCCTTCACCAACCAGTCCCCGCCAGATGGTTCTAGACGCCAGCTCTGATGACCCCAACTGGTCGAGGCAGAAGGCCGAAAGCCGGGGTCTGTTAGAGGTTTCTTCCGTTACAGGGAGTTTTTCCTCCCCACTGTTGCCAAGTGCTTGCTCAAGGGGGATTTGTTGGGTTTTCCCTCTGTAATAATAGTGATAGCAGTAACAAATCTGTCCCTGTGTCCTTACTAGTTTTTATCTCTTACTCTTTACATGATTGGGATTGTGTTCCTTATGTGGACATTTCTGTCTGGAACCTCTCCTCAATCTTATTTTACAAACAGTGTCAATCAATAGTGTCAATCTTCTACTAATTAAGTTCTTAATTCAATCAAATGTTAGAATCAACCTTAAAGTATGACTTTGTTAATAATTTTACCCAACATGCTCTTTTTTCCCCAGGGGGGGGAGCCCACAGGGCCCCCCCAGCCTCTAGCTCCAGCCCCAGAGGGGGTCGCCGTCATCTCAGCCCCTGCCTGTGATTCTTCCACCAAGGCTGCATCAACCCTGCTGTTCAGGTCCCAGCTGGTCCTCCAGCAGCCCGAGCGGCCTCTCCAGTCTCCTGCCTGGCATCGCGGCTGTCCTCCCGAGCGGCCTCTCCGGACTCATGCCTGGCACCGCGGCCGCCCTCCCAAGTGGCCTCCCAGGACTCATGCCTGGCACTGCGGCCGCCCTCCCGAGTGGCCTCCCTAGACTTATGCCTGGTTCCTTGTTTTCCGGGGTCGCCCCATAGACTAGGACTTTGTTTTTCAGGTGGTTTTGTTTTTGTTCTTGAATGATTGGTCCCGGTTCCACCTGTCCTTGTTGTGGTCCCCATGGTTGTCTTATTTTTTTCTTTGTGCCCTCCTTCCTGGCCCCCTCCTCTCTCCCTGCTTGGTCCTGTTTTGGTTTGTGTTTGGCTGTCTGGGAGCCATCCTTGTGGGGGGGTACTGTCATGATTCAGTTCCGCTGCTTCCTGTCCGGCTTTTATTTTGACCTTACTTTCTGTTTTTGTTTCACCTCTGTTTTGGTCTTTTTACTTTCACTAATCACTCACATTAGATTCACCTCCTCCCGATTAGTTTGCACCTGTTTGCACCTCATTATAAGCAGCCTTCACCAACCAGTCCCCGCCAGATGGTTCTAGACGCCAGCTCTGATGTTCCAGCATTATATTCGGTTTGTGTATTTCTCGAGTTTTGACCTGGATCGTGTATTGTGACTATTCTGCTCTTTTGCTACGGGCTGCTACTGTGTATGATTATTGGACTAACCCTTTGGATTACAAACTTTGGATTCCCTTTGATATATGTGTTTACTGGCTCTGACCACGGACTATGTTATACCAACCCGTTAGTGTATTTTTTGTACACCGTGTCTTGTCCTGGTTTTTTTGTTCAACGTTAGTTCTCTTATTAAAGAGATGGTTTTTGTTTTACATTTCCTCGTCTGGCCTTTTAATTGAGTTCACCAAACACCTTTTCGGCAGCATCACATGTCGATTTCTTAAAGGTATGCTGGTTTTAAATGTCCTTCTGCTTTTGGTTATTCAGGATAAAATCTTTTTGCAGAACTTCAGAATCATGATTATTTATATCCCAATATAAAAAAATTGAGGTATAAATCTCTTTTGTGTGTGTGTGTATATGTGTCTGTATCATTCGTGTTAAGTTAGTTCATTTTGAATTTATTATATTGTAGGCTTATCCGCAATTGTGAATCCAGATTTAGGGCAGAGGCACAACAAGTTGACATGAAAGAACGATCAGCGATGTAGACCAACTACTGTGTCACCTCATGTTTTTGTCTGGGCAGGTTGGGTTGAAAAAGTGGCACTTGAACACACCACACAGACTATTGCCAATGGCCAACTAGCACGTATGTTGTGCACCTTTGTGACAGAAATAACTTCCATTCTCCTGACAATGGTTTTCTCTGCCCTTGGTCTTTTGGTTGTGGAAGAAGAAAGGAGGTTGTGGAGGTGAAAAACAAGGTTAAACTGTACTAAGTGTGTGAAATCATGGATACTACAGCAACAGGCTGAAAGGGCTTTCAGGAACTGTTCTCTTTTCATGCATTGATTCACTAAGCTGAACACCCAATCAGAATGGTCTCTCTTGCCGATGAGGCCAGATGTCAATTCAGCATACAGAGTCATCAGAAAAGCTGCCAACAGGGTCTGAGTAGTGCCAAAGGTGCAGGGCATACCAGAAAGACAAGCCCCAACAGATGGCCACCAAAGGCCCAACTGTTGCTGACAGCCGACCATTGACTTGGTGTGTCATGGGCCTTAGGAAATTAGGGATTTAGATTTAGTTAGTTGGTTTGTTAGTTTTAAAGTAAAGTGTTAAGAAAGTACAAAGTTCTCCCAGTTGACAGGATAGATCTAAAAGAATGACATTCAACAAGGACACCTGTAAACAATCAGCCTCTCTTCTTTGATAGATCTAAGGGTCAAATATGGACTGTATTTACCTTCCCGCATTCCCAGGAAATGGCTGCTCCTCACCCTGTAATGTAATTACAGTTGTTTGCCTGCTGTTGTATCTGTGAATATCTGTTTGTCACTGGCACTTCTTTCCATCCTAACACCCTAATGCAAATATCCTCTGCTTAATGGTGATTGAATTATGGGTGCTGCCTGTCTCAGAAACCACTTAATGTCAACATGTCAGAGGTATCTGGGGGGAACTAAGTCCAAAACTACTGGACTGTCAAATCATAAACGCCACAGGGAACAGATTTCTCAGGGATCTGCAGGCGATGAAAAGAATCAGCTGAGGTTTTGACAGGGATTTCATTTGGCATTGCTCATGTCTCCAAATTGGGGAGGGGAGGGGAGGCGGAGGGGGTTGGAAGTAAAAAAGGGAGAAGAGAAAGGAGAGGGGCATTTTTTTTGTCTTTGATTTGATTTAACTTTTCATCTTGGACAACAACAACATAAAAAGACTATCTTAACAAAGAGCACATTACATTTTTAACAGAGGTTTTATTGTTTTATTCAAAAGGGAGAAGTGGGAGAAAAGAGTTGCACTGACAAAGAGATTCATTGGCTGGCTTATAATTAAGCTACAAGTTGAGACATTTTAATTACTCCTGTTTTTTTTTTTCCTGTCCCTTTCAGTCTCTGATTATAATAGTGCAGCAGTGGGCAGGGAAATGGACCATTAACTATCCAGAAGAGCAGACAGCATAAAGCACATTCTGACTCACTTCTTAGTGAGTCCAGTTACCTCATGCACAAATCCAGCATGGGATATTTTCAAGGTATTTTTGCAAGCTTAAACCATCGTCCTGTTAAATTGAAACCAACTTTGCACATTTGAATTGAACAAATAGCCACAACAAACATTCTCAATAGCCTGATGTAGCCAGTATTTAATAGCATCTGTGGTCAAACAATTCATAACAGCTGTCAGCAGGACAGAAATCTCCTTTTCTATATTTGCTGGTAGTAAAACTTCCCATGTGTCTATGGTTAACTTTTGTCACCATAACAAGGTCTCAAAAGCAACAATGGTTTGTCTGCGAGCACCAGAGCAACACTGCTGGCTGTCTGGTCAGCTGACCACCAGCTGGCTGCGACTGTGCAGAGCGCGGCTAAGCTGTTATTACTGGACAGAACAGAGAAGCATGACGAGACACAGGAGCACAAGATACTACACATTCCAGCCACCTGAAGACAATGAAACTGTAAAAGCCAAGAGTGGGAAAAAATATCATGTGTGAAGCTACAAATTTATTTCAGTAGCAGCTTGAAAATACTCAGTGTGGATGATGGTTAAATTCACTAACAGTGTATGCTTTCTTTAGCCATCTGAACATTAGAAAGATGACATGAAATGCAAAGAGAGCAATGGGATACCTGTTCAGATGGATCTGGATTCTGTTCCTTCAGGAGCCCCAGGCTCTTATGTTCCCCTTCCACTCATTTTGTTCATTTGTCCATTCTTTTGTCATCTCTTTCTGTCTTTGTAGGTGTGAATGATGTTTGTGTTTTGCCTCTTGTGTGGTTACAATATATATTTTTTTGCCATTCTGATTTTCCATATTGTGAATCTATTGTGTTTGTTTATTCTGTCAACATGGCACCAATTACACATCTGTCTGTCCTGGATGAAAAATCCCTGCTCTGTTGCTCTTCCTAAGGTTTGTTACATTTTTCTCTCCAGTTAGATTTTTTTTTGTGTGTGTGGCTGCTTCATACCTATCTGCTTTACAGATTGAGACAAATTTGTGACATGTGATATTGGGCTGTACAAATAAAACTTGATTCAACTGGATGGGGACTGACATGCAACATACTGTAGGTCCCCAGCTGGACATAAACTGGGGACATTAGGGTTAATGGTTGGTGCCTTAACCCCTAAGCCACAGGATGCCCAGACATTTTGATTTTTACTTTCATTTTTCATCCAAAATCATAGGAAGTTGATTTTACACTAGCAAGACTGTCACAAAGAAGCCCTAGGGCAGGGTTTCTTTGTGACAGTCTTGTTTATTTACAGTAGGGATCTCAAACTACCTGCCGGGTACTGGCCACGAACATTTTGATATTGTCAGGTTTGCCCGGCTGCACCTTCCTCTCTTCTTTTTTCTCACTCTAGTTTTGATTCCCTGATTACACTATCTAACACACCTGCTCCACTTCCAGTTTCTTCCCTACTTATACCCTGCTCACCGATCACTCCCCTGCCAGTTCAATCTCTCTGTCTCCAGGCCTCTAGGTTCATTGGTTTTTTTTTCCTTGTGCTAACTAACGGCAGTTATAGTTATCTCTGTGTTATTAAGTATTACCGTCTTTTTCGTCCCGCTGTTTCCTTCCCCTCCTCTACGTACCGCTCCTCTGGATCTTGGATCTAGTTGACTCTCCCAGCCACCACCATACAGGTCGATGCACAGTCTCCTTTAATTGTTTATTCCGTGCTCCTGTCTCCTCAGTCATCATCGCCTCTACCCCGACCAGTCCAGGAGTGATCCCAGCGTCCGCAGCTCGGTCCGTCATCATCCACCACTCCATTGACTTTCTTCGCCGCAGATCGACACCCGGTTACCACTAACAGACTCTCTCCTCTACTATTGCACTGTCTCATTCTGTAAATAAATATCGCTGCTTGCACCGAAGCCAGCTACCTGGGTCCGTCTTTTTTTTCCCGCTCGCTCATCTCTGTGTTCGAGCTGCCTTAACAGATATGCTGTAGTAGTGTACCTGACAGTTTCAAGAGTGGGGAACAATTCATCCAATTGGGTGGTTTAATGTGACTCTTACTGTATTTCTCTGGTCTGCAAAGAGACAGTTACCAATAGTACTGTGTCATAGTACTGAGTCCAAAAACTGGAAACTGAGTTAGCATTTTTGCACTTCTGGTTCCCTCGCTTCAAAATCTGTGGGTTTTCTGAAAGGGTGTAGGCCTGAAATAAGGGCTGTGGCTAACACAAGGTCAATATATTTTCACACTTTGTTCCGACATAAAATACATCCGTAAATGCCACACTTGTGATTTTTAAAGCTTTCATATATCTTACAAAAGACAATTGCTAAGAAGTGGCTAAATTAGATTACAGAAGATATTAAACATCACACCAAATATGGAGACTCGTCTACTCACTAGCCACCTTCACAGCCTTGTAATTTTCAAACTTGCTCACTTGCAGACTATTCTGTCTACACAACCATGATCACTAGTTATACCAAGTCACTCTAAATGGATAGGGTTCTGTAGAAGAGATACGTACTAGAAATTAAATTCCAAGTTGGTAGCGGTTTTGGTGAAGTCTTGAGATTGTGGTGTAGTTAGTTTTTAGCGTAACAATAGCTTTTTACTTCTGGCAATTTTGTTTGAACAGTGTTGTTCACTTGTGAAGATTATCTCACTGAACAAAATGAATAAGTGTCATAAACTATTGTTTGTCAGAGCTTATTTTTTATGCAATAATCCAAAAGCCTGTGGAAAAATCCTATAGTGATAACTTCTGGACTTGCCTACAAAAGTACACTAATTTACATGCATAGCAGAATGATTTTCTTGTATGATGACAGTATTTGAAATTTTGTAACATCTTTGTATTTCCTGCCCAGTAACTACAAATGAAATTTAGCTCTGTATTGTAGCCACTACTATTTGATGGTGGTACATACCGTGCAGGGGTTTATCCTTCCATGAGGGTTCCTGCTCTTCCTTCCGTTGTTCTTCTGGTTTCTGCTGCCTGAGGTATTCACTAAGCCCATCATCACTTGGGGTCATCTGCCTGATGTATTCATGGATTTTTGTTGTTTCATCCTGGATAGTGGCTCTGACACTCATCCTTGGCCTCCTTTCTTCCGCTTAGTGTACAGTCTCAGGATGCTGGATTTGGGGTGAAACTTGCCGTGCATTGTAAGGAGCTTCCTTTTCTTGATGTCAATGGCCTCTATCTTCTCCTTTTGGCCAGCTTATTATGCCAGCGGGGTACCTGATGACCAGCAGGGCATAGATGTTAATTGCTCAGACTTTGTTCATGGATCTTTATTGTTTCATCCTGGATAGTGGCTCTGACACTCATCCTCAACCTCCTTCCTATTGCTTAGTGTACAGTCTCAGGATGCAGGATGCTGGATGTTCTTTCAGCTGACTTCTCAGGACTTGCCTTGCTCTCTGCAGGAGTTGGTAGTTGCTGCTTTCCTTACGATATCTTCATGGTTCCCATTTGCCTGCGGGATCCCAAGGTACTTGTAGCTGTCCTCAACATCTGCTGTGTTGCCTTCTGGTAGTACAATCCTCTCAGTTCTGACTACCTTCCCTCTCTTTGTTACCATTTGACCACAGTTATCCAGTCCAAATGACATTCCGATGTCCTGGCTGTAGATCCTAGTGGTGTGGATCTGTGAGTCGATGTCTTGTTCACTCTTGGAATACAGCTTGATGTCATCCATGTAGAGGAAGTGGCTGATGGTTGCTCCATTCCGTAGTTGGTATCCGTAACCCCTCTTGGTA
>NW_018128063.1:610361-615809 GCF_001952655.1 Monopterus albus | reverse complement strand
TGTCGATGTTGTACAGTTCCAAGCATTCCAGGATCCATGTGTGAGGCATTGAGTCATAGGCTTTCTTGCACTCATTCCAGGCAGTGCACAGGTTGGTATATCTGGTCTTGCAGTCTCGAGTGACTACTTGATCAACCAGTAGCTGGTGCTTTGCTCCTCTAGTGTTACTACCTTTCTGGGCCCTACCCATGTATTGAGCCATGTACCTGCTCATCTTAGCTGCTATGATGCCTGTTAGGAGCTTTCATGTTGTGCAGAGGCAGGTTATTGGGTGGTAGTTGGATGGTACTGCTCCCTTCTGAGGGTCCTTCAGGATCAGGACTGTCTGGCCTTCAGTTAACCACTCAGGGTGGGTTCCATCCATTAGTAGCTGGTTCATTTGTCCCGCCAGGTGCTCATGGAGTGAAGTTAGCTTCTTTAACCAGTAGGTGTGGATCATGTCAGGGCCTGGTGCTGTCCAGCTCTTCATACTTGAGACCCTCTCTTGAATGTCTGCCATTGTGATGATTACTGGGTCTTGTTCAGGGAGGTTGCTGTGGTCTGCTCCCAGGTGCACAAGCCACTGGGCATCATTGTTATGTGATGCCTTCTTGTCCCATATGTTCTTCTAGGATTGTTCAGTCTCCAGCCTTAGTGGGTCTGCTCTCGTGTTATTACCCTGCCACTGAGAGTACACCTTGGATGGCTCAGTGGAGAACATTTGGTTTACTCTCCTGGCTTCAACTTCTCTGGTGTACCTCTTCAACCAGGTGGCCAGGGCTGTCAGCCTTTGCTTGCCAGTCTCTAAGGCCTCAGGTATGGACAGTGTGTTGTACTTCTTAGGTACCGCTTTCTTCATCACTCCTTTCTGCAATTCCAATAGCTGGCAAACTTCTCTCCTTGTTGCCTTGATTTTGGTCTCCAACCTCCTTCTCCGTAGAGGATACTGCTTCTTATGGTCTTTGTTGAGCATATAGCCAAGCATCTCAAGGATGACAGTTGCTGTGGTTCCTGTTCCCGAGCGGGTCGGCCGGCGCGACCGTGGTTGCGGTCCAGTCTGGTGGATTTTCACTGGTCCTGCCCCTGAGGCCACCTCCCTGGTTCTCTGTCCGACGCCAAAGACAACTCCCAGATCAGTGGCCATCTGCCTGGTCCTGTGGTTGTCTGTCCGAACAGCCTCTCAGCTTTGCAGCCTGGTGCTGAGGTTGTCCTCCTGCACAGTCCAAGTCTATGGGACGCCCAGAAACACCAAACAGGGCACCACCATTCAGGAGGCGGCCCTATAGAACAGGGTGGCAGGAGTCACAAGCCCTGGCAGAAAAACGGCACTTGCTCTGATGGGGGGACTAGACACCAGGCCGGGAACATGAGAGTTTACTCAGGAGGATGACATGGGTGACAGACAGGAGTTCTAAAAAGCCGCTTGGGAGGGCAGCCACAGTACCAGACAGGAGTTTAGAGAGGCCACTCGGGAGGGTGGCCACAGTACCAGACAGGAGTTCCCGAGAAGCCGCTCAGGAGGGCAGCCATGGGACCAGGCTGGGGAGCGGAGAGGTGGTTCGGAAGGACGACCTCGGCGCCAGGCCGGGGAGTGGAAGGCCATTCAGGAGGATGACTTCGGCGCCAGGCCAGGGAGCATAGAGGCCATTCGGGAGGATGGCCATGGCGCCAGGTTGCAGAGCTGAGAGGCCTTTCAGGAGGATGACCTTGGAACCAAAAAGAGTACTTGAGATGCTGCTTTGGAGGACAGCCACAAGACATGGCAGAAGGCTGCTCAAGAGGATGGTTACAGGACCTGGCCAAAGACCGCCGGTCTGGAGGTTGTGTTCAGTGCCAGAGAACTGGGGAGGTGGCCTCAAGGCCCACTCGGGAACAGGAACAGGCCCAAAGGCGGCGTCGGCTTGCTGAACGACCCGCTCAGGAACAGGCATGAACGCTGTGTCGGCTCGCCACCTGACCCGCTCGAGAACAGAAACAGGCTCAAAAGGAACTGGGAGAAGAGGGGCATCGTCACTGTCAGAAAACCCCTCAGGAGCTGGGAGAAGGAGGGTGCCGTCACTGTTGGCGAACCCCTCTGGAGGAAGGACAGAGGTGGCGTCAAGGCTGTCGACCCACCAGGGACCGGGAACAGGTGCAGCATTGACATCATTGTCGGTGTACCCCTCAGGAGGAAGGGCAGAGGTGGCATAGAGGCTGTCGACTCACCAGGGACCAGGAACAGGGGCAGCATCGATGCCATCATTGGTGCACCCCTCAGGAGGAAGGACAGAGGTGGCGTCGAAGCTGTCGACCCACCAAGGAACAGGGGCAGCGTCAACGTCGTTGAGCCCCTTGGGAGGAAGGACGGAATCACAAAAATCACAAAAAAACAAGATTACTGGAAAGTCTTCACAGGAATTAAAAACGATCTGACAGCTTTCCGACGGGGGAAAGCTGCCTCTAAAGGGGTGAAAACACTTGAAACTAATGAGTGCTGATTAAAGTAAAAAGTCTGAAACTAAGGTGAAACAGAAACAGGAAGTAATGTCAAAATAAAAGCATGAGTACGGAAGCCGACGGGACAGAATCATGACAATTATTAGCTAGCTGAACATAAATTGAGCTGGTGTACAATGATTCTCCAGTGCTATTTCTACACAGAGCACCTTCAGTATTTCTTTTCCATTTTTTATTCCTAATGTATGTAGTGAGATGCAACTTGCAGGGTGTTGAACTCATCTTTCTGTTTTCAGCTGTGCCTGCCTTGCTGTCTCTGTGTTGGTCAGATTATCTGCTTCCTATCTCTGACATTGCACACACACACATTCCATTTGCTGATATATATTTTTTCTGAATCCTACACACAGGCACATACTCACACACAAACACACTCAGTCACACTTCGCACTCCCTTAGTCTCTTTTTCTGGATAAAGTCTACAAGTCTCAAAGAGAGGCGACAAGGTGAGAAGGGAAAAAAGACAAATAGAGAGCGGACTGGCAAATGGAAAGAGACAAAAACAGAGAGATGACTATGTGTATGGGTGAGATGGAGAGGTTATGATGCATATTAATGGAATAATTACATCCTAACCCACCCCTACCCCACAATATGTTTACTGTCCAGTTAGTTTCCTCTCACCACCAAAGTAATGCCCCACCTCGACCTCTGCCATCCATCCATCCATCCCTTTGCTTTGATCCTTTTATTTGCACCATCTTTCCATCTTCTCATTTTTTCTTCTGCTGAAATGCAAACAACACAGTGAGGCAAATTTTGGTATATTTACCCAAAATCCAAAGCTCTGCTGGCAGCAATTCTACTCGTGGTGTGCTCACTGCATGGGAGTGTGTTTGTGTGTGTGTGTGTGGGTGGGTGGGTGGTGCTCCCCTCAGTGCAGTCGCTCTTTTTCCCTGGCATTGAACTTGACCCTGTGTGACCCCTCTATAATGAGTGAATTGAAAACATCTCCCTTTGGAATGCTGTGTGTGGAGAGAAGAGGCCATAGCTGCTCTGCTCTCTCCATGTGTTTGTGTGTGCACTCTCTTTCTGAACAAATAAAGACCCAATGTCCCCCTGCTACAACCTAACTGTAAATACTCAGCACACACAGTTATAAATGCACATATTCACATACACACAAACAGAGAAACTATAGATGCTAAAATGCATTGTTCATAAGAGAGGTTTGGCTTCAGAAGTGGGGAAACCGAATGAAGTCACACAGATTAACAAACATATAGAGTATTTAAGAATACATAGGGGGATATTTACTAAGGTTTTGTGGCTCTTTTTAGATGCTAAACAGTGAAATAGTATGTGTTCATATTTACTAAGGAGCAGCAGTAGAGTTTTGCACCAAGGAAAAGGGAACATCACAAGAATGCACGTTGGGTCTCGTGCAATATGTATTTTAAGGTGCTGTTGTTCAGGGATGCAAAAATCAAGGAGGAGTGAATGGAATTTTATGCAAACACTCTCAGCACCTGATTTACCACCACTGTGACAGAGAGAACTGTTACTGAAATTTAATGCCAGGAGAACATTTACCTAGGGGTATAAATAAAGTAACTTGGCTTGAAAGCAGGTGTAAAATTTGTGGTGCTTCTCTCAGCGTGACAGCTGTTAGTCATCTGATATCTTGTCTGAGTTAAGAACATGTTTGAGGAGATAGAGGATGTTTGTAAATCGCATCGCTCACCAGAGGAGAATGTGAGGTACTTGTACAGGCTTTCAGGTCAAACCATGCTTCAGTTATTAAAAGAAGCAAAAGATGATTTGATGTGCAGGAAACTACGTGACTGCCATTCCGAAATATGTTTGTTGATTTGTTCAACCATATTCAAGTTCAGTCACTGTAAACATAAACTTTCTGCCACACTTCCTTTCAGCCCACAGTTGCGCAATACAGGAGCCAGATTGGAAATGGAGGTGCATTCATATTAACACTTCTGTGGCTGTGCTCATTTACATAATTTACATTGTTGGTAAATATGTAATGAGAACATGTTGGCGAGATGGACAAAAAAGTCCAAGTGCTTACTGATAGTAAGAAAACATTTTACTCTCTAAGACCAGCATATCAGCATTTTTATAACATCAGCACTTTCCTCGTCTTAACTTAGCAGATGAAAATGCATTCTAGATTTTAGATTTTCAAAGGTACAGTTACATTTCTGTCTAGCAACTATTCACTCCATCTCCTCCCTACTTCACTTAAAGACTGACAAACTGAAAAATGTGTTTCCCGTTTCCATGCAAGCTTCAACCAACTCTCGCACACCTTCTGCTTGGAGTTCACCTTTTGTCATTAATGAGTTATAGATAAAACATCTCTTGATGCTAGGCTAGGACAGATCATCAATGATAGTACCTGGCGTCTATAGGTGTTTCAGGTCTTTAAACATCATACACCCTCACTCAGGCGACCCTGCCCGGACTGATCAGTCCCCAGCTTCTGCCGTAGCAGCTACCCACACATCCCTCCTCTCCATCCACAGCCAACTTGAGGCTTTCTCTACAGTGCAGCGTAAGCCCTGCAGAGACTGGTCTACAAAACCATTGCACCCAAGCTCTACAATTACTGGTATATCTCACTAAATTAGAAAATTGTGGAAAAGTCCATTTATTTCAGTAATTCAACTCAAATAGTGAAACTTGTGTATTATATAAATTCAGTACACACGGACTGAAGTAGTTTAAGCCATTGGGTCTTTTAATTGTGATGATTTTGTCCCACATTTAACAAAAACCCTCCAATTCACCTCAATACATTAGAATATGGTGACATGCCACTCAGCTAGTCAACTCAAAACACCTGCAAAGGTGTCCTGAGCCTTCAAAATGGTCACTCAGTTTGGTTCACTAGGCTACACAATCAGGGGGAAGACTGCTGATCTGACACTTGTCCAGAAGACAATCATCGACACCCTTCACAATGAGGGTAAGCCACAAACATTCATTGCCAAAGAAGCTGGCTGTTCACAGAGA
>NW_018128063.1:609072-610296 GCF_001952655.1 Monopterus albus | reverse complement strand
TGGGTGAACTTCACAAGGAATGGACTGAGGCTGGGGTCAAGGCATCACGGGCCTCCACACACCGCCGTATCAAGGAATTTGGCTACAGTTGTCGTATTCCTCGTCAAGCCACTCCTGAACCACAGACAATGTCAGAGGCATCTTAACTGGGCTAAGGAGAAGAAGAACTGGACTGTTGCCCAGTGGTCCAAAGTCCTCTTTTCAGATGAGAGCAAGCTTTGTATTTCATTTGGAAACCAAGGTCCTAGAGTCTGGAGGAAAGGTGGAGAAGCTCATAGCCCAAGTTGCTTGAAGTCCAGTGTTAAGTTTCCACAGTCTCCAATGTCTCCAACATCTGGTCAAAGCTCTGCCGGAGGTGGGAGTTGAATATTTCTCTGACAGGGGATTCTGCTAGATGTTCCCAACAGACCCTCACAATACGTTTGGGTCTACCGAGTCTGTCCAGCTTCCTCCCCCACCATTGGATCCAGCTCACCACCAGGTGGTGATCAGTTGACAGCTCCGCCCCTTTCTTCACCTGAGTGTCCAAGACATACAGTACGGCCAGAAGTCAGATGAAACAACCACAAAGTCGATCATCGACCTCTGACCTAGGGTGTCCTGGTGCCACGTGCACTGATGGACACCCTTATGTTTGAACATGGTGTTTGTTATGGACAGAGTGTGACTAGCACAGAAGTCCAATAACAGAGCACCCCTCCCAGGGACTCCAAGAAGGCCGGGTACTCTACACTGCCATTCGGCCCGTAGGCACAAACGGCAGTGAGAGACCTATCCCCAACCCGAAGACGCAGGGAAACGACCCTCTCGTTCACCAGGGTCACCTCCAACACAGGGCGGCTAAGCTGGGGAGCTATAAGCAAGCCCACAACAGCCCGCCGCCTCTCACCGCGGGCAACTCCAGAGTAGTAGAGAGTCCAGCCTCTCTCGAGGAGTACGGTTCCAGAGCCCAAGCTGTACGTGGAGGTGAACCCGACTATCTCTAAGCCGGTACCTCTCAACCTCCTGCACAAGCTCGGGCTTCTTCTCCGCCAGTTAGGTGACATTCCATGTCCCCAGGGCAAGTCTCTGTGTCCAGAGATCGGGTCGTTGGGGCCCTTGCCTTTGACTGCTGCTCAATCTACTGTACACCAGCCTCCGACGGATTCTCCTGCAGGTGGTGGGCCCACGGGATGATGTCCCCACATTGCTCGTTCGGGCTAAGCCCCGGCTGCACCCTGCCGG
>NW_018128063.1:607226-609055 GCF_001952655.1 Monopterus albus | reverse complement strand
TTGAGTTTGGTCTATTCATAAATTGCTTTTTGAACCCCTCTTAGTCTGCCCCGACACCTAGGACCTGTTTGCCTTGGGAGACCCTAGCAGGTGCATATAGCCCCCGACAACATAGCTCCTAGGATCACTCGGGTACTCAAACCCCTCCACCACAATAAGGTGGTGGTTCAAGGAGGGGCTTGACTATCTCTCTCGGCTGGCCTGGGAATGCCTCGGTATCCCCCTGGAGGAGCTGGAGGAAGTGTGGGGGAACTCTGGGCATCTCTGCTTAGACTGCTGCCCTCGCGACCCAGTTCCAGATAAGCGGAGGAAGATGGATGGATGGATGGATGGATCTGTCATCTCACAGAATCTGAGTTGAGTGTTTATCCCTACCACCCCCTGCAACTCCTAACCAGTAAGCTCTCCCAATTTTTTGTGGAGATAGGAATGTTGATAAAATGCTCTTACTCCAAGGGAAATAATTATTGTCAGGTGCACAAAATATTGCAACACCACAGTTTTTGCATTTACAAGGTCAAGGTCAAAGTGTTTATTCATCATATGCACAGTTAGGAAATGTGTTTCCCAGTACAATGAAATTCTTACGTTGCCGTCCACATGAATGCCACACAATACAAGTGAAGTATAAAGTAGATGAGCAATAACACAAATATGCAGTAAAATCACAAATCTAAGGCACTTTAAAGCAGCAAGTGAAGGAAGCAAATAAAAATACAAGAACACAATATAATGCAGAGAGAATATATGCTACATGGGAGCTGTGGAGTGCAAATACTCAGCAGTGAGTGTGCAATTATGCAGGTGCAAACTGAGAATGTAAACAGTACAGATGGAATTACATAAGGTAGATCTTGAGTCAGCTGTTCAGGAGTCTGATGGCAGTCAGAAAGAGAGAGTTTTTCAGTGTAGAAGTCCTGCATTTCACACTTCTGAGCCTCCGACCGGAGGGCAGTCCGTGCTGGGGGTGGGTGGGGTTTTTGAGGATGGAGGCAGCTTTCCTACACACCCTGCATTGGTAAATGCTCTGCAGAGAGGGCAGTGGAGTCCTGATGATTTTCTCCGCACTCTCTTGCGGTCCATAGCAGATGTGCTGCCATACCAGACAGTGATGCAGCTGGTCAAGATGCTTTTGACGATGCAGCTGTACAAGTTGCTGAGGATCCTAATGACATGAGCATTTATAGCATTTATACCTGAAGTGTGTGCTTCACTGTTCAATTACACCACCAAAATGCTAGTTTGGTGGTAGGGTTTCCATGCCATATGTTACGTTTCTTCACCACTTACTAACAATGGTGACTGAAACTGAGCTAGTCAAATTGGGGTTAAAACTAGGACATGTTGAACAGCTGTTACATTTACTGTAAGTAATGCAATATATATGAGAGAAGATGTGGGAGGAGATGGTAAGTATGACCATTGGTAGGTTTCAATCCCAAAAAACAGGCCCACTTGAAATGTTCTGGCTTGGAGCAGCAAGTGGGGATATCAGGCATGGATAGTCGTAAGTTGACTCAAAGACCATGGTGTTTACAGCGTAAAAGGTTTATTCGTGAACTCCAAGAACACTTAGCTGAGATTGAACATATTATTTGACTTATTTCACCTTTAGATACAGGATAAAAATGCTGTTCTACAAACATACATACACATCAGCAAGCTCTCAGCAAAATGTCTCAATGAACACTGCACTGCTAATAATACAGTATTAGTTAGCAGAATAGCAAAACTGACAATATAAACTGTTTGTTTTCTATTGAAATTAAATGGTTTCTATTAATAGGATCGCAGTAGAACAACTGCATTACTTTATTATTTCAAACAAG
>NW_018128063.1:605522-607183 GCF_001952655.1 Monopterus albus | reverse complement strand
TATATATATGTATATATATATCACACAACATGGAGCCTCTTTTTTGTGCTGTACACACTGACAATATGTATAGATTTCACTGATTATAACATCTCATCACATTTAAAATGTAGCATTATTTCTCTACATGTGCATTATTATGAGGAAAAAACCTTTATCTCCTTTAAAATGGTTAGAGCAAATTCCGCTAGATCATTTGGGAGATGCCAGGCTGCTCGTGTGATTGCCTTCATCCAAAGTTTGAGGCATTTTGGGCCTTATCTTTCCCAGATTCATTTGTACAGCCTGAAGAAGTAGAGAAATTTCCACTGTACTTAATTTTAAGGCCGACAAGATGTGGTGTTGTTGTTTTCTCATAGATATCTGCTATACTCTCTACAGAGTAACCTGTGATGCACACAAAATAGTGAGGACCTCAGGACTTCCTGCTCTTAGCTGCTTTGCATATTTCAGCCACCTCTAATGGCTTTTATCTCCCATCTGCCAACAAGAGCAAAAGCAATGAGTCAGTTTTCTTACAGGCCTGTGTTCTCCTTGTTTTTAAAGTAATATATTGTAAATTTAGGCTGGTTGTTTTTTGCATAAATGCACCATGCACTGGCTGTGGTTTATTAGTTGAGGTATATGTAGAGTTCTATGTGTGTGTGTATCAGGGGGAGGGGCTATTCTAACTGGCCTTTGTTTTTTGTAATTTTTTCTTCTTCTGTTTTTTATGACTGCCATGCCAGTGTTATCAGGTCCCATTGGGAAATGTTTTCAGTCGCTGAGTGTGTGTTTGTATCTGACTGTGTATTT
Source organism: Monopterus albus (assembly GCF_001952655.1). Taxonomy (NCBI): domain Eukaryota; kingdom Metazoa; phylum Chordata; class Actinopteri; order Synbranchiformes; family Synbranchidae; genus Monopterus; species Monopterus albus. The sequence goes on along the minus strand of NW_018128063.1, from coordinate 606,388 downwards.
GTGTACTATTTCTGTATGCAGTAATGTGTGCATTTGTGTTTGTATGTGTAACAACACCACAGTAATCTGTAGGCGGGTCATCATTCTTAATGCAGCCTGTGTCATCAGTTCCCGTGACAACAGGAGGAATGATGCGGCCGATACATATGAAACACGGTGCATGCATAAACATGGGGCTGTAGAAGGAGGAGGGTGAGGGCAGCACAGGGGCGAGGTTATATGGAGAATGTGTGTCTGTGTGCTACCCTATCTAGACCCGTTTATTATTCATGAGCTGACCCTCAGTATGCTTCCACTAGCCCCTCCCCCTGATGTGGTATTTTGTGTGTGTGTGTGTGTGTGTGTGTGTGCGTGAGAGAGAGAGAGAGACAGGCAGATGGATGGCGACAGTGTCAGTGGATGGTACATCAAGATTAAGGTTGAACACAGCTCAACGTCACACTTCGACAAGTTCACTGGATGCATTTGGCCACACACACATACAGACACACATACAGGTAAATGGTATTATACTTGTATAGCACACTCAGAGCACTTTTACCATTCACTCATTCACGCACACAAACATTCAAACACACACACACCTTGATGGCAAAGCCACCAGGAGCAACTTGGGGTTCAGTATCTTGCCTAAGAACACTTCAACTTGAAGTCGAGATGCCAGGATTCAAGCCACCAACCCTCCGGTCAGAAGATGACCCGCTCTACCCCCTGAGCCACAGCTGCCCATACCACATACTGTATGCAAGTTTTTTATATTTTGTAATCTTGTCATATTTCTGTAAAGATAGTATGTGTGTTGTCTCTCAAACTGCAGAACTGATCCCAAACTAACTAACCATGTCAACCTACCTACTTATATATAT
>NW_018128063.1:597095-603679 GCF_001952655.1 Monopterus albus | reverse complement strand
TATATATATATACAGTAAATATAATAATAAATTGGAACTGCTCCCTTCTTGCCATAGCATTTGTGTTGTTACTCGTCAATCTATAGTTGTGATAGCAAGTGCTTCTTGCAGATGTTAGAACACTGAGCTACTAGTTGTTTTGATGTTAGTCTAGATGTTGGGTTTCAAAGTATCCATAGGTCCCACATCCTCCGTATGTAACCCCTCTCGCTGGGGTTACTTGTATAGTAGCATTTTAATAGTTCCCTGTTTTCATCTCTTGTCCATGAATGCCTTGCTTTTGTTCCAGTAGCCCATTTCATGGAAGTTAAAAGTTTAATCAACAGTAGGGCAACCTCATCATCAGTGAGTCGTGGGCATCCATGACCCTGTCACCAGTTCACCATTTGTCCTTCTTTATACCAATGTTAGTAGGTATTAACTACTGCAGACCAAGAACACCCGCCAAGACCTGCAGTGTGGGAAATGCTCTGACCCAGTCATCTCACCATCACAGAGCCTTGTCAAAGTCACTCAGATCCTTAGATGTGCCCATTTTTCCTGCTTCCAACACATCAACTCTGAGGACTGAATGTTCACTTGCTGCCTAATATACCCCACACACTGACAGGTGCCACTGTAACAGTCAGTGTTATTCATTTCACCTGGAAGAGGTCATAATGTTATGGCTGATTGGTGTATGATGATTCCCACAATTGTGATATGGCAGCAAATAAATGAAGCTTAGGCGAAAATTCGGTAGGTAAGATCTCATCCCTCACATTTTGTTTGTTCCAGTGTAGGTTGATGTGGGCTGTTCTCTCTGTCACTGTCAAACCTCCCTCGACCTTCTATCCTGATGTCACCATATCTGAACAGTAATCGTTCTGTGTTTCTTGAGCCAATCAGTCACTGGCTGCCATTCTTTACCATAAATATAATTGCACAACCCACCTCCTCCCCAACACCACCAGAATCTTCATGATGTTCGGGGTCACAGCGCAAGGCCTCCTACAACTACTTGTTGGCTGCTCCACAACACCACCAGTGTATAGATTCTGTAAGGATCCAGGTTATCTCCTATCTTGATATGAACCTACACCTGATGAAGACACTTCATCATAGGAGTGTTATCTTTGTGTGGCTCAACTCAATACAATTTGTTATCCACTTCTATTTGATCTGTCCTTATTGAACTATTGATCAGTGATCTCAAACTGTTTTATAGCAACCCTCCACTTTGTACCATTGCATTTAACATGGTAATGAAATGAGCTAGCTGGATGTCTTTTCAAATTGTCCATATGCAGGTATAGCTCACTAAATTAGAAAATTGTGGAAAAGTCCATTTATTTCAGTAATTCAACTCAAATAGTGAAACTCGTGTATTATATAAATTCAGTACACACAGACTGAAGTAGTTTAAGCCATTGGGTCTTTTAATTGTGATGATTTTGGCCCACATTTAACAAAAACCCACCAATTCACTATCTCAATAAATTAGAATATGGTGACATGCCACTCAGCTAGTCAACTCAAAACACCTGCAAAGGTGTCCTGAGCCTTCAAAATGGTCACTCAGTTTGGTTCACTAGGCTACACAATCATGGGGAAGACTGCTGATCTGACAGTTGTCCAGAAGACAATCATTGACACCCTTCACAAGGAGGGTAAGCCACAAACATTCATTGCCAAAGAAACTGGCTGTTTACAGAGTACTGTATCCAAGCATGTTGACAAAAATTTGAGTGGTAGGAAAAAGTGTGGGAGAAAAAGATGCAAAACCAACCGAGAGAACTGCATCCTTGAGAGGCTTCTCAAGCAAAATCAAATCAAGAATTTGGGTGAACTTCACAAGGAATTGATTGAGGCTCGGGTCAAGGCATCAAGGGCCTCCACACACCGCCATGTCAAGGAATTTGGCTATAATAACGTTTTTCCTCTTTCACTCTTTCAGGTCAAAGTGAGAGACACCAACTGATCTTTACTTTTTTTTCTTTTTACCTCTTTCTTCTTCCAAAACTCTTTCAAAGCCCTGTTTGTTGGAAGAGAATACATATTGTATAGCCAAGTAGGAAAAAAACAAGACAAAATGAATAATTAATGTGATATGATGCATATGTATAAAACTTTACAAATCAAATAAATGTATCTAGTTTTGTATGCTTTGAATATTCAGTTACTCATAAAATCATCTGATCACTTGCTGTGACATACTGTAGTTTCTTATGCATGTTGTGATCAAATGACAATGGGTTCCAAGCTGGGACGGTGTAGCTACAGTAGGACAGCAGTTAAAACAAATTTGAGGAGACTCACAAAGTTTACAGACAGTCTGACTCTTCCTGGTACAGGATGAGGTGAGACACAGAATTACCTCGAGTCAAGTAACATTGACTTCAGCCCATCAGCTGTTCAGTTTCACAGCAGTTTGTGCAACTGTAGCTACAGAGTCTGGAAGTCAGTGCAAGACGAAATTGGCATAACTAGTAATCCCCCTCTGGTTAATCCATTACTTATGTGGGTGCAGTGACATAACGCAAACACTGATACCAAAAAGATACCATGTCTGTGTTTCAGATTTGACTGAGTTACAATGCAAACTATGGCAGTCTGGCACTAAACTGTCCCCTTCACCTCCCATGGAATCTTTGTCTCATGAGGATCTATGTGCAGTCAGGAAATTTGCAGCCTGGAACGTCTCAGATATTGACTCACACATAAGCAATTATGTAATTGTGGAGCTTTGTGGCTGTGTACACAAGAATACAAAGACATCTGTAGAAACTCTGCAGGGGGACCTTACTGAAATGCCATGAGTAATGTTAGCTGCTCTGTACTCAGCAGTTGCAGGGACCAAAACAGCTGCAAACAGTAAGGATGAGTGTCCCAAAAAGTTTTTTGTTTGCTATAAATTGTTAATGCATTAGATATAATAAATGTATGCTGCATGGGAGCAGCATGTGCAGCAGTCAGTCAATGTGCAATTATGCATGTGCAAACTGAGAATGTAAACAGTACAGGTCGTCAGTACATGACGTATTTCCTGGTAAACTCCTCAGTTGTTTAGGAGTCTGATGGCAGAGGGAAAGAAAGAGTTTTTCAGTCTGGAGGTCATATACTTCACACTTCTGAATCTCTAGCCAGAGGGTATGGAGGCAAACAGTCTGTGCTGGGGGTGGGTGGGATCTTTGAGGATGGAGGCAGCTTTCCTACGCACCCTGAGGTGGTAAATACTCTGCAGAGAGGGCAGTGGAGTCCTGGTGATCTTCCCCGTAGTCTTTACCACTTTCTGCAGGCACTTGCGGTCCATAGCAGTAGTGCTGCCATACCAGACAGTGATGCAGCTGGTCAAGATGCTCTCAATGATGCAGTTGTAGAAGTTGCAAAGGATCCTAGGCGACATGCCAAACCTCCTCAGCATCCTCAGGAAGTACAGCTGCCGTTGGGCCTTCTTGACCAGCTGTGTGGTGTTAAGTGTCCAAGTGAGGTCCTCACTGATGTGGACGCCCAGGTATTTGAAGCTGCTCACCCTCTCCACTTCGAGCCCCTGGATGAACAGTGGCGGATGAGATCTCCTCTCCTTCCTCATCTCCACTATCATCTCCTTCGTCTTGTCCGTGTTGAGGCTGAGATTATTGTCCTTGTACCATGACAATGTGGGCCAGCACCACTCTCTCAAAACATTTCATAATGATTGGGGTGAGTGCCACTGTCTTTCAGGCAGGTGACCGGCCTCTTCTTGAGAAGGGGGATGATGGTTGTGGTCTTAAAGCAGGTGGGAACGATGCTCAGGCTGAGGGTGAGATTGAAGATTTTCCATTTATTAGGTTTTTGGTCAACAAGCAAAATTAGAATTGCAATTATTTTACACAAAAAAAGCATGAAACATAAGGGTACCTATGGGCCAGCACCACTCTCTCAAAACATTTCATAATGATTGGGGTGAGTGCCACTGTCTTTCAGGCAGGTGACCGGCCTCTTCTTGAGAAGGGGGATGATGGTTGTGGTCTTAAAGCAGGTGGGAACGATGCTCAGGCTGAGGGTGAGATTGAAGATTTTCCATTTATTAGGTTTTTGGTCAACAAGCAAAATTAGAATTGCAATTATTTTACACAAAAAAAGCATGAAACATAAGGGTACCTATAGTACATCCATTTGAATAAAAGCATGTATGCACGGATACATAATCATATAAAATAAAATGAAATAAATAAAAAAACAATGTTATTGACCAAAGGTGTAGGCTGAAGCTAAAGCTTATTATGCCTACCCTTACTCCACACAAGCAGCACTAATGGAGCTCTACAGCTAATACCTTATTGTTATCCAGCCATTCTTCAGAAACAGCAACTTCACTAAACTTTGGGAATATTTTTAAATAATCTTTCATTTTTGAAAGTTTTTGCCAGAGACTTCTACTATTGAAGTGTATTACAGATAAAGAATGTTTCATATTTACTTTACTATTAAATTGTTCTTCTGTATAATACTGGCAATTTGGCTCATAATAAAAATAGGTTTCTGGATCAGTTTCTCTCTCAATATCATACTCCCCCTTCCAGACAAAAATAAAAATAAACCAAAGAAAAAATAAACACAATAACAAAAAAGTTAATAAAAATGCTGATAAATAACTTATGGTTAGTTCCCCTCACCAGGAGGGTGAGGGAGAACTTAGGTAGGACTCAAGTATGCAGACCCAGGTGCTAGTGGAAAAAATGGAGGTTTAATGGAAAAAACACAAAGTGACAACCTAACAGAGTCGATGTATATACACCCAACAGCTAAGGAGACCAGGACGAACAGGCGAGGAGACAGGCTAACGGCAGGAACCAGGAGAGTAGGAGGATTAGGACGGACAGGTGAATAGACAAACTAACCAGGAGGACTGGCGAACGAAAAAGGAAATCCACAGCACAGGAACTGTCAGCGTGGACGTCTAGAGACGTGTAACACAAAACATGTAACCAACATACAAAATAAGATCCACAGCACATGAACTGTCAGCCTGAAAAACAAAATGATGTACGATACATACCACGAATATAGGTATCTAGGTGTATTTAAGTTAATGCTCCGGTGACGACGGAGCCTCTGCCAGGGGTTAAAATAAGGTAAGGAAGTCATTACAGTAACGCACCTCTGCTGTGCGTGACAACCCACAAGTCATTAATTTCAGCAAGCGACACAGCTGAGGTGCTGATCCCACAAAAAAAGAGAGAGCAGGATAGAGAAAGACAAAAGAGAGGCAGGTTGCGCCGAGCGGACCTGACAATAACCCATTCATTTAACTATAGGTCGAAAATAGACCCTTAGTCTTTAGTTCATTAAACGGTCTATTTTTAGCGAGACTCTTCATACCTGTATATCCAAGTGGCAGTCTTTATGTCAACACAGTCCGTGTTCTTAGAGGAAATCAACTTAACAATAATTAAAGCAGTCTTAGTATAACAAAATCCATATAACAATGTCCCTGTACTATTCATTTGAACTTTTCCAGTTCTATGATTTCCCTTACCATGATCACTCTTGATCATGGTAAGGGAATCCATTTTTCCAATCCATTTATGATTACATCCTCCGACCGCATGTATTACTCCAAGTCATCGACTCTTCTCTCCAGTGGACAAATAACCTTATCTTTCTCTTTCAGCTCCTTTACTTCAGTCAGCAAGCTTACTATTTGAGCTTGCTGTTCACCCACATTGGAGAGCTTTTCCGTTATGGAATTAATCGATTTTTTTTTATTTCTTCCAGCTCTTCCTCAACATAATTACTTGCTTTCTTTGGTGGCATGTTTGTTTCGTTTAATCTCATTCGATGTCCAGTTTTAATTCAATTCAACCCTGTTAGCTTATCTCTGACGTACGCGTGCTGCAGCTTGGCGGCCATCTTGATATTTTCGGGACAGTGGGGTTAAGAGTATTGTAATGGTGGTGAGAACATCAGCCAGCTCGCTGGCACATGCCCTGAGAGCCCTCCCAGGGATGTTGTCCGGTCCTGCTGCTTTGCGGGGGTTGAACTTCCTCAGGACTGTGCGTACCTGGCCTGGTGAGACAGTTAGTGGAGGGGAGGTGGGGGGTTGGGTGGTCTCGGTGTGTGTGTGCCTCCTCTCTGTGCTGTGGCTGGAGGGCTCAAATCAGGTGTAGAAGGTGTTGAGGTCATCCAGCAGGCTGTCTGTGGAGCTGATGATGCTGGTGGTGGTCCTGTAGTCTGTGATGTGCTGCAGGCCTTGCCACATCCGTCTGGAATCAGCAGTAGAATAGAAGCCATACCAGTGTAGTATGCTTTCTGCTGTGACTGCATACTCATCCTCAGTTGTGTGGAAATGGCTAACTCATCTATACAGACAATGAAAGAAGTAATGAGCATAGCTGACCTGAGCCTGTGGGAGTGAGCAGGAAGTGGGAATGTAATTGGTGGTGAGCAGTTATTTGGAGCCCAGCAGCCCATTGCTCGGACTCCGACTGCTGGAAGCCAGAGAAGTCCTGGAACTTCAGGCCTTTTAACATTTGGCTCCCATTATTGGCAGACAGGTAGCCACTGGGGGAGGCTTTTTCTACACGTGGCCCCCCTGCACCCAGCCCCCACCCCATCCCACC
>NW_018128063.1:585579-597065 GCF_001952655.1 Monopterus albus | reverse complement strand
TTCTCATTTTACCTTTCTCTTCTTCTTTGCTCTCTTTTACATGTTGCCCCCATTCTTCACTTGCTCTCCATCTCACTGTTCACTGTTTGTCTCACTCTCCTTTCTTTTTTACATCACAGACACACTCTGTCTTTCCACACTCTTTTTCTAGCTCACACATACAGATCACGTCCCCTTGACTCAGTTTATCCTCTTTTCTCTTCAACAGTATCTTATATTTTCTTCTCTCCTCCCTCATGAGTCTTGTCTTTGTCTCTCACACACTCAAACTTATTTTCTTTCTTTTTACTTCTCACATGCTTTCCATCTAGCTCTGCTTTTTAACTTGGCTTTGACTGACCTCTTATTTGAGATTTATGTAAAAATGTAAAAATTGACCCTCCAGAAAACCTTATGCACTCTTCCTACTTTTAAGTTTTTCTTGCTCTTTGTTTACTTTGTAACTTCTATACCTATCCCACATTGGTTTTCTATCAAGGCACACACAGAACACACATTGGCCTGATGCCCATACACACATTTGGAGCTGGCTGCATGGTTCTCAGTGTTTGGAGCCTTATTGTGAGAGTGTCTTGTTTGTGTGTTTATGAGCCCAGTTATAAAGCAATATTTGGCAGGGCTAAAACTTCATGCTCCACTCTCTGCTCAACCCCCTGGACCGGCCTACATGAATACAAGGTTATCATGTTCCCCGATCACTGCCAAACACACGCACACATGCATATGCACACCTCACCCCCGACTCCCCAGCTTCCTCTTATACATATACAGGAGCCACGTGTATGTGTGTAGAAAGTGTGTGAAAATGGGGTTGGGATGTTGCAACCCTGCCTTCTGCTGGCCAGGCAGCAGAATAGAGGTGCACGCACACACACACACACACACACACACACACACACAAAACATGAGCCAGTAGAGAAAATTTTGGGATGGAGAGTTTAAATGCTGATGATCATCTCATCATGGTTTCAGAGATTAATAACAAATAAAAGACATGTCTATTCTACCTCTCCATTCTATGTACATATCTATTACATTGCACATAAGAATAATGACTTACACTGTCTGTCATTAATATTTACAGATAAGTTCTTTACAGTGTGTGTGTCCAGTCAAATGTTTGGACACACTTTCTCAACTGATGGGTTTTATTTGGGGCAGCTGTGGTTCAAGCAGTAGAGTAGCTTGTCCTCTAACCTTGAGGTTAACAGTTTGATTCCTGGTTTTTCCAGTCCACATGCCAAAGCGTCCTTGGGCAAGACATTGAACCCCAGGGTGCTCCCGATGATATAACAAAAATGCTGAAAAAGCTGAATACATAACCAAATACAGGATTGTGCTGCAAAGTTGCAGTGTCTGCTAAGCTGCAGTGCTCTGGAGGCCCAAGCAGGCCAACAGACCCATAGAAACATCTCCTCAGTAGCACCACTATGCTTCCAGGCAGAATTGCAAGAACGCCACCAATATTAATGACAACATATGGTGCAGTAGCTAGATTAATGGACTTTCATAATTATGGAAACAGTCATAAACATGATGGCACGTGTAGGGCAACCGTCATAGAAAGTTCCATATGCATGCCATTACAATTATGAAACTTTCAGGGATCCATTTTTTTTTTTATTCTCTTTTGTTGAGTTTAATAACCAATACTGCTGGGTTAGCTTTAGGAAGTATTCATCTTATTATTATTAGGGTATATTTTCCAGTCCTCAGTTGAGCCCATAATTTAACTTGTTTGCATATCAGAAGAAGTAGCACATCACATTCACAAAATGCAAGTTTTTGATTTGCATAACTAAAATAAAAAGTGCAGCGCAGACTGTGCAGCTTCTAGTGACTGCCCCTATTTAATAAAAAATAAGATTGAATTCTGCCTAACTGTTATAGAAAATGACCCAAATAAAAATATCAGGATCCATCTGGCAAACTTACAAGGAAACATTTCATTCTACCTCGGGACAGAGCAAAAGCACCAAAACACTTCTACCTGCTTTCAGTCTGAGTTAGAGACAAGCGTTTTAAGATGATTTGTTAAAGTGAAGCTTTTATTGAATGCTATATGCTTGTGTGAGACAAATCTTATCATAAACAAAAATGTGAAAATAATACCAAGATTAATAATTACTGGGATTTCCCTTTAAAACCAAATATGACACCCAAATACCTTCTTTTTTATTCAGAACTATATAGTGTTCTTTGTCATTCTTTTTTTCCTCACTTCAGTTTACAGAGATATACAGAGGATAAGCCAGTTCCCAGGAGCTACTTCTTACAAGAGGGGGGACTCCCAAACCTAATATCCACAACACAGAGCCTTCTGCTGTAAAGGTGAGCCTCCATATGAAAATATTCACTATTCAGTCATTGTTTCTATGAATGTTATGCCAGCTGTATATCATTTGGAGAGGTCACAGCACTTTATTGTTGCAGTGTAACTCAAGTGCAGGATTGTTGGGGGCACAATAGTTAGGCTTAGGATTGGTGTATACTACTTTTATTGTGCCATATCTGATCATATAAACATTGTATAATACTCATTAATTATCCAGCAGCTTCCTGGCTCTGTATGTGTGTGGTGTGTGTGTGCAAGTTTGCTTCTATACTAAAGACTTGACAAGTGTCATCATTGGTCAGTGTCCCATCATAGCTGCTCTGTGTGTGTGTGTGTGTGTGTGCGCATGTGCAACGGTGAATGTCAGAGATCTTTTATCCAAATCCCCTCTCTACTCCACCCACCATCAGTACACACACACACTCATAAACACCAGCAAAGAAGAATGTCATTGTTTCATGCTGAGTGCCAGCAATGAGCACAACAATCTGTTTTGACAGGTTAAGCTTATATCACTGCACAGGAAGTGGGAGACAATCGTACTCACACACTGGCAGGTAAGGAAATAAAACAAGTAAACTAAGCACAGCTGGTCTACATGGTACATAGATAGTATCAATAATACTATGGTAAAAGTACCTGCAGTATTTGTACAATTGTTTACACCTCATTTTTGTTATCAGTCTTGTCATTTTAGAATTTGATTACATGGCTGTGATTAAATTACATGTATGATACAGTACATACATGACACATTTATTGAGTGATTGTAATCTGATTATATTACATTAGATTCATATTATATTAGTATACTACTTGTAGAAAAGAGCTAGATGCCAATAATACATTATTATAGAATACAAAGTAAGAATGTTTTTACATTACTTAAGTATAACCTTTACATTTTAACATTTTACTGCTGGAGCTAATTTTTGAGCCTGTCCTCCTGTTAAAAAAAAAAAGAAGACAGGAGGTTATAGTTTTGTGTGCTCTAGCAACACTAACAAAGGAAGCAGTTAGGAGATGTAGTATACAGTGTGCAGCAAGGCTGTTGCTGGTACAGAGGCATGATAAAATATCAGTGTCACTGCTGTTTGTCACTCTTGCAGTAGGAGTTAAATGTGACTTTTGAGAGAAGGTATATAAAGGTGCTGATAGGATCATATTAACATCCACAAATGATCCCCACATTAGGTGTGAGAGATTATTATATATGTTGTATCACACAGATTGGCAGTCTGCTCATGTCTTTTTACACTGTGTGCCACTAGGTTAGAAAAGAAGATGTATTTTCTAATGCAAATGAATTAAAAAGTCAGAAAAAGGAAGAATGAAAATGTCTTCTAAAATGAAGACAAGAGGCAACAATATGGTCTTACTGTAACTTCAAGTAACACCAGCTCTAACAATAGTGCTAGTAAATACTGAACAGTCACAAATAAATAATAGTTTAATCATGTGATGCTTGCTATTCAAAATCCCAGTAGTATGTCTAGGAATAGCTTTTCATTAGTATGATTGTATCTTTCAGTCCAGTTTTACTTCCTGTCATGGTGCCAGTTATACATGAATGTCTGTAGAAACCCAAACTGCTGCCCTCACATCATTAAGATGAGAAGCATTGGAAGTATACAGTAGCTTTTAACAAGAACTATGTTAATTTTTCTTTCTGCCACTATTTGGTTCCTTTGCATGTTCATCTCACTATCATCTCATTTTCTAAACATTAATGTGTTAAATGCAAATAACAAAGAGAGGATGTTTTGCCATTTGCTGCTTCCCCTCTGTTTCCCACACTATAGTCACAGCTACATGTATTACACTGAGCCAAGAGCAGAAATTAAAGCACTGAGGCCAGATGTGATATTTGTTTTTCACACTGTGGCATCAGGTAGACTTAGAAAATAAAATTTAAAAAAATTAAAGAAAGAAAGAAAAGAAATATAAAGAAAATCAAAATTGCTCCCTCACTGGATCTGGGGGAACATTCTGATGCACTGATGGTGGCCAGCTAATCATTTGATCCTGTTAGAAGAAGTGAACTGTGTTTGTGTGATTTTGCCAGGAGAGTTAACAACTACTGAAAATAGGCCAGGGCTCAGTGTCTAGATTTGTGCAGTCGTTCCTCTGTGTGTGTGGATCTGTGTATGTATGTGTGCCCCTTCACTGGCTGTTTTTTCCCTATAAAAGCAATTTGCCCCATGCTTGGGCTAGGCAATGAGCAGATGCTACCATTGTAAATGATGATGCGCAGAGCCATAATAAAGAGTTGATAAACACAGAATTACTGCTGGGCTGTGGGCACACAGAGAGAGGGAGGGAAGGGATGGATGGAGGAAGGAGGAGAAAGGAGGGGTGAGGAAAGAATGATAGGGAGAGCCCCCCCCACACACACACACACAAACAGAAATGTGGACTGTTGAACTATCAACCCATTAATTATTATTTTAAGATTTTAACTGAGTCAACATCCTTTTCTGGTTTTATATCTATGTGCATATTTACAAATTGAAAACATTACATCTTTGTTAAATGCTCATACTAAGCATGCCTGCCATTCGTGGTTATATTTTGTGATAGCAAGGTCTAAATTGCAGGTGAGTGTCGGGGGCAAAAGTACCATGCATGCTGCAGGATGCTAAGTTAGCTTAATTTGTGTTGTGCCCACACATACTGCCCAAAGTTAGGATGATAGGTACAGATGATTGAAAGACCAACAAATATGCCTTTGAGCAGCTGAGGAGGTTAAAGGGGGAAGTTTAGTGAAGGCAGAAGTAGCAAATCAGACTTCATCCCAAGCACAAACTGTTCGCCTCCCTACCCTCTGGCCAGAGGTTCAGAAGTGTGAAATGCAGGACCTCTAGACTGAGAAACTCTTTCTTTCCCTCTGCTATCAGACCCCTAAACAGCTGACAGGAGTTTATTACCAGGAAATACGTGATGTACTGATGACCTGTACAGTTCACATTCTCAGTTTGCACATGCATAATTGCACATTGACTGTTGACTGCTGCACATGCTGCTCCCATGCAGCATACATTGTGTTATTATATTCTTATATATTTTTATTATATCTCTGCATTTGCTGCTTAAAGTGCCTTAGATTTTGCGTTACTTATTTATATACTTTATATTTCATTTCTATTTTGTGGCATTCATGTGGACGGCAAAGTAAGAATTTCATTGTACAGGGAAACATGTTTCCTAACTGTGCATATGACAATAAACACTTTGACTTTGACTTCACTTGGCTGTGTAATGCATTAGGCTACTGCATTACTGAGTAATGTAACAAAGTATTGCTGTTGCTGGACAGCACTGATACTAGATAATGTTAGCTAGCTAGATACTTTAATTTTGATGACTATTTGCTTGAATATTAAAATGCACTTGGGCTGTTTGTCGCTTCTATAGTCCAACACATCACTAGTGAGCTACTAGTAGCTTGCTCACCGATTCTGAGTAGCTTGCCTAAAGGTTCACAGAATATACACTACGTATGTGGCCTAAAATGCATGCTTCATAAAAAAAAGTTGCAAAACAGAGCTTCACTTAGTAAACCTGCTCAAACTGCAATCCAGTCAAATATACAGATGTCCCATCCTCCTTCAATACCAAATTATCATTTGCCAGTCCCCTATCAGTCAAATGAGTTACACTTCTGTCAAGTTTGGTTACTTACGTCATGCGTCAGGTAGCCTATGCTGTTCAGTGATAGCAACTCTTTGGGATAATGTTGCGTTAAGAATTAAAAGTTCATGATATGAAATGATGAACATTTACTATACAAGCTAGTTCCGCTGTACCCTGCACAACTAACACTTTTGTCAGTATTGTATTATTTGGTACATGTATTGCTCTACTACATATTTTTTCATCATGACAAACCACAAAAAGCCTTAAAAATAAATGTTTGTAATTTAATATGGTACAATTTTGTATACTCTAGCTTTATATAGCAGCTAGGAACATCAGACATATTGGTATTAACATGCATTTTGACCTTCAAGACCCTCTGTCTTAATTATCACCCCCCCCCTTCAATATTCCCCATTGGTTTTTTCACTTGGCTGCAGGACTGTTTTTTACCACTGTACACAACGTGCCTTGTAAATGCTGTGACCCCTGACTCATAGAGGACCTATGAGTGTGTGTGTATACAGTATGTGTGAGATTCAAAGGGCTGCAATGTGGGCCCTTTGAAGAGCCCATTCACCATGTTGTGTATTTTTTACTTTCTGCCCCCTTCCCATTCCACCCTGCCTAAGATATTTGTTGGACATTCTGTTTGACAAAACAACAACAATGCATGCAGTACAGACAAACAGACAGAAGTAGGATTAGTACCTCTGTGGATACATGCATTTTTGAAAACATCTCTAGAATGATGTAAAAGAAACACTGAGGGGAGGCAAGAGAAAGAAGAGAGAATGAAAGATGAGGGCAGTGAGCAAATGCAAGGAAGACTAAGCAAGAGAGAGAGAGAGAAAGATAGACAGACAGCGGGGGGCCTTCTTCCCTCCCTCCCTTTGGCAGCAATGCTGGTATCTCTTTCATGTCCTCTATGCTTCGACCTGAGGCTCTCCCAGCTGAGCCTGGTGTGCATGTTTCAGCTAAGTGCTGGCTAATTTCCCTTTAGATCTCTCAGCTGTAACCTTTGGTTTCCCCTAGCCACCCCACTAACACCACCACAACCACTGTCTCCATGACCTCCTTAATATTATAATGTATAAGTTAAAATGACATTTTTGCACAAGTCAGTTCAGCAAAAAATTGACATTAACAATTTCATTCTATAACTAGGAAAGGTTTTCTCATTACTATTTAGTCTTATTTACTATTTTATCTAGTACATGGTTCAGTGCAAAAAGGAGCTGCCTTTATATGTTTGTCTGTTTACAGGTGGGAGGGAGCACTACTGCACACGTAGGATGTGGGGGGTCCTGCTACATAAAGCCATTTTGTGGCTCCAGATTGAGTAGTGTGAAGTCTGAGAAACTGCCTCAGCTGATGTCACTTGAGTGTCACTTAGGACTGAAGACTACAAGTTTGAAAATATATTTTAATTCTGGTTCTGCTGTGGCACTTTTGTTCACCTGTTCAGCAATGTTACAGGAATGCAAGTCTACAATGAAGGACCTTTAAATGTAAATCTTATGGAAAATCTTGTCAAGGGACAAATAGTACTTGAAAACTATTTAATAATTGAACGGGGATTTGATGAAAAATCTATATTGTGGCAGCTGCAACCCTAAATGAGTGCTTCACCCTTGCATTGACAGTGGAAACAAGTTGGCCAATGTAAGTCCAATATTCACTTTCCATTAGCCCTGTGTTTGGTCTCCAATGTGTCCACTCCATCAACGCCTGAGGGAAATAATCTAGTAGTGTTCTAGTAGTAATACCTACATAGTGTCCGTAGCGCCAGAGCAGTAGAACAACACACAACACAATACAATGCACTGAACATAACAGCAAGTAGTTTACTTACAGTGAGTTCTTAAAGGTTTCTTCCTGAAAACAGCTGGCTGCCGTGGCCACAAATTATGCAACGAATGAACATGAACCATAACAGAAAATTTACAGAGCGCAATGAGCTGAAATTCATTATACAGCTCCATAAAGGTCTGCATAGCTGAAAATTCAAGTGAGAATTCTCTGTAGCTTCATCATATTGTCACATTGTTTTCACATCATTTTATATACTGACATGTCACTGGACTTGTACTGTAGTTCTGACTTCAGCCACTACACCAAAATCCCCATACAACTCATCTATTCTTGCATTGTTGGGCTATTTGTGAATAGAATTCTGAAACTAGCTAGCAGGAAAATATCAGCAATACACAGGGTCCTGGATCTTACCTGGCATTCAGTTGACTTTCAAACTGGACCTAGTGGGGTGTAAAAAAAAAAAACTTTCCAAAGGCAACAATACAAGCTTATGGAAAATATTCCACCCAACTATGTAACCATTTTCTGGCTCTTGAACCTGCAGGTAAGTTTAAAAATGTTATTAACCTGAGAAACATGAGGATCACTTCTCTCAATACAGAACACTAAATTTCGGTTACAATTGACAATAAAACTATAATAGCTATTTTATTATACTAAACTTTTATTATACTCTATTTGAATCTCATGACACAGTGTTACATCTGACTATATTAGGGACATGTAAATATAAATATGACAATATGTTTTCAGAACACAAAAGAGCCCTGTATTACGTGATTTAAAAAAAATATATATTAAATATATATATAAGTCTACAAAATCTTCTGCTCTGTTACTCCAGAATTTGTCCTGTAAGCTCATATCCAGAAAATGTGTTAGCACTGAGATTGCTCAGCACTTTTTTGAGCATGTGTTGATTATGTCTACTTGACATGTACAATATTTGCACACCTTGAATTTGTTAGGAGTGTATTTCATCTAAATGTCTATATTTTTTTCTCCAGTGGCATATGCACATTGACAGACTCTCATATAGATGTTACAGCTTGTCTCCTTCATTTTGGGCACATCAAACACCTAGTGACACATAGTCCTTTTGTGGGAAGATGTTAAGGGGAAGCAGGAAAGTCAAAGGGTGAGAGGATGGAAGGGGAAAAAAAGAACAACAAATCTAAATGTTGTTTCTAGCAACGTTTAGAAGACGCCTGGAAATGAGAACATATTCCTGTACAAATAAGAAAATGGCCACCTTTCATCAATGCTTATTTAATTCAGGGGGAAAATAAAAACTAAGTGATGAGACATGTCTAAATCTGTGCCTGCAGCAAGTCTTTTGATATGGCAGAAAATGTCCTGGGGTAGGCTGAACGTCAATGTGCATGCTATGCAGCGCATTCCCAAATTTGACTCTTATGCTTGTTTGTTTTATTTTATCTGTTTTTAGTTACCATTTTTTCACATAAACATGGCAATATGTAAAATGCATCATATGAGCACAAGATGCTTTTTTTTCTGTCTGTAGTTGCAGTAGAGCTTTTATGCAAAATACTATGAAATTAAACACAAAAAAAAACACACTGACTGCCGTAACAGTAAAACACTGTTGATTTCTAAGCACCAGTCAATTACTGCGTTTATGCAAAACTGCTTCTACAAGTTCTCTGTATAAAAACTGAAGATATTTATAGAACAGATTTATATAATGTGCATGTTCCACTCAGTACCTCATACTCAGATGCAGATGTGGTAGCCAAGTCCCAAAAAGTGGGAGAATGAGGACGATAAATAGGAGAAAGATAAAAAAAAAAAGAGATATGATAAACAGATTAGGCAGAAAGGCTTCCAGAATGATATATACAATGGGTATATTTACAGTTTATTGCACTGTGTCCAGTCATAGAGTCATGGTTTAGGTGATCATGAGAGTGGCGGCCTTAGGGAAGAAACTGTCCTTGTGTCTGGTTATTTTGCTGTACAGTGACTTGTAGCACTGTCCAGCGTGGAGGAGTTCCAACAGATTGTGTCCAGGATGTGAGGGGTCTGCAGAAATCTTCTCTGCCCTCCTTTTGACCTGTGAGGTGTACAGGTCCTCCATGGAGGACAGGCTGGCACTGATGAGTCTTTCTGCAGTCCTGACTGTCTATTGGAGTCTGTTCCTGTTCTGTTTAGTTGCTGAACCAAACCGGTGCAGAGAACAGGCTCAATGATACCTCTGTAGAACTGTATCAGCACCTCCTGGGGCAGGTTGAACTTCCTGAGCTGGTGCAGGAAGTCAATCTTCTGCTGTGCCTTCTTGGTGGTGGGGCTAATGGGAGGATGTTCTCTTCCTAAAGTCAACTTTAGGAAGAGAACACCTTCCCATCCCCTGCAGAGATGACCACTGTTTGAGAGATACTTTGTTACATTACTCAGCGCCAGGTTGTTGCAACCACACCACAGGGCCAGCTGTTCAACCTCTTGTCTGTAAGCCAACTTGTCACCATCTCAGATGAGACTGATGACCATTGTGTCATCTGCGAACTTGAGAAGCTTAACAGAGGGGTTCCCCTTATTATACCCCAGTTCTTTTATTGGACAGATCTGAGTAAGGAAGGAGTTCGTCTTTCTTCATTTTAGTGCAGATTTATTTAAAAACACAAATAAAAATTACAAGAGACAACCCGGGTGGCTCCCTCCTTCAGACAAGCTGCTGGAGAAGAGGAGTTCCCGGAAACACAGAGCCTAATATATTTATAAGTTTTTGGGCTAACCCCTTACACAGACAGATATAAAAACATCACAAGATGGAGACAGTCCGACGTCTCCTTCTCTTATCTAGACACGGGTGGAGCAGCTGGACATAACAAAATGAAGAATTCCATGTGTGTGTGTGTGTGTGTGTGTGTTGTTGCGTGATGTGTAACTAAAACATACATTCAGACATAATCCTAACACAAGATTAGTACAAGAAAACAACTGGTGTCAAGGTACACTTTTCAGAATCAACATTGTCTTCTAACCTTGAAGCAGAGCAAACTAGAGCAGACTTTGAATCTTACTAAACTGCATTACTAACACATTAAAGTCTAAGACATTAATGTCTAATAATTATCTGACTGATTTATTAATTTCTAACACCCTAAGTGCAATCATTGGCAGTGACGTGCGGTGAGGTTGACAGCTGGTGAGGCACTGACTCTTTTAGTCAGATTTACAAATACAAATTGTCTGTTAACAGACAATGCGTTGTGTTTTATATCTCACATCAACATTCTTCACACAAACATGACCCATATTTAATTTGAGGTTAAAATTTATTCCAATTGAGCTTATTTCTAACTAGAAATAATAAAAGTTTATGGTCTTACCTTTACTTGTACACAAAATCCATTTGTCAGTTGGTATGTATTACAAACCCTTTTACCGTTCGAATCCAATACTAAAACAAATGTTTTCAATAAAGAAGATCCTTCTGGACAAAAATGTCCAGACTGTCAAAAATGTTTTGATTGAAAGTCCAGATTTGCGAATTTTCTCAGCTTGGAAATGTAATCTTCCATTTTGATAAGGCGGATTGTAAAGGAAATATAAACAAGCACGAAGAAGATTGTAGGTAGCGCAAGAATCTGTGGGCTCACTAGCGCCCTCTGCCTTGAGGCAGGCGTACTGTTTGCCTCACCGAGTAACTTTTTTACTGGGTTTTATGGTTAATCTG
>NW_018128063.1:584022-584492 GCF_001952655.1 Monopterus albus | reverse complement strand
AATGTTAACACTTTGTTATAATTCTTTAGTATATTACTTGTGTGGTGTAGAAGAGAATTATTTATGTAGAGATACTGCTTGTAAACCAATGATGGTAAGATGATGTCATGGGGTAGGACTAGATAAGTCTGACTTCTTCCTACTCCATTCAAGCATGTACTAGGTATAAGCAAATTGATATTGGATTAGCATTTGTTGGATATGTGTAAAATTATGTGTGTTGATATATCAACTGTCTTTACATGCTTGAAAGAATAAATAAATCAAATCACCAGCTGACAAATATTAACATTTATTATATTTTATGGTTAACTTTTTTTCTTTTCAAGATTGACAGGGGAGGTTCTGCCTCACCTGCCTCCCCTGACCGCACGTCACTGGTCATTGGTGTAGAGGGAGAGCATACATCCCTGGGGGGCACTTGTGCTGATTGTCTGGGTGCTGGATGTGGGTTTCCCCAGCCTCACCTG
>NW_018128063.1:575758-583926 GCF_001952655.1 Monopterus albus | reverse complement strand
CACAAAGAGGACCAATGCATAGGCACCTGAGGAGCCGGGATGGTAATGCAGGCCATGTTGACTGCATCAAAAAAGATTTACCTATATTGAGGCAGTAGTCATTAGTACACAGCCCAAACTATACAGTATGTACAGACATTGACACATGCGCATGTATGGGCAAACTGTCATCTGGGAAGTGTCTGTGTATTCCATTCAGTTCAGCAGATGTCATATGAAGAAGTGATGCATATACAGTACATACTCGCTCAAAAGCAGTCCCAGCAATAACACTGTGCAGCAGTTTGTACCTGTGTTGTAGATTTATTAAAATGACTTTTAAGCATGGCCTATTTCTCTGAGGTTCCCATGAAGAAGTCCTGCATTCAGCCTTTTAATGAAGGATCATCCTGTGCAGAGTTGTCCAACCTACTGTAGGGTCAGCCTAGTAGGTCCAAACATAGCTTAAGCTCTACCTCCTTTCTGGTCCTATATACTTGTAGCCCACCTGACTCACCAGAATTACAGGGAAGGGCTCTGAGTTCGGTTAATCAGTAGTTAATCAGTTAATCAGTAGAATAACACTCACAATCGGTGATAAAGATGAAGTAAGGCACAACTTTAATACAGATAATAATAATGAAGACAGATTACGCAATATTGGAAAACAGGAAAATAATAAAATCTCATATTAACCCATCACAATTAGATTGCAACCTTGAATAAACTCAAAATTCTCAACTCAGCACGGGGAAGTTAAACAAAACCACCCCACCCCGTTGCAGGCCTGAGTCGATGCTTGTGAGCGTGGAGGCCTAAAACGATGTGGCCGTTTCACTCAATTGAGCAAAATAAATAAAGGTACCTTAGTCTTGGGTGTGTGCAGTCTGTAGCAAAACGGTGGTAAAAGCCTCTGGAACCTCCTTGATAATGGCACTTGTCTCACCCAGTCCACACCACGTCTGGCGCCAACATGAAACTCCACGGGCTGTAGGGTCCACGATAATGGCGTCGGCGACAGCTGGTCTGCGTGGCAACTCCTGAACTTAAAACATGTCCTTAAGCAGCTTGTAGGTTTCTCTTTGAATGTCTCTGCTCAGTTTTCCAGTGAGGGGAAAACAAAGACCTGCAACATATACATGTCAGCTGCGTTATCTAACTTATTACTCATACATTCACCGTGCTAATGAATGCTAACGCTACTCAAACAAAGCGGGGCTTAGAGCTTAGATCAATAATACAACTATAAATGTAACTAAATGTAATGTAATTTAAAATAAATTTAACTACTCCTTATCATATTGTTAAATAACTGTTTCTATATTTATTACTTATTAAAGTTACAAATATTACATATGCATTTGCATAGATGTAAAAATAAATGCTCAGTTTAAGAAACCCATATTACTTCATCAATCAACAATCAAACTATTCAAGTAAATCAGGAAAATATCAAAAACAAGTTATGATAGTAACTTTATTCAAAACTTTTTTCGTCACAGTCAAGGGGGCAGAACTATGGCACAACCAACAAGTGTGACAGAAGTAGCATTTTACAACAACAACAACAACAACAACAAGGAGGTGATGCTGCCTGTACTTGAACACACCAAGTAGATCCCTCCTCACCCAGAGACACCATCTCACACACATCCTCATCCATACATCATGTTATGAAAATAACAAACACAAAACAAAATGCAAGCACAATGATTAAATTGCACACATATTCTACTGTTCTTAGTCTTGGTTGAAATACATTCTATTTTAATTCAGGTTTTTAAAAATGCTTACCTATGTGTTTTCTGGCCAGTGTGTCAAAGTCTGGTTTTACGTCTTGTGCTGAGGCAATCCGCAAAACAGCGTGGAGGTTGTCATCAGTAATGTGTGGTCTGTGCTTGGTCTTGTTTAGATTCATTATTGAAAAGATCTGTTCGCACAGATACTTGCTCCCAAACATTGACAGAACACGAGCAGCATGACGTCTGAGCTGTGGCATCAAACCAGGGGGCAGCAGACGGTAAAAGTCCTCGATTGCCCCATCCTGGAACTTTGTTCTCAGGCCACTATCGCTTTGAAGCTCAGTTAACTCCATCTGAAGGTGATGGGGTGCACTGCAGATGTCGGCGGTGAAAGGATCGGCAAAGATGGCAAAACCAGAGAAGCACCGATCAAACACATTCATTAACCGGTTCAGTTTGGTAGCCAACCGAGCACATGAAAAAGCACTGGGAACTGAGACTGAGATGCTCTGACAGACAGGAAAGTGGGCGATTTTTATTTTCTTGGACATTGTGGGATCATTTGTAGAGATTTCTCGATGCCACTTAAAGTGTGGAGATGCCGTTACTTCGTGGGTAACAATCTAAATGCATTGTGGGAGATGCAGTTTATGGTCAATGCACACTATAATACAGAATAAACTTATTTAAATATATATTTGCACCTATTAAGCTCTCGTGCGTCACATAAAATGATATGGCGGGCCACATTTGGCCCGCAGGCCTTGAGTTTGACAGATGTGTTTTAGAGGTTCCCAGGGCCAGATACAAACGCTGGGGTGACCGCGCTTTTACCGTTGCAGCTCCTAAATTGTGGAATAGTTTACCTCCCAATATTAGATCATCTACAGACTTGACAACTTTTAAATCATTGGTTAAAATATATTTATTCACTTTGGCTTTTAATACATAGTATTGTCTGATACTTCCTTCTTTTAACTATTGATTCTGTGTAATTTGGGTGTTTGTTCCTATCTATTTTGTTTTATTCCTGTATTGATCGTATTTACTTTAGTTCTTACCTGTCCTTGTAAAGTACTTTAGTCAACTAGACATTATTTTTAAAGTGCTTTATAAACAAATTTTGATTTGATTTGATTTGACTTTTTTTGATGATCTAAAATTGTCCCCACCACTATTTTGATATTAATCATGTATGTGTACATTTTTCATTAGCTCTGCAAAGGCTTAACTCGATTTGTTCCTGCCTATATATGTAGCAATGCAGTTGCTGAAGCTTCTTATTTGGGATGAAAACAGCACAGTGCTGGTGTGTATGCCCAGGACAACCAACCACGTCTTTCATATCACTGAACAATCTATGTTATGTTATGTTATGTTATGTATTAGATAGCAGTACCATTATGTTATGATCACAGAAGGCTGCCTTCTATGATCGTAATGTTATTGTGTTGAATTGCAAAATTGCAAATAATAGCATAGCATATAGCAAAGAAGGAGATTCTTTCATTCATATTTAGCTTTTGTTGTTAATAAAGTCCTCAGAGATAGGAAAAGACTGAGAGAAATGCCCATCCAGGCGGGGAAAGAAAAGAGGAGTGAATGCATAAGAATGTGCACTATCGTTTGTAATGTTGCCTCAAAGAGCACATACTTCTGATTTGAGCATTGCTTAAACCAGTTTCTCCCACTGCATGAACAGGTGTATCACTTAGAGGCACTGAGTTTGACAGATGTGGTATAATTCAACAAATTTTGAGTAGATATTGCTACAGATTTGGGCTACAGTGTTCGTTTTTATATTGTCAATTTTGTAAGATTGTTTACCGTTTGTATTCGCGGATCTGACCCACTATCGAGCACTCTACCCCGTAACTGTGACCGCGGTGCATGCACAACCCTTGATCCACTTCTTAGATGTTTTTTAATACTTAAAAATTCTCCATCACCACTTAAGCACCCCAAATGATGTTTTTAATACAACAAACAGCACAAAATATTTACATAATGTAACCCAGAGGGTGCCGGTGTTGTCATCCAAAAAAAAACTATTCCGAGTGTGGGGGCGCTACTGAAAACACAGTTTAAACAGGGGGAAACACAACTTGGTGGGGAAACAGCTGCAATGACGGAAGAAAAAACATAAACCTTAAGAAAAACAGTGTCAGTTGTACTGTTATTTAAGAAACATGATTCGTTATCTTCCAAACGCTTGTGACATTAAAGTTATGGTACAAAAGGGTACCTAGAGCATGCGCAATGGGCGGAAAAATAAAGGCGGTAAATTTGAAAAATGGCCGAAGGTAGTGATGTGTCGGTCACGAACGAAATGGTTTTTCTTAATGCCAATCTTCACTAAAGACTAGCTAAAACTGTTACCTGTATGCAGTTTTTTTCTTTTTGTTTTACACATTTTCGTTTATATTTTGCTCCTTTTTGTCTTCATTCAGATCTGTTCAATAAAAGAACTGAGTCTGACTTGCTTCATTTTAGTGCTGATTTATTTTGAAAGCCACAGTAAAAAGTTACAGAAACACAAACCTGGGTTGCTCCTGCTCCAGACTACTGCTGGAAGAAAGGAGACCCCAGAAACACAGAGCCTAATACATTTATAAGATTTTGGGCTAACCCCTTACACAGACAGCTGTAAAAACATCAAGAGTTGGAGACAGTCCGACTTCTCCATCTCATATCTTATACTCCGCATGCATCGAGCACAAGTTATAACAAAATGAAGAATTCCATGTGTGTGTGTATGTTGTATGCATGATGTGTAACTAAAACACTTTTTCAGACAATTCTTACACAAGAATAATACAAGAATAACTGGTGTCAAGGTACCCTTCTCAGAGTCAACATTATCTTCTAACCTCGAAGCAGAGCACACAGGAACAGACTTTGAATCTTACTAAACTGCATTACTAACACACATTAAAGTCTAACACATTAAAGTCTAACACATTAAAGTCTAATAATTATCTGACTGATTTATTAATTTCTAACAGTAAGATTCAAAGTCTGCTCTGTTTCAAGGTTAGCAGTAAGCCATGACACCAATTGTTTTCTTGTTTTAATCTTGTGTAAGAATGATGTCTGAATGGATGTTTTAGTTACACATCACCCGGTGGCTTTTGCCTGCGCTCTGCTCTATCAGCTTGTCTGAATGAGTGAGCCCTGGGTTTTGTTCTGTAATCCTTTTTTCATATATATATATATATATATACATATTTTGTAAATAAACCAGCACTAAAATCAAGAAAGACGAATTTCTTCCTTACTCAGATCTGTCTAGTAAAAGAACTGGGGTATAACAATCTTTACGCAAATTTAGACCTTTATCTTAAGTCTGACTGTAAGTTACAGCAGGCCTGGTCTACATCTCTATGCTCTCATTCGACTGTCTCATCAGTTTGGCATTTCTTTTGTGGTCACATAGTTCAACCATTTACATCTTTATGCTCTCAAATTCCAGTGGCTCCATTTACATTTACACCCTCTACATTGGGGGCAGGACAATGACTATAGGTTTGCCAGCTTTTGTGGTTCCATTTCATCACCGATTAATCTTACTTAATTTGCAAAATTGTTGACCCCCCACCCCCCATATCTTGATTGTTTGATTTTTTTATTACATTTCATTAGAAAAAAAGTGTTGCACATTAATTCATAAATTTAATATAAGAAAGGTAAAGGGCAAATGTAAACATGTTATTTTAACAAAATTTTTGATTGTATTGAATTATAAAGCCAAATATTCTGTGAGTCCACCACACCCAGGAACACTGGCAGTGCAACAAAAAGTGAGCAGGTGAAGCAAAAATTGAGACCTACACCTCCAATATAATTTCTTTTTTTATGCCTTACTGTTGGGCTCATATCTTTAGAGAGCATAAGGTACAATTTGGAGTTTCAGCTGGAGGTTGATTCAAGACAAAGCTACAGCCAGAAAGTTAATAAACATGCCTTATTACTTTTTGTTATCATGATAATTATTAAACCAAGATTCACTTTTATGCAGTGAGAATGTTTTGAGAAGGTTCTCAGAATGTTGGAATCATGTAAGTTCTACCTCTGTATAACATGTAACATTGTCTGAATGTGATCAAAGAAACATTTCATCAAATATGTTTAGACAAGGTTCTCAGAATGTTGCAGCCACAATGTTCTACCTTTGTTTTATATATAACATTGCCTGAAAGTTAAGAAACATTGCAGTGAGAATGTTTTGAGAAGGTTATCGGAATGTTGCAGCCACAATGTTCTAACATTGTCTAATAAATAACATTGCATGAATGTTATGCAAGACACATTACAATGACAACATTCTGAGAAGGTTCTCGAAACATTGCAGTCAGAACATTTCTGGTTCATTAAATATGCAACATTGCTTCAATGTTTGCAAACAAACATTGCATTCACAACATTTTAAGAACATTTATTGAATATTTCAGTTGGAACGTTATAAATCGGTGGAAAAATAACATTGCAACAACATTTTTTATCAGTGAAAACATCCTTAGAACATTAATGTAATGTTTTCAACTAATGTTCCATCTGTAACCTTTGTAGAACTCATAGAGAATGTTACTAAAAGTTGTGGGAATGTTCCTTCCTAGCTGGCAATTTATTCTTATAAACAATACTTAAAAAAAAAAAACATTTTAGTCAGTGTCCATTTCAGAGCCTGCAGCAGCCTCTCCGCATTTTCATTTGTATCTGTATGTGTTTTTGTTTGTTTGTCCCTGTGAGTGTGTCCCTCTTACAAATACAACAGTGTATTCATGTGCAGTGTGTATCCATGGCACATGTGTGTGTTGCAGGTGTGTGAGGGGGTGGTAATTATCAATGACATCTCCTGAGCCAGGTCTAATCAAAGCTCTCTTCTCCTCATATACTATATTTATCTTTCTTCTTCATCCTTCTATCATAGTTATTATCACTTCATCTCTGTCTTTATTTACCTCATCTGCTCTCTCCTCTCTCAACTACCACCCCCTCTTTACTTCTTTTATTCCCTGGAAAGATATGATTAGAAAGTGATAATAGATCAACAGAGGCTACAGATGTTTCTTCTCACAATGGCTTGCATAGAAATATAGTTTATTCTCTTTTTATATTCCTCAGAGGGAAGATGTATGAGACTGATGGTTTAATCAGGATCTAGAAAGATCTGTTAATTGAAAAATTATGTTATAATATTAATTTGACAGTCAAGGTTACAGAGTGTACTGCATATGATATGTGTGAGTGCTCCAGATTAATTGTCATTTTCTTCTAATTTTGCAGTGCTGCAAACATTGTCTTACCTCGACTCATGGATGGACACTACAGCTAAAGGTGGCTTCTACACTGCAGAGTTGAGTAAGCTACAGCTTGCTGCAGATTTCAGACAGACACACACTAATCAGGTGCTGAATAAAATTTCATGCAACTGAAAATATTTGCACAATCCTTTTTCTTGAACAGGTTAGCATACAAAGTGTTTTGACAGATCACACGTTTTTAGAACCAGCATGTGAAAATAGAAAACTGTACGTTATTGCATTATGCTGAATCCAGCTATATGATGAGACCAAGAAGCATATGTATGTACTTTAAATGGTTTCCAATATATTTATAAAATGTGATGTGCAAATTATATTTAGTGGTGACATGCTACACAGACATAAGGATTATTAGATATTACATATGATTACATATGTTAGGAAGCATGTTAACAAGTTAATGGTCCAAAAAACCAGATGCTTTGTGCTTAAATTGGATGAAAGTCATGTTGGTCCTGGGAAAGGGGGAGGGCAGAGTGTGTGTGTATGTGTGTCTGTCTGTCTGTCATATCAGATCAGGCCCGGCCCTAACCAATTTGGCGCCCTAGGCAAGATTTCAGGTGGCACCCCATTGCATCGCAGTAAATTCCACTGCTAGTGCATATACTCATAAGAAACGTAATAGCTTTGTCTTGGACATTCTTTTATTTAAATAAAGCAATTGCACATTCAAAATACTTAGAAAGAATTAAAGAAACAAATACAAAAAAATGAACTGAACATATGAAATACAATATAAATATCTTACATAAAGTACCTATTAATACTCCCAAAATAAAAAGTGTAAACAAGTGACATTAACTTAAAAATACAATATAAATACGGCACTGTGCAAAATAAGATATTAAAGAAACGAGTAGGCACAAAAAAATACAAGGATTTAAATAAAAATAAAAAGATGATCTTACAAAGACCTCTAGTGGTGTTTTTGGTACTGCCGTAACTTAAAAACTACACCATCACCTCCTCAATCTCACATAACCTGCTACAGCTTTACTCTCCTGGTTTTTCTTGCAGCAAAGTCATCTACAACATCATCATATGACAACTGATTTGAGACCACATGGTTTATGCTTATAATGGCAAGTCCACTGAGACGTTCTTGCATCATAGTAGATCTCAG
>NW_018128063.1:563423-570522 GCF_001952655.1 Monopterus albus | reverse complement strand
GGTGACAGGAGGATTTGCAACGGTGGGACTGAGAAACCTCAGCAGCGCATCTGAAGACAGAAGAGGAGTATGTGACACCAGTCTAATAATAAACACATGATTTTAAGAATAAAATAAAATGAATGAATATAAATGAAAAACCTCGAGATACATGCATGATGTAGACTATACTGTATAATATACAATGTACTTTTTCTGATACAAATTATATAAGTAATTCATATATTAGTAACAATTTCAATTTTATTGTCATTACAGTGAAATGCTAATTAGCAGAATGCATTGCAAAGAATGAGTAAACTGCAGTATAATATACCATGTTGGAATGCTAAATTATGCTCTAACATTAATGATGTGCACTTTAACACTGTTAAGTTTAACATGATAAATGCACTTTAGACAGTATGAACTGTAACACAACAAACAGCTAGGCTTACATACAACTACGGAAAATGAAGAGCATTTTGATTGACTATTACAAGCTGAGAAAACGTCAGATAACCATGTCAATGCAATTAACGTTATAACACCTGATGAATAGATCTAATATTTACACATTTGCCCGAGGAGGAATGATGGGGGTAGTTACATTACTATTTTCCATAACAACTAGGCCCTTCCATAACATTATCTGACGACGTTAACAGATAGATAGCGCTAGCTATTTATTGATTAGCAAACCATGTTGTTATGCTAATTGTTAATGGCGATTATGGCGTCATCAGTCATCGTTCGGAAACAGCAAAATAATATCATTGACATAATCTTTACCGTAACATTACCTCTGTCTTTGTCGAGTTTTTCCTCCTCTTCTTTTCTTTTTTTCCTCCCCTGGGCACCAGACAGTTTGGGACATTTGACATGTTGAGCTTGTTGACCCATCAAAAAACGACACCGTGTAGCAGGTAAAGTCGGATTATTTGGAAGAGAGGGGAGGCGTCTTAGGCAAGTAGGCTATATTATTATTATTATTATTACTACTGCTACTACTTAGTAGGCTTTGCTGCTATGCAGTTAAATTAATGTGGTGGGCTTATTCTTTTCTGAAGTCTAGTTTTAAGAATAGTGGAAGTTACACTTTTTTTCTTCCTCCATTTCTGGCGCCTCCTGGATGTACAGCGCCCTTAGCATTTGCCTATACTGCCTATGCCACGGGCCGGCCCTGACATCAGTGATATGGTGCCAGTCAATGTCAGGTTCTGGGTCATATCTGCTCGACTCTGAATACCATCCAGGTACTATCATACTACTTCCTCAACACACACACATATCCAAGTTAGGGCACTGTTTTACAAGCAAGGTCTGTGTCTTAGTGTGTGATGGTTTGGTGACTGAAACTTTTGGTGACACCTTTTGCGTATGTTTGTGTGTGAGTGTGCATGTGTTCTTGTAATCACTACATAATGAGGACCTTTTTTTTTGCTACAGAGTGAGGACATATTTGGAAAGTGAGGACATTTTGGCAGGACCTCACTTTGTGAAACATCTTTTTGAGGGTTTAAATTTGGTTTTAAGGTTCAGTTTAGAATTAGGTTTAGATTAGTCTTAGGGTGAGGTGTTAGATGTTAGGCATTTAGTTCTGATGGCTAAGGTTAGAGTAAGGAACTAGTGAATGTCAATGAGTGTCCTCACAAAGATAGAAGTACAAGAGTCTGTGTGTGTATATGTGTGTGTGTGTGTGTGTGTGTGTGTGTGTGTGTGTGTGTGTGAGTGAGTGAATGATCCAGTGTGGTGTAAAGCTGTGTTTCCCTCGTGGAGTGCAAACAACAAGCATGGTCTCTGGTGGTTTTTGCTAGGAAGGAGAGTACAATCCACACAAAAACATGTACACACAGCACACACACACAAAGAGACAGACAACTCATAGATGTCAAAGCTGCTTCATGCCAGCCATAGCCATCTGGTTTATGTAACCAACTCTAGCACTGTATGTTCGACTTGTCTGAATGTGTGTGTGTTTGTGTATGTGCGGGGAGAAGGGTGACGGATTTCAGTGTGCATTTGACCTCCAGATTCTTTATTGCACTCTCACAACTACACCCTCCAGAGAGTGTCCTCATATGTCTTCATATCAGACAGACATTGGAGGGAGAAAGGGGAGAAAAGAGTACAAGGAAAACCAAAATGGCTGCGGAGGAGAACTGAGAAGAAGTCACACATACACACATAGATAGAAAATTAATAACTAGAGAGGATGAGGCTCAAGCTAAGCTCAGGGTGAACCATAAACCATTCCTGTGTTTTATTGAAATGCCAGCATCCTCCCATTAAATCTCCCAAACACCAGCCAAACATCTAGCCAGTCACAACTGTATGTGTATGAGTGTGTGTCTGTGTGTGACCTGTAGAGAGTTTGAGAGTGTTGAGGGAGCTGTGAACATTCTGACAGAGACTTTCAATCACTACTTCACAGTGCAGGTATGAGTGTGTGTATGTGCAATCTCCAAAGGCAAATGTGAGAGTTGAGAGAGCCTTTCAACATTTGGATGGTATTTTAAGTATAGGGCTGTTTTTAAAGAATAGTATATTTAGAAGAATGGAAAGAAGGATGACTATGGGCTTCAAAGTATTGAAAGAGATTTATAACAAATTAATGGCCTGTATATAACTAAACTAGTCTAAATTCTGAAAGTCACAGAGCCCTTGGGGTTTTTTACATGCCTCCTTCCCAAGAACTGAGTTTTGAAGCTGTATAGAGTTAGCTCTACTTTCATATTATTTTGGTCAAAATGTGGTACAAAATGTAGTGACTTACTGATGGTACCTCAAAACTGAATGGAGGAACATAACAAATGCAGGTCATGAGGGGTCACTGAATAGTTTGATGAGCATGAAATTAATGTATGCATGCTATGGCTTTCTCACAAGCTCTGCAGATCTTAAGCCGATTGAAAAAACTTGGGAAGATCTTGGAAAAATGTTTTCGACAGCACTGTACACTAGCCATGGGCATAATTTATGGCAGGGACATGTTCCTACCACTTTTTGCTAGGAAGGAGAGTACAAGTCAGCTTTACACAACACTGGATCACTCACTCACTTATACACATATACCTCTATCTTGTACTTCTAGGTGTGAACCTACAAGATCGCTCAGATCATCAAGCCAGTTTCTTTTAGAGCAGGGGTGTCAAACTCATTTTCACTGAGGGCCGCATTAGCATAATGGTTGCCCTCAAAGGGCCAGATTAACAATATAAATGTAACTAAATGTAATGTAATTTAAAATAAATTTAACTACTCCTTATCATATTGTTAAATAACTGTTTCTGTATTTATTACTTATTAAAGTTACAAATATTACATATGCATTTGCATAGATGTAAAAATAAATGCTCAGTTTAAGAAACCCATATTACTTCATCAATCAACAATCAAACTATTCAAGTAAATCAGGAAAATATCAAAAACAAGTTATGATAGTAACTTTATTCAAAACTTTTTTCGTCACAGTCAAGGGGGCAGAACTATGGCACAACCAACAAGTGTGACAGAAGTAGCATTTTACAACAACAACAACAACAACAACAAGGAGGTGATGCTGCCTGTCCTTGAACACACCAAGTAGATCCCTCCTCACCCAGAGACACCATCTCACACACATCCTCATCCATACATCATGTTATGAAAATAACAAACACAAAACAAAATGCAAGCACAATGATTAAATTGCACACATATTCTACTGTTCTTAGTCTTGGTTGAAATACATTCTATTTTAATTCAGGTTTTTAAAAATGCTTACCTATGTGTTTTCTGGCCAGTGTGTCAAAGTCTGGTTTTACGTCTTGTGCTGAGGCAATCCGCAAAACAGCGTGGAGGTTGTCATCAGTAATGTGTGGTCTGTGCTTGGTCTTGTTTAGATTCATTATTGAAAAGATCTGTTCGCACAGATACTTGCTCCTAAACATTGACAGAACACGAGCAGCATGACGTCTGAGCTGATTTTTATTTTCTTGGACATTGTGGGATCATTTGTAGAGATTTCTCGATGCCACTTAAAGTGTGGAGATGCCGTTACTTCGTGGGTAACAATCTAAATGCATTGTGGGAGATGCAGTTTATGGTCAATGCACACTATAATACAGAATAAACTTATTTAAATATATATTTGCACCTATTAAGCTCTCGTGCGTCACATAAAATGATATGGCGGGCCACATTTGGCCCGCAGGCCTTGAGTTTGACAGATGTGTTTTAGAGGTTCCCAGGGCCAGATACAAACGCTGGGGTGACCGCGCTTTTACCGTTGCAGCTCCTAAATTGTGGAATAGTTTACCTCCCAATATTAGATCATCTACAGACTTGACAACTTTTAAATCATTGGTTAAAATATATTTATTCACTTTGGCTTTTAATACATAGTATTGTCTGATACTTCCTTCTTTTAACTATTGATTCTGTGTAATTTGGGTGTTTGTTCCTATCTATTTTGTTTTATTCCTGTATTGATCGTATTTACTTTAGTTCTTACCTGTCCTTGTAAAGTACTTTAGTCAACTAGACATTATTTTTAAAGTGCTTTATAAACAAATTTTGATTTGATTTGATTTGACTTTTTTTGATGATCTAAAATTGTCCCCACCACTATTTTGATATTAATCATGTATGTGTACATTTTTCATTAGCTCTGCAAAGGCTTAACTCGATTTGTTCCTGCCTATATATGTAGCAATGCAGTTGCTGAAGCTTCTTATTTGGGATGAAAACAGCACAGTGCTGGTGTGTATGCCCAGGACAACCAACCACGTCTTTCATATCACTGAACAATCTATGTTATGTTATGTTATGTTATGTTATGTATTAGATAGCAGTACCATTATGTTATGATCACAGAAGGCTGCCTTCTATGATCGTAATGTTATTGTGTTGAATTGCAAAATTGCAAATAATAGCATAGCATATAGCAAAGAAGGAGATTCTTTCATTCATATTTAGCTTTTGTTGTTAATAAAGTCCTCAGAGATAGGAAAAGACTGAGAGAAATGCCCATCCAGGCGGGGAAAGAAAAGAGGAGTGAATGCATAAGAATGTGCACTATCGTTTGTAATGTTGCCTCAAAGAGCACATACTTCTGATTTGAGCATTGCTTAAACCAGTTTCTCCCACTGCATGAACAGGTGTATTACTTAGAGGCTGTCAATACAGGTGTCAGAGAGGCAGACCTGTGTGCTTTAATGTTATCTCACTGAGCACATCGTTCTGATGTAGTTGTTAGAAAACAGATATTAGTGTAACCAAATCTTGGCTGTATGTTAAATTATCTGTCTGAAAACAAAGCTTGACATTCCCCCATTCTGTTTGTAGCAGCTTTGACCTAGATGCTGTGAAACTTTGTCTCAGGAGTTAATCAGAAATGTGGCCTCCTTCTATACCAGTGGAAAAGGGGATATATCCATCCAGGCATTAGCATTAGAAAGGAAGAAATGGTGGAAATGAGACGAGAGGAGAGATTGTTTGGCTGCCATCTTAACTGAATTTGCCTAGCCAAGCCCGTCCAGGAGAACATATAAACCCCTAAGAATAAGGCTTATTTGGAC
This sequence comes from Monopterus albus, assembly GCF_001952655.1. Lineage (NCBI taxonomy): Eukaryota > Metazoa > Chordata > Actinopteri > Synbranchiformes > Synbranchidae > Monopterus > Monopterus albus. The sequence goes on along the minus strand of NW_018128063.1, from coordinate 564,982 downwards.
TGGTGGCCAGTTAGGGGATAAGACATTGCAAGGGGTGTGTGTGTGTGTGAGAGAGAGAGTGATTGAGTGACTCAGTGAGCATGCACACCATGAAAGTAGCCAGTTGGTTTAAATCTACCCGTCTCAGGTCTATATGTGTGTCTGCATCTAAAGCCTTCTCCTACTCCTATGTCATTAGTGTGGCAGTTAGTGGCACGATGCAGCTTTTACTCAGTGCAAGTGTGAGGTGTGACTTTGTCCCTGAGAGAGAGAGAGAGAGAGGTCTGATGCATGGACCAGACATAAATCCTCTTAGGCAACAGAGGAAAAAACTGGCTTTTGGGTGGCGGCTTAAGTCAGCCATTGTGGCTCTACTTTAAAGCATCCTCTGATGCCTTTCTGACTAGTGCTAATGTAAATAAATGAGCCTCAGCAGGATTTGATGCAAGAGGTAGAGTGGGACCAAATTCTTTGCTCTGACAGTACAGCACAAAGGGCTGGCCAGACTTGGTGCAGCACCTTTTAGCATGGGTGGGTAGCTGACCCTTATGTATAGTAGTGTGGAAAGATGCATTAAGAAAGTCCTCCAAAGAGAAGAAATTTTATTATCCTATCTGCTTGTTCGGTAATTGCATGTAAGACGGAGGGAGAAATTAATTATATGGCTATCCAAAACTGTTGTGGTGTGCTATAGCCATTTCAGTGATTTTCATAGTGGCAGCCAATTCTCAGTGCTCTTTTGGACTGAAGCATGTCCCAAGGTGTCAGCATACTGTACTAGATAGGTAGAACTTTACTGATCCCACAGTGGGGAAATTCCAGTGTTCCAGCAGCAGTAAAGGACAAAACAACATGACACCATAAGAATAAACACCCCACACATAGCTTGAGAAAACAAGATCCAGGTACCCAAAAAACCGAACAAAATTATAGTATTTCAGAGACAATCAAGAACAAGAATAGACCTCCCACAGTTTGTCCCTGAGACACAAGTCAAAAAAGATACCTAGGAGCAAGACAAAAAAGAATAGTATTGAGAGGAATCAAGAAAACAACCAGGAAATCAAGAACAATCGAATATTACTCACAATTAATCCCACAATGGGGGAAAGAAATCTGTGTTTCAGCCATAAGGATTTCTAAGGAACTACTCAAAAATACCTAAAGCAGGGCAATGTACAGTATTTGAGAGAGATCAGGAACAAGATATTACATGTGAGCCTATTTGCAATGCATTTCACCCCCAGGAGCTGAATATTGCACCTCAGTCGACTATTGCATAGTCCCTCATAATTTCACCTAGCTTATCACTGCAGTGATGTGTTGTACAGTCTGATGGCTGTGGGGAGGAATGACCTGCGGTAACATTCCTTCTTACACTAGGGATGTAACAGTCTCGTGCTAAAAGAACAGTTCAGACCCACCACTGTGTAGTGCAGGGGATAGGACGGGTTATGCATGATGGGTTTTAGTTTGCCAGCATCCTTCTGTCCGCCACCTCCTCGATGGAATCCAGAGAGCAGTCCAGGACAGAACCAGCTCTCTTAACCAGCTTGTTGAGTCTCTTTCTGTCCCTGACC
>NW_018128063.1:561249-563041 GCF_001952655.1 Monopterus albus | reverse complement strand
TCCATTCAGACAGGTGTTGGTCCACACCTGCCCCCTCCAACTTCCCCCTCAGCAGTGATGGCTGGATTGTGTTGAAAGCACTGGATAAGTCAAAGAACATGACCCTCACAATACTTCCGGGGGACTCCAGGTGAGATAGGGCTTGATGCAGCATGTAGATAAATAGAGTCTTCAGTGTTTTGCCCAAGGACACTTCGACACGTGGACTGCAGGCACGGAGACAACCTTCAACCTTCTGGTTGGGAGATGACTGCTCTACCCACTGCGCCACTGTTGCCTCCCCAAGTTGCTGCCCCCATAGTGGCCTATAGAGCCGTCCAGAAAGGTGGAGTTCAAAGAGTTTGTATCCAGGGTGGGAGGGGTCTGCAGAAATCCCCCTTCTGCCCTCCTTTTGACTCGTAAGGTGTACAGGTTCTCCATGGAGGGCAGACTGGCACCAATGATTTTCTCTGCAGTCTTGACTGGAGTCTGTTTCTGTCCTGTTTGGTTGCCGAGCCAAACCAGACAGAGATGGAGGTGCAGAGAACAGACTCGATGATTACCCTATAGAATTGAACTAGCAGCTCCTGAGGCAGGTTGAACTTCCTGAGCTGACACAGGAAGTACATCCTCTGCTGTGCCTTTTTAATAATAAACCCAAGATGGTGGCGCGTAGGTACGCAGCAGCTCGGGGCTCTCTGCTTTTTGTTTCTCTTTTCGTATCTTTGTTCATGTTATTGTTGTCACTACAGTTTTCTGAAGCCACCATCCAGTATGGAAGAGCTGAACTACTTACAATAGGGAAACAATATGAACTTTACGCACCCACAAAGCCAGACTTTATTCCACCAGAGTTACACCGGACCACTACGGCTCTCACCATCCCCCCTTTGTGGCCAAGGAGATGGAGACAACATCATAAACAAAAGAGGGGCAAGAGAAGCAGCCTGCGTGCTAGGCTACATGCTAACCCACACAGGCCGGCGCTCCCTAGTCTCTTCCTCGCAAACGCCAGGTCACTAACCAACAAAATGGACGCAATTTGGCTGCGGATCGTCTCACGGGGGAAAGACAGCTGTGTGGCGATTATAACTGAAACCTGGTTGGATGACAACATCCTGGACGCTGCAGTGGAGCTGGAGGGACACTCCTTGTTTTTGAGCAGACAGGACTGCAGCATCTGCTAAACAGAGAGGTGGAGGTCTGCTGCTGTACATCCACAACTTCTGGTACACAGCTACGACCATCATTGAAACACATTGCTCCCCCGACTTGGAATATCTGGCAGTGAAATGCAGACCTTTTAAAATGGTGAGAGATTTGCTCAATCCTGATTGTAGCCGTCTATATACCACCGTGAGCTAATGCTAAATTAGCGCTGGAGGAGCTGTACTGCCTGATCAGCAGAAAGATGAACGCAAACCCAGAGGTGGCTGTGATTGTGGCTGGAGACTTTAACTATGTGGAACTAAAGCAGTGTTTTCCAGATTCTACAGATTCATCAATTTTCCAACCAGGGACAATAACGGCCTGGATCAGGTTTATTGCAATATCTGGGGAGCATACAAGGCCATAGGAGCTCCACACCTGGGCATGTCAGATTACATCTCTGTGGAGCTGATCCCAGCATATAAACCTCTGATCTGCAGGACAAAACCAATCACCAAAACAGTTAAGGTGTGGACGGAGGAGGCTTATTCAGCATTACAGGACTGTTTTGAGCATACTGATTGGGGGGTGTTCAAAGAGGGCTCAGACTTGGAGACTTATACATCAGCTGTACTGATGCTGTCCTACCTACAAAGTCCATCAG
>NW_018128063.1:557423-560555 GCF_001952655.1 Monopterus albus | reverse complement strand
TAGGGATCTCCGAGGAAAATATCTGGATAGAAGGTCCGATAAATATGCAGGGGCAAGGCCATGCAAGGCTTTAAAAACATAGTGCACAATCTTAAATTGCACTCTCCATTTCACAGGTAGCCAATGGAGGGACGCTAAGATTGGGGTAATATGAGCATGCCGGCGAGTGTCTGTAAGCAGATGGCAGCTGCATTTTGCACTAACTGCAGCCTAGACAATGATGACTGGGACAGACCGGCATAGAGGGCATTACAATAATCAAGCCGGGACTTTATGAAGGCGTAAAGGGCTTTCTCTAAGTCAGTGCGAGAGAGAAATGATTTTACCTTCGCTAACAACCTCAACTGGTAAAAGCTCGTTTTTACCATAGGCTTAATCTGGCTATCAAAGTTAAAGTTTGTGTCAAGTATAACTCCCAAATTCCTCACCGTATTAGAGCATGGGGGGGCACAGGTGCCTAGGTCTGATATGGTCACCGCTGCGTGGGGACTAATAACAATATATTCGGTTTTATCTTAATTTAAGTAAAGGAGATTTTGAGCCAGCCAGATTTTAACATCACATATACAATTCTGTAATGCAGCAAGCGAGCTTGATTCAGGGGGTACCAAAGGCATATAAATTTGGATGTCGTCAGTGTAAAAATGAAAAGAAACATTATGACTGGATATAATAGACGCAAGAGATGACATATATAACGAGAATAACAAAGGAGCAAGAATGGAGCCTTGCGGAACGCCTGAGATCAAAGGAGCAGTGCTGGAGGACTGGTCGCCAATCATGACCGAATAAGTTCTATTTGTAAGGTACGACTCAAACCAGTTTAAGACCTTACCTCCCAGGCCAAAGAGGTGCTTTAACTTCAAAAGTAAAATAGAGTGGTCTACCGTGTCAAAGGTGGCTGACAGGTCGAGCAGAGCTAGAACGACAGGGCGTCCCGCATCCAAAGCCAGTGCGATATCATTATGCACTTTGATTAACGCAGACTCAGTGCTATATTTAGGTCTGAAACCAGGATTGAAATTTGTCGACCATTTCTAGCCGATCTAAGTGAGCTTGGAGCTGGGCAGACACCAGCTTCTCCATAACTTTAGAAGGAAAAGGGAGAAGAGATATCGCGCGGAAATTTCCTAACACAGTTGAGTCAAGGTTGGGCTTTTTGAGCAATGGTCTAATTATCGCATGCTTCAGAGTCTGAGGGACTAGTCCCGAGCTCAAGCAGGAGTTGATAAAAATGACCAACCAAGGGCCAACGGTGTCAATCGACTCCTTAAAAATCTTTCCAGGAAGGGGGTCCAGGGGGGAAGGTGTAGATTTCAGCTGACGCATACATGTCTTAAGTTGCACAATGGATATCTGTGAAAACGAAGTGAAAGTATGGGAGGGGTGGGAGACAGATAGAATATACCGTAGGAAGAAGGATGCGGGACACTGCCTGATGGATCGAGTCTTTTCACTGAAATACATTAAAAACTCATTGCAAAAAGTATTTGAAGTCTCAACAAATACAGCACTACAGGGATTAATAACCACATTAATGGTCTTAAACAATACTCTAGGCTGATGACTATTCTCAGAGATAATGTCAGAGAGATATTGAGACTTAGCTGTGTTCACAGCTCTCTGATATGCCCGACGAGTGTCTCTCAAAATGCCTAGTGAGACTTGCAGACCGTCCTTCCTCCATCTACGTTCTGCCTGTTTACAATGTCTCCGATGGGCACGAGTAACATCATTAAGCCAGGGCGGAGAGTTGCTTCTAGGTCTTTTCCTCCTGGCTGGACCAATAGCATCCATAATCCGGACACAGGTGGAGTTGAACTCATATAGGAAGGTCTCTGGAGATGGCGGGACCTGCTGTATTCCAGGGGAGAGAAGACCCGGGGCCAAAAAGGCAGCAGCAAAGTCTGATGATGTAGAAGATGTAATCATCCTGCGGCTCTGGAGGGGGGCCTTTGGGCAAACAGCAGGCTTGGGCCCCTGAGCCTCAAAACAAATGATGGAATGATCAGAAATGGCTAAATCGAACACATCATTAATGGAAACCGCTAGGCCTCGAGAGATGACCAAGTCAAGTGTTCCTCCCTGCTGATGAGTGGAGAACTGAACCGACTGGGTAAGATCAAAAGAGTCTAGGAGTGCATTAAAATCGTTGGCTAATTGGTCCATAGGGCTCTCGACATGAATGTTAAAATCTCCACAGATCAGGAAGTAGTCAAATTGTGGAACATATGTTGATAAAAAGTCTCCAAAGTCATTAATAAAATCTTTCGATTTGAGAGGCCGGTATATGATTGCACAAAAAATAGGATGATACCGAGTCAGAATAAAAGCTAGAATCTCAAAACTGGGATAAATTTTGACCGGGATACGGCGACATTTAAGAGTCTGCTTAAACACAGACACTAAGCCACCTCCTTTCCCAGTGAGCCGAGGGGAATTAAAAGATAATCGGGGGGGGTAGCAGTTCCGAGAAGACACAATTTTCTTCAGGCTTCAGCCAGGTTTCAGTAACTATGATCATATCCAGATCATGTGTAGTGATAAAATCATTAATAATAAACGTCTTGTTGTTAAGAGACCTGGCTTTAAAAAGAGCAAGACGAAGCAGGCTTGACTTTTCCAGTGATGACTCAGCTTGTTTCAGCGGCCTAAGATTACCCAAAGCGTGTCGTCAATCAGAGTGTCTCACCAGTCGGAAATACGGGCAGGGAGAATCAGCGTCCCCGCCGACGGGCTGAAGGAAACGGTAGCTTTCAACCACAGTCCAACTTGAGGGGTGGAGGCCCCATTTCCTTAACTTCATAGTCCCCAGTGATGATGTTAGGCAGAATTTCAGCCTACTGTGGATCCCAGCCCTCCTTCCGCATCGTTGCCGTCGGGGTAGCTGGCACCAGAGACACTCCGAGTGCCGGAGGAACAGGGGTATTGAGATAGGCGGAGGTGGAAACGACTTAGTTTGGTAAAAATGGTATGTGCTTGGGCAGCTGAACATAGAATTGCGTATTTCGAGGAGCGCATGGCGGTCATATATCAAAGTAGAAGAGACAGTACTAATTAAAAACATGTAAAAAGAAAGTATAAACGGGGGAGCCAGCGGCAGGGCCCGAAACACGGCGCCATCCTGACACA
>NW_018128063.1:556818-557403 GCF_001952655.1 Monopterus albus | reverse complement strand
TTGGACATTTTTAACCTGTCCCTGCATCTTGCTTCAGTCCCTGTGTGCCTCAAGTCCTCCATCATTGTGTCTGTGTCTAAGAAATCAGCTGTCACCTGCCTCAATGATTACTGCCCTTTTGCTCTGACACCAGTAATCATGAAGTGCTTTGAGAGGATCATTCTAAAGCACATCAAGGACGTCATCCCTGTTGGTCTGGACAGCCATCAGTTTGCCTACAGTTCAACAGTTGATGCTGTATCAATAGGAACATCCTAACACTTATGTCAGGATGCTATTTGTTGACTTCAGTTTAGTATTTAATACTGTAATCCCAGACAAACTGGCACTGAAACTGCATAATCTGGGAATGCCTGCAATGATGTGTCATTGGATTAAGGACTTCCTCACTAACAGGCCTCAAGTGGTGAGAATCGGAAGCTGCACATCATCCACGCTGGTCCTGAACACAGGCACACCACAGGGCTGTGTGCTTAGCCCAGTTCTCTTCACTCTGTTTACCCATGACTGTGATGCCATTCGCCCCACAAACACAGTAGTGAAGTTCGCAGACGACACCACCGTAGTGGGTCTCATCTTAGACAA
>NW_018128063.1:555399-556772 GCF_001952655.1 Monopterus albus | reverse complement strand
GTAATGATAGGGGGCGGTCGGCCCTCCGCAGCCTCTACCCTGTCTGTTTTTAAGTCTCTTTTAAAAACTCATTTATTGTGTGGATGCTGTGAAGCAGCCACACTCTTGTTATTGTATGGATGCTGAAAACTATCCATTTGAAAAGATAGTTTATGCTCAGTTACTAGCTTTCTTAGATGAGCATAATATTCTTGAGACTTTTCAATCAGGCTTTAGAACCCTGCATAGTACTGAGTCAGCCTTGGTGAAAGTCTTAAATGACATTTTTCTTGCAACTGACTCAGGGAATTGTGTGGTCCTAGTGCTCTAAGGCCACGTTCACACTCCAGGCTGTGGCTCAAATCTGATCTTTTTTCCCAAATGTGACCCATATCCGATTTCCTTATGACAGTGTGAACAGCACAAATTCGATTTTTTCAAATCTGGCCCAGGCCACTTTCATATGTGGTCCTAAATTGGATACATATCCAATGTTTTGCAATGCGACTTCAGTCTGAACGGCCATATTGCATTTCATGCAATTTTTATGTCATTGAAATGCAACAGACATCACAATTCTGCGCTGGAGGAGGCGAGGCCATAAGCAATATTTGTGCTCTCCTTCTTCTTGATATTCTTCTTCTTATTTTTTTATTTCAATTGCACATTAACTGGTACATCGCTACGCACATGCTATCACGAGCCGCATCCATTTTTATTTTTGCAAACACAGTATGCTGCGTCTGACGTCACGTCCTCTTCTACGCATGCAAGTCACCTCAGGGCTGTATACCGTTCACACATGAGACAGATGGCAGTCACATTTATAAATGACAGTGTGAACAGCGCAAAAAAATCGGATTTTGGCAAAAAATCCGATCAGAGCATTAAGACCTGCAGTGTGAATGTAGTCTTATATTTGACTGCTGCTTTTGACACTGTGGACCACAATATCCTTATTTCTCATTTAGAGCACTGGGTGGGTATCCGGGGTACAGCTCTGGAATGGTTTCGATCTTATCGAAGATGCTGTGTCTTCCTCTGAGCCCCTTTTGTATGGGGTACCAAAAGGCTCGGTCCTTGGCCCCCTTCTTTTTTCCCTTTACCTTCTTCCACTCGATTTTATACTCAGGAATCATGGTGTTTCCTTTCATTTTTATGTGGATGATCGCCAGCTTTACCTACCGGTTAATAAGGCGAGCTCTTCTGTTAGTACACTTCTTGAATGTCTCGATGACATTAAATCTTGGCTCACTTTTAACTTTTTAAAGCTGAATGAGGATAAGACTGAGGTGATAGTATTTGGTGATTTTGTTGGTTCCCCATTTATTGATTTGGGCTCTTTGGCTCAATATAATAAATAGAATATTTTAAATTTAGGTATTAAGATGGAC
>NW_018128063.1:554177-554932 GCF_001952655.1 Monopterus albus | reverse complement strand
AGCAATTCGCATCCACACACGCATTTTCGACAGGAAATGCAGTTTTCTAGATATTTTTCTGATTTCTTCCGTCCATTTTTTGGCACTTAATTTCTTCAGCATGCTTTCAGCTACAAAAGCCATTAAGGTATCAAAATGTTCAACTCTTTAAGGACATGTGTGCTTCTATTTTTATTGTTTGTAACATTTATACTTTTTAAAATATTTAGCAATTTTCAACAAACTTTTGCCCCATTCAAATGAATGGGAAAAATGTTCACATCTTCATATCTGCAGCATACTTTCAGCTAAAAACACAATTTCAACTAATAACTATTCAGCAACTCTTCAGCTATTCATACCATAAACAGCTTTTTGATATTTTTAGTTTTTCCATAATTACCATTTACATTTTATGTCGCATTTCAATAGCCACACTCTAGTATTTCCCAGTGTGTACTTGTTCTTTCTCATACACACACATAGAAACAGACACACAAACACCTACACACACACACACACAACCATAACTTGTTTTACCTACTTTGTGGGACCCAATAGGAAAATGTTCACATCTTAATATAAGTTTAGTATACTTTCAGATACAAAAGCCATTCAGGTATCAAAATGTTCAGGTTTTTCAGGACATTATGGTGTGTATTCAACTTTTTTACAATTTTCATCCATCCATCCATTTCCCTCCGCTTATCCGGAACCGGGTCGTGGGGGCAGCAGTCTAAGCAAAGATGCCCAGACTTCCCTCTCTCCAGACACTT
>NW_018128063.1:542706-550315 GCF_001952655.1 Monopterus albus | reverse complement strand
GATGACGGTTGTTGAGGCCTTGTGGCCCCCACCCCTCTGCCCCGGCTCCCTTGTTTTATTGCCTCTGTAGAGTGTGTCAAGATCTGCTATGAGAGTGCCACTTAATGAAGCCGTACCTGAATTTATTTGCCAGCGCTTCTGCATACACCAAGAGAGGAGGTACCAATTAATAGAACGTTAAGAGGACTTGGTGATTTATAATTAACAAGCATGTGGGTTATAGTAAACATAACACTCAGTGTAATAGCCCAGGAGAGAGATAGGTAGTGGTGAAAGAACTGAGGAGGAGGAGAAAAAAAGGACTGTTGATTTGTCCCTTGGTGGATGAGCAGAGTCCTTGTGGCTGACGGGAGCTGTCTAAAGCGGCTAAATGAATAATCATCTGTGAGTTAGACTGGAGACAAATGCTTAACGAGAATGATGTGAACCTCGCTGACTTGAGGGGGCTAAAAGAGAGAGAGAGAGAGCCTGACAAAGAGAAGGACGGTAGTAACCAAACATACTCATCTCTGAAATGAATGGCATGCACATTATAATAGCAATGAAGTTGCTTTACTCAACAGGCCGTAGCCAGCCTCCCCTGTAAGGTTGAGTAGCTGTTTGTCAGAATTTCTAAAGGGGCGATGACTCCCTGCACTCATTTCCAGTGGTTTGCTGCCAGTGCATGACAGCAACCAAAGAGAGACTGCAGAAAGCAAATGTGATGCTGACAACAGTGACAGCCAATGAGGGGTCCTCTAGCAAACAAATTTACCCCAAAACTTTGGCTGATCGGGGAACAAGTAGAGGGCTCACAAATCTAAAATTCAGTGCCATAAAATCAAATCTGTCTCACAGCCCTTAGCATATGTCAACTTCTTCACTTTACATTGTATATTTCAACAGTAACCCTCAGAAGGTTACAAAATGTTCAGCTCTTCAAGGACATTCATGCTTCTGTTCAAGATTTTTGCAAACCTTATACCTTTGAAATATTTAGCTTTATTTTGAAAGTTTTGCCCCATGCATATCAATGGGAAAATTATTCTTCAGCATACTTTTAGCCATTTCATGTAGCAAAATGTTCAGCTCTTCAAGGACATCCATGCTTGTCTTAAGGATTTTTCTAAACCTTATACCTTTGAAATATGTAGCTTTATTTTGAAAATCATGCCCCATTAAAATGAATGGGGGAAATTCTACTTCAGCATAATTTCAGGTATCAAAATGTTCAGCTCCTCAAGGACATCCATGCTTGTCTTAAGGATTTTTCTAAACCTAATGCCTTTGAAATATGTAGCTTTATTTTGAAAATCATGCCCCATTGTAATGAATGGGGGAAATTCTACTTCAGCATAATTACAGGTATCAAAATGTTCAGTTCTTCAAGGACATCCATGCCTGTCTTAAGGATTTTTCTAAACTTCATACCTTTGAATTATATAGCTTTATTTTGAAAGTTTTGCACCATTCAAATGACTGGAAAAATGCTACTTCAGCATACCTTCAGCTATTTCAGATATCAAAATGTTCAGCTCTTCAAGGACATTCATGCTTCTCTTCAGGATTTTTCAAAATGTTATACCTTTGAAATATGTAGCTTTATTTTGAAAGTTTTTGCCCCATTCAAATGAATGGTAAAATTCTACTTCAGCATACCTTCAGCTATTTTAGGTATCAAAATGTTCAGCTTTTCAAGGACATTCATGCTTCTCTTCAGGATTTTTCTGAACTTCATACTTTTCAAATATATGTAGCTTTATTTTGTCAGCATACTTTTAGCTATTTCATGTAGTAAAATGTTCAGCTCTTCAAGGACATTCATGCTTCTCTTCAGGATTTTTCTAAACTTTATAACTTTAAGATATATAGCTTTATTTTGAAACTTTTGCCTCATTAAAATGAATGTGGACATTTTACATCAGCATACGTTCATATATCAAAATGTTCAGCTCTTCAAGGACATTCATGCTTCTCTTCAGAATTTTTCTAAAATTCATACTTTTGAAATGTTTAGCATTATTTTGAAAATTTTGCCCCATTCAAATTAATAGGATAATTTTACTTCAGCATACTTTCAGCTATTTTGGGTATCAAAATGTTCAGCTATCCCAGGACATTCATGCTTCTCTTCAACATTTTTCTACACTTTGTACTTCTGAAATATTTTTCCTTTATTTTGAAAATTTTGCCCCATTCAAATGAATGGGGAAATTCTACTTAAGCATACTTTCAGGTATCAAAATGTTCAGCTCTCCCACGACATTCATGGTTCATGTTATGGTTTGTCCCCCTCACCAGGAGGGTGAGGGAGAACTGTGGTAGGCCTCAAGATTGCAGACCCAGGTCCTAGTAAAACAAGGGTGTTTAATGGAAAAAGACACAAAGTAACAACGTAAAAAAGTCCATGTAATATACATTCCGGGTTAGACAGAGATGGTTGCGGAGACCAGGAAGAACAGTTGAGCAGACAGTCTAATGGCAGGAACCAGGAGAGTAGGAGGAGCAGGACGAACAGGTGAATAAACTAACCAGGAGGACTGGCGAACGAAAAGGAAATCCACAGCACAGGAACTGTCAGCGTGGATATCAAAATAACGTCTGAGTAACCTCATGGAAAAAACATACAAAGAGATCCACAGCACAGGAACTGTCAGCGTGGACATCTAGAAACGTTTAACACAAAACATGTAACCTACATACAAAATGAGATCCACAGCACAGGAACTGTCAGCGTGGAAATCAAGATGACGTGCGACACATACCATGACTATAGGTATAGGTAAGTTAGGTATATAACTATAAGTTCTGTTAATGCTCCAGCGATGACGGAGCATCTGCCAGAGGTTAAAATAAGGTAGGGAAGTCATTACAGTAACGCACCTCAGCTGTGCGTGACAACCCACGAGTCACTAATTACAGCAAGTGACACAGCTGAGGTGCTGATTACACAAAAAGAGAGGCAGGTTGCGCCGAGCAGACCTGACACTTCGACTCAGAATTTTTCTACACTTCACACTTCTGAAATATTTAGCTTTATTTTGAAAACTTTCCCCCATTCAAAATAATGGGAAAATTGTACTTCAGCATACTTTCAGGTTTATATGTCTTTCAGGTGTCAAAATGTTCAGCATTTTCAGGGCGATTCTTCAGCACAATGCATTTACACGCATTTTTGACAGGAAATGCATTTCTCTACTTATTCTTGTTTCTTCCACTGTTTTTCAGCACATAATAACTCCAGCATACTTACAGCTAGAACAACCATTAAGGTGTCAAATGAATGGGGAAATTCTACTTCAGCATACTTTCAGCTATTTCAGCTATTCCACATGCATTTTTGACAGGAAATGCATTTCTCTACTTATTCTTGTTTCTTCCACTGTTTTTCAGCACATAATAACTCCAGCATACTTACAGCTAGAACAACCATTAAGGTGTCAAATGAATGGGGAAATTCTACTTCAGCATACTTTCAGCTATTTCAGCTATTCCACATGCATTTTTGACAGGAAATGCATTTCTCTAGTTTTATATGTGGCTTAACAACATTCACATTTAATTAACTAGATGCTACATTGAGTAAATTACAATAAGTTAAAGGCTAGTGTTTCTCAATGCATTTTCATGCATAATTTTTAAGTGACATTCAGACATTGTGCTATAAATGAAATTGTTCATAGCACATCTACTGATTTTGAGATTGTATTATTGAAATGATCACTAAGATGTCTATGTTATGCTGTAGGTGTTTTCCAATACTTTTTAAGTTGTAGCACTAGTTCAATTACTATATATTAATGCAGAAATGAAGACCACCCTGTCCTGCAGGGTTCCCACAAACACTGAACCTCTCTTTGTGCCCATTAAGACTGTCTGCACATACAATAACCATAAACCTTGGTTCATAGATAGCTCAAATGGCTCTTGATGGGCTGCCTTCTGCCTCGACCGGTTGGGGTGAGTGGATAGAGGAGAATTAATAACATGAAACAGGGAGGTCTGCAGGGAACTCTGCAGCTTTGAAAGCTAAAGGATCTGCCTCCCATTCCACTTCTGTGGACTCTAGGAAACACACGTAAATGTGCACCCTGAAAGTGAAGTGCTCTGTTGGGATGATAAGGATCTACGAGGTCTTTAAGATATGATGGAGCCTTGTATGCTAGAAGAAGGATTTTAAATTCTATTCTGGATTTTACAGGGAGCCAGTGCAGAGAAGCTAATATGGGAGAGATATGATCTCTCTTGCTAGCTCCTGTCAGTACTCTAGCTGGTGCAGTTTGGATTAACTGGAGGCTTTTAAGGGAGCTATTGGGACATCTTGATAGTAAAGAGTTACAGTAGTCCAGCCTGCAAGTAACAAATGCATGGACCAGTTTTTCAGCATCACTTTGAGACAGGATGCTCCTGATTTTTGCAATATTGTGCAGGTGAAAGAAGGCAGTTCTAGAGACTTTATGTGTGATGCAAGGGACATATCCTGGTCAAAAATGACTCCAAGGTTCCTCACAGTAGTACTGGAGGCGAGAGCTATGTCAGCTGAACTATATTAGACAGCAGATTTCTAAGGTTCTCAGGCCCAAGCACAATGACTTCAGTTTTGTCAGAGGTTAGAAGTAAGAAATTACAGGTCATCCAGGCCTTTATGTCTTTAAGACATGCTTGAAACTTGACCAGCTGATGTGATTCATTTGGCTTCATGGATAAATATAACTGAGTATCATCTGCATAGCAATAGAATTTATGCTGTGCTTCCTAATAATATTGCCTAAATAAATATTGCATGTGTAAAGTGAAGAGAATTGGACCTAACACAGAGCCCTGTGGAATGCCATGACTAACTTCAGCTTGCGTGGAAGATTCATCATTAACATGAACAAATTGAAATCTTTCTGATAAATAAGATTTGAACCAATTTAGTGCAGTTCCTTTAATCCCAATAACATGTTCAAGTCTCTGCAGCAAGATGCTGTGATCAATGATGTCAAAAGCAGCACTGAGATCTAAGAGGACAAGTATGGAGACAAGTCCTTTATCTGAGGCTAGGAGAAGATCGTTGGTGACTTTCACCAATGTGGTTTCTGTACTATGATGGACTCTAAATCCTGACTGAAAATCCTCAAACAAATCATTCTTGTGCAAGTGGTCACATAACTGTTTAGCAACAGCTTTTTCCAGAATTTTAGAAATAAACAGGAGATTGGATATTGGTCTATAATTAGCTAGGACACTTGGGTCAAGAGTAGGCTTTTTGAGTAGAGGTTTAATTACTGCAACTTTAAAAGCTTGTGGAATGTAGCCTGTTAATAGAGAGAGGTTAATCAGATCTAGTATGGATGTGTTGATTAGGGGAAAGACGGCTCTGAGCAGCCTGGTCGGGATGGGGTCCAGGAGACATGTTGATAATTTAGATAAAGCAATTGTTGAGGTCAACTCAGAGAGATCTATGGGAGAGAAGTAGTCCAAGTATAAATGAGGTCTTACAGATGTTTGTAAAGCCATTGCAGTAGATGGCACATCTGTGAGAGTTGTGGGAATGGTTTTGATAAATTTTTTCTCTAATAGTTGTGATTTTATTTGTAAAGAACCTCATGAAGTCACCACTATGGACATCTAAGGCGATGTTAAGCTCAACAGCACTGTGGCTCTTTTCAGCATTGTAGCCAGGCTGACAAAGAAACCTGGGGTTCTTATTTTCCTCTATCAGTGATGAATAAAATGCGGTTCTGGCACTATGAAGGGCTTTTTTTTATATGTTATTAAACTATCTTTACAGGCTATGAAAAACTCTTCTGACTTAGTGGAACGCCACCTCTTTTCCAGTTTTTGTGATGCCTGCTTTAGGGAGCGGAGGAACTGAATGACTACAGACCTGTCTCCCTGACATCTCTAGTCATGAAGTGTTTTGAGAGACCGGTATTGGCCCACTTGAAAGCAATCACAGACCCTCGGTTGGATTCCCTGCAGTTTGCTTATCAAACAAACAGGTCAGTGGGTGATGAAGTCAACATGGCACTGCACTACACCCTGCAACCCCTTGACTCACCAGGGACCTATGCTTGGATCTTATTTGTCGACTTCAGTTCGGCATTTAACCCTTGTACTCTGTTGGGGTCTGTGGGGCCCCAATTCATTTTTCACCTTAACACCATCATCCCAGACATCTTCTACTCCAAACTTACCCAGCTCGCTGTGCCTGCCCTCATCTGTCAGTGGATTACCAGCTTTCTGACGGACAAGAAGCAACAGGTGAGGCTGGGGAAAAACACATCCAGCACCTGGACTATCAGCACAGGTGCCCCCCCAGGGATGTTTGCTCTGTTGTCCCTCTATACCAATGACTGCACCTCAGGAGACCCTTCTGTAAAAATACTGAAGTTTGCAGATGACACAACAGTCATTGGCCTCATTTAAGACAGTGACGAGTCGGCCTACAGATGGGAGGTTGAACAGCTGGCCCTGCAGTGTGGTCGTAACAACGTGGAGCTGAACACACGGAAGACAGTGGAGATGATAGTGGATTTTAGGAGGAACTCCCCGACCCTATCTTTGTTCACTATAGTCAGCAGCTCTGTTTCAGTCGTGGAGTCCTACAAGTTCCTGGGCTCCACAATCTCTTGGGACTTGAAGTGGACAACCAACATCAGTGCCATTACAAGTCAAGTCAAGTCAAGAATCTTTTTTGCCATTATGCATAGCACAATGAAATTTTTTCCGGCAGCTCTCAGCTTAAAAGACAGACATATTATTTACATAACACACAATTGTATAAGTTAATATAAAAATATGAACAAATAAAAAGGGATGTATGAGACCTAATCAGGTCAGCAGCATGTTAGCAGCAAGAGTGTAGTAATATTAAAAGGTGCAGCTCAGTACAAATTTCAGTCATTAGGAAGGGGTGTGAGCTCCAGTGTTGTCTGTCCATAGGGGGAAGGTTGTGTGTGCGACTAGGGGTTACCATACCATACCATGCCATACCATACCAACTTCATTTATAAAGCACTAAAAACAACCAACGTGGACCAAAGTGCTGTACATTGCAATAAAACAGTATGTATTATAAACCCACAAACAACAATATAAAATATAATCAATATAATAAATGACTAAATCAACACAAAAATAAACTATCAAAATGCAATGGAAAACTAGAGAAATGCATTTCCTGTTGAAAATGCAGTAGATGCTAATAAAAGCTGAAAGATCATCCTGAAAATGCCTGAAATCAATTGCTGAAACAGCTGAAAGATGAGAAGAAATGGCTGAAGTTCTTTGTTGAATAATCTGAAGGATGAGATGCAATAAAGTAGGAATGGCCTTGAAGAGCTGAACATTTTGATACCTGAATGGCTTTTCTAGCTGAAGGTATGCTGAACTTATTAAGATGTGAAAATAGTCCAAAAGGACTGTTAGAAATTAACCCCATTCTTTTGTTGGAAGCACAGGAAGTGAAGGCAGGAGAGGACTGTTTCAGTAAACTTTGTGTTGATTTTAAAGTCTGATCACAGGTAGGTCTTACAGTGCTGGATTCAGAGAGACAGAGCTCCCGCAGGAAAACCGGATTCTGAATCCTGAATTAAGTTTTTACAACACATTTATCTTCTTAGGCTGCTCCGCCCTGGACAGG
>NW_018128063.1:518452-541902 GCF_001952655.1 Monopterus albus | reverse complement strand
ATCCACTTCAACACAAACTGGGAGTCATCAGAACTTTGAATCACAGGGCAGAGGAAGTGCCCACAACGGCAGAAGGGGCCATGAAGGAAAAGTTACACATCCAGAACTCCCTTAAGGCTTGTGGATACCCTAAGTGGGCCTTCACCAAAGCAAGGAAGAGGCCCAACACCAACAGGGAGAAACCAGAAACAAGAGGGGATAACACTGTCATCCCTTATGTGGCTGGTTTATCAGAGGTTAAAAAGTTATTTTGCAACCACAATATCCCAGTTAACTTTAAACCTGTGAACACCCTGCGGCAGAGACTGGTCCACCTGAAAGACAAAACACACAGACATAGAGTGATGTGGTGTATGCAATTAAGTGTAGTCAGGAGTGTAATGACTTGTACATTGGTGAAACTAAGCAGCCGCCTCACAAACGCATGGCCCAACACAGGAGGGCCAACTCCAGTGGACCAGAATCAGCAGTCCACCTCCACTTGAAGGACAAAGGACATTCTTTTGAGGACAGTGAAGTCCAGATCCTCTCCAGAGAACATCGCTGGTTTGAGAGAGGAGCTAAGGAAGCTATTTTTGTAAAAATAAAACACCCCTCACTAAATAGGGGTGGTGGACTAAGACACAACTTGTCTTCCATCTACAATCCTGTTTTGAGATCTCTGCCCATGTCAGAAACGAGACCGAAACTAAGGTGAAACAAAAACAGGAAGTAACGTCAAAATAAAAGCCGGATGGGAAGCAGCAGAACCGAATCATGACAGCCCAAACATGCCCACCAGGACAATAGGCGTCGGTTGACAGGGGAGGATCCAAAGACAGGTAACGACTCTCACCGATACTGGGCTACAACGACTCAGTCGTTAAGGGACATTGTTGGCCTTCAAAGGACTGAAACCACACCATGGGGGATAAATATCTCTGGCTCAACTCCAGTCAGTCAGAACTGATGAAGCCTTTTGAATGAGAAGTGAAACGTCTTCGATCTAGAAATCTAGTCCAGTTGATTTTTTCTACGTTTTTTTCAGATTACAAAGGCATGAAGTTTAGAAAAATTCTGAATAGAAGCATGAATGTCCTTGAAGAGCTGAACATTTTGATACCTGAAAGTATGCTGAAGTAGAATTTCCCCATTCATTTGAATGGGGCAAGATTTTCAAAATAAACGAAATATTACAAAGGCATGAAGTTTAGAAAAATCCTTAAGAGAAGCATGGATGTCCTTGAGGAGCTGAACATTTTGATACCTGAAATTATGCTGAAGTAGAATTTCCCCCATTCATTTTAATGGGGCATGATTTTCAAAATAAAGCTACATATTTCAAAGGTATAAGGTTTAGAAAAATCCTTAAGACAAGCATGGATGTCCTTGAAGAGCTGAACATTTTGCTACATGAAATGGCTAAAAGTATGCTGAAGAATAATTTTCCCATTGATATGCATGGGGCAAAACTTTCAAAATAAAGCTAAATATTTCAAAGGTATAAGGTTTGCAAAAATCTTGAACAGAAGCATGAATGTCCTTGAAGAGCTGAACATTTTGTAACCTTCTGAGGGTTACTGTTGAAATATACAATGTAAAGTGAAGAAGTTGACATATGCTAAGGGCTGTGAGACAGATTTGATTTTATGGCACTGAATTTTAGATTTGTGAGCCCTCTACTTGTTCCCCGATCAGCCAAAGTTTTGGGGTAAATTTGTTTGCTAGAGGACCCCTCATTGGCTGTCACTGTTGTCAGCATCACATTTGCTTTCTGCAGTCTCTCTTTGGTTGCTGTCATGCACTGGCAGCAAACCACTGGAAATGAGTGCAGGGAGTCATCGCCCCTTTAGAAATTCTGACAAACAGCTACTCAACCTTACAGGGGAGGCTGGCTACGGCCTGTTGAGTAAAGCAACTTCATTGCTATTATAATGTGCATGCCATTCATTTCAGAGATGAGTATGTTTGGTTACTACCGTCCTTCTCTTTGTCAGGCTCTCTCTCTCTCTCTTTTAGCCCCCTCAAGTCAGCGAGGTTCACATCATTCTCGTTAAGCATTTGTCTCCAGTCTAACTCACAGATGATTATTCATTTAGCCGCTTTAGACAGCTCCCGTCAGCCACAAGGACTCTGCTCATCCACCAAGGGACAAATCAACAGTCCTTTTTTTCTCCTCCTCCTCAGTTCTTTCACCACTACCTATCTCTCTCCTGGGCTATTACACTGAGTGTTATGTTTACTATAACCCACATGCTTGTTAATTATAAATCACCAAGTCCTCTTAACGTTCTATTAATTGGTACCTCCTCTCTTGGTGTATGCAGAAGCGCTGGCAAATAAATTCAGGTACGGCTTCATTAAGTGGCACTCTCATAGCAGATCTTGACACACTCTACAGAGGCAATAAAACAAGGGAGCCGGGGCAGAGGGGTGGGGGCCACAAGGCCTCAACAACCGTAATCAGTGCTTTACAGTTAGCCGACAGCACAACCTGGCGACTGCCACGCCTGCCGAGGAGGGGGTTTCGCTGCAGGAGAAAGGAAACGCATGAAGTTGCATATAGTTGGACTTAAGGGCATTTGACCATTCTTGAAAAACA
This sequence comes from Monopterus albus, assembly GCF_001952655.1. NCBI lineage: Eukaryota > Metazoa > Chordata > Actinopteri > Synbranchiformes > Synbranchidae > Monopterus > Monopterus albus. The sequence continues at coordinate 539,321 of NW_018128063.1, read as the reverse complement.
GTGTGCTAGGATACATGTTTATCAGGGTTCAAAGCCACCAAATTATTTCTGATACAGCTGTTGCTTGACCTTGAAAATTGTTGGAAAGTCTTCAGACTTTAATGATGGGGGGGGATTGTTATCATATTGATACACAATATTAAAACACTGGCCACTAATTGAGTAAAGAGTAAACTAGGGTACCTTAAATTCATTTAGTGTTTTTTATCATTATACATCAAAAAACGTGAAAACTAAGAGGCTGTAGTGTGAGAGGTTAAGTTTTATTCCTATGTCCAGGGGTTACCACATCATGGCATTCATACAGTGCCTTCATTGCATGTGACAACAGGGACAGTCAGTAAAGTAAACTTATGTGACGGTGGAGGTGACCCAAAGAACCATCTTCAGAGATGTGTCACTGAAGACTGTCCTTTGAAACAGGAAGAGATGAGGGAACAGAAGGAGTCTATGAAATGTCAAAGAGGCTGTTAGTCAAATGTCAGAGGAGGAGGAGGAGGAGCAGCTCTGAAGACTACCTGTTGTACGATTTGGTTGGTCAGTGGGTACATCCCATGTCTCTTGTAAGATCGTTTCTACATCATCGGTCGACTGAGGACGTAGGACGTTCCGAGCATGAGGTTAACATACTGTTGTCATTGAGCATGAGAACATTTTTCTTTTTTTTTTTTTTTTTTACATTTTTTCAGCTTACTATGACCTGGATGACTGACAATCGGACATGCTACATCAAAAAACATTTTTACAGTTTTATGAAAACAATGAGGAAAACAAGCACTGCTGTTGTGTCACATAGCAAATGTTATAGTTAATAAGTTAGCCAGTCTTGTACTCTGTCATCTAGTGACTACACTGATCAGACAATGGGATGCATCAGGCTCTGTCTGATTCAGTTCAGTAGCTGAATAACTGATTGATAAATCGGTCACATCATACACTTGTTTCACTGTAATTAATTACAACAGCATACTGCAATATCAGAAAAACATAGGGTTGCAAAAATGAGCCCATGCATATTGGAAAATGGATAGTGTATGAGTGTAATGTAAGAGCAAACAACAGAAAACACACATCTGACCAAAATAGTTTAATTGTTCAAATTACACAGCAATCCTGTGCCTCTGTGTGTGTGTGCCCTGTCCATAGATGCATTAAAAGAGCTGGATATGATGTCACCACTCATTGTTGTTAATTTCTCCCAGTGGTCACCCATAGTACTGAAACAAATAACATCACTTGCAACCTAAAAAGCATTTTAACCTTTAAAAGAACACCTCAAATTGCAAAAAACATCAGTTATAACTATGTATTATGAATTTATAATCCATGCAGCATTTATAAATGTAAAACTTTACCAGAACTGAGAAAAGCGCATTTTAATTGTCTACAGTCACTCCAGTGTAAAGTCTTTGGGCCAAGCAAGAACACTTGGGCAGGGCCAGCAGCTAAACCTTAGCATAAACTCATCAAGCAGGAACTCTAAAACGAATTATTAATCACTCCAGCTGTTCATTTGGAATAGATAAAACTGAAATTATATTTTTATATTATACATTTTAGAATCCATGATTCACAGAAATATGAAGACAGCCCACACAAAGAAAAAAACTAGTTTCGGCAGCAGAATAACTGAGGGTCTTCTTATGAACCTGAAATGACTGGTACAGTATCACACCAAAGAGCTCCATTAGTCATAATTGTATGGATTTTGTATTAATATATGCTCTGTCATTTAGTATTGCACACAGGCTTAACCTCTGCAAGGGAATTCATCCCCTGCCAAGTCCTGCAATCATACACTTCACACTGATCATAATGATTGGAATACCTTAGTCCAAAGCAGAGTATGGTGTACTGCAGTTAAAGGAAAAATAAAAAAAAAGGAAAGAAAATCTAATTCTAATTCTTAAAGCATTGTCTTTTGCACTTGTTTAACCATAGTAGCTTCTGTTACTAGTTACTAGTTAATTTAGTTAGTACACTTACTCTTCATGCCTATAGTTGTTTTCATGAAACTATGGCACAAGTGTTAATGGAATTCCTTAAATTTTGGCATTAAAAATATGAATAAGAGCATATTTCAATCAGTTACCTTGATGCAAATTTACTGAAGAGCAAGCAACATGAGAACAAAATGAATTGAAAATTTGTAAGTCTGATACATCATTGCTGCTTCCTAATCAAATTGAAAACATTATTTTTTTTCTTTTTGATTTTATGCTAACTTTACACGTCTGACTGGCATAAAAGCATCTTTATTGCCTATGTTTTCATTTAGGTTCTGAAAATGTGCATAAAAACTGATTGATGGAAACAAAACTTTCCTTGAATGTTTCCACTTTCTCCTACTTTGTATTTCAGCTTCACTACTTTTCAGAGGCCAGTGCTGTACTTCTTACTCAGTTACATGTATTTGATAGCTTTAGTTCCAAGCTGCTTTTCAGAATCACCCAACAGAATGGTTGAAGCACACTGAGAAATCCACATTGACTCTCCCTAAATTGGCAGGGGCAGGAGAGGCTATAACAGTAATGGGAAGACCCACTTCAAAAAGCCCCATTCACTTCTTTTACTTTTTCTTTCAGTCTCCCTCTTTCTCCTCTCATTTTGCTCATCAGAATGAAATTTCTTTCAACTGGCTGAGGACGTTTAGGACAACTGTGGATTCGGACATAATTATCAGTGGCTTGGCTTTAATCACGCTCTCCTCTGACTCCTCAGCGCATATTATCTGACACCAAACACAGACGCTCCCCTGCCCATAACAGGCCAATTTAGCCTCCTAGTAGCACTCTGAGAAGCCAGCCTTCAGACAGCTAGAGATGGACAAAGAAAAGGCAGCAGAGAAAGTAAGAGCGAAGGAGGGGGGTAGACATAATTAAGCACCATATTTTGGCTTTGTTGTTTCTTTTTCCCCCTCCCGTTATCATTTTTTATTCCTTTACTTTGTGCACTTTTAATAAGCCTGAAAAGTGTTATTTTGATTTAAGTCTAACAAAGCTGTGGATGATTTATGTCAAAAGGTTACAGGAGAAAAAAGAGTGAGGCAAGATTTGAGAGACAGTTTCAACACAGTGAAGCTTCAATTAACCTGAGTTACCTGTATAGGATATCATTTGAATGACTGTTGCGTTAATAAGGGCTTTTTGAAAATCTCTTTAAATGTGTTCTTGAGATGCATCAAATGTAATCAAAAGAAATTAAATTCTTGTACCTGGCTTAGAGTAATTTGAGGTACTTTTAAATCCAAATTGTAACTCTTCAGAGATGCAGAGACTCAAACTCGGGTTTCAAACGTGAGCTGAGACTGGAGATAATTGTTGTGGAATTTCATCTTGTTTTGCTTCACAATTCTCCTAGTGGTTATTTGGCAACCCTCAGAAACCCCCTGTGAAAATGTTTTCTCATGGTTTGCCAGTATAAATGAAAATTAGCACACATGTCCCTACTAATGGTAAAACACTTTCAACCCTAAATTTGAGAGAAAAAAGTTAATGTGCCATACACCTCCCTTCTCCATCCTCACATGGGTCAGAGAATGGAAGGAGTGGAAAGTGAAGGGGTTAGGAAACGAGAGCTTCAAAGTGATGAAAGATCATGAAGAGAAGCACTAACTAATGTGTTCCCAGGATGCAGCCATTCCAACCAGATCCCCAGACCTTTGATGCTGCCTGTGACAGACCACTGAGAAGAAGAAACGAAACAGAAAACAAAGAGGAGTGAAAGATTTAGCCCAGCTCTTTCAACCAGGAACTCTGAGAGACGACGCAGACCACTTGGATATATAAAAAATATAACCGTGCTGGTTTACTCAAAGGGTCACAAGCAAGAATTAACATTACACGTCCAGGCATCTTCCACCCCCAAAACTGCTCGCAGGCAGCCCGGAAGAAGAAAGACCCCGAACCCAAGATCTCTATACAATTTAATCACTTCGTTGGGCTAGCCCCATCCTACACAGGCCACGTCAAACCGTGACGTCACCTGATATGCCAGCTATGCAGCTGACCAGAGCAGTAGTCAAAACATGAAGAATATTAAAGTGTGTGGCTGTTGATTAGTGGTGTGTATCTAAAAACATACAGGACATTCAGGGACATGTCCGAACAGTAAGCCTCGGAAGATATTATAATTAAGATTAAGGCTGAGCATAGCATGCTACTAGCAATATTCATCCTGTCTGCAGACTCTTCAATCTAGTTGACCTTGGCCTAGATGCAGCCTGCAGAACTCATGACAATGAACTGAGCACCCAACAGCCTGAGCTAGACATCCTGTCTGCCTTACACATTTCTAGACAACAAATCCCTAAATATCTACCTAACTAAGAAAATACCTAACAGGAGCTATCACCGGCTATCAGCAGGATTCTGCAATCTCTTTGGACCAGGTCATACTCTGTTTCAACCTCTGAGATACACATCAGGATGTTTATTGTCAGAGCCTTGAGACTGACACATTGTAGTCTTCACAACTCTGCCTTTATGAGCACTAATGTGTGTCACCAATTTAATGTATAGTACCTGATAGAAAATCAGTTTTTAAGCATGTCAATATTAGTATGTTACTACCCCGCTTTTGGACCAAACTGTTCTAGGGACTGTGTTCGCACTGAGTTTCAAAGGTGTGGAAAAATGCAGCCCTCCCCATTCATTCCTATGGGGCATCATGTTCCCTGCAGCCACACCAGCACCACATGGAGCTCCTGTAAAATGACGCAGCCCTGTGCAGCAAAACAGCTGGTTCAGGTTCAACTTTTGCACCACCGGATGGTTACATCATCCTGCAAATGTGTTTTCATTAGTTAGAGTACTGGATGTAAAACTTTTTTGTTTTGGGTTTTTTTATCCGACACACTGGTGGTAGAAACTGGTGCTAGGGTACTTTAGAGTATTTTAGCAGCATGGCTAACCAAAATACACCAGAAACTTGCAAGGCTGGAAACATGAATGAAGCTACTCAAGTCAACTCGTCACAATGTGGCCTTATTATACCTACAGCAATCCCCCTGCAACCCCTCACTCACAGACCAACGCAGCTCCTTGCGTAAAAAAGAAACCAGGGAGTTGTGTTTTACCACACTCAAAGGCAATCAGACTGAGTGCAGTAAGATGTAACTCCCTGCAGTATTGCAGTGAATGCAATCCCCCATAGAAATGAATAGAGAGGACTGTCTTTCACACCTTTGGAACTCAGTCTAAACATGGCCTCAGTCTGAACACCCACTTATAGGGACTATCACACTGGGGAACTCCCACCAAGAACTACACGCCATTATGGGCTTTTTTCTGTTGCACTCACATTGTAAGTAGGAACATTGAAGTGATGTAACACTAAGATGGCTGACTGTTAGCAATTACCCAACAATCTCATAACAGTTAATGATGTTACATTACTGGTAAGTATTTTCTTTATATGTTGCTACTATTAATTATATAAGAACCACTAACCCCCTGCATAGGCTTCTATTGGCAAACTGCAGCTGCCCATGTTTCTGGTGATGGCTATTGATCGCTATTGTCTACATGACTAACAAGGTTTTTTTTAAAAATAGCAATTAGTAGTGCTGCAGTCAATATACGTCACTCATGGTCCTTTGGAAACATTCAAGGAAAGTTTTGTTTCCATCATTGTGTTTGGTGCTTGGAGTACCTACACTGAAGTAGGAGCTAAAAAGGTCCCGTAAAACACTGTCAGTGTGGGTTCACAAGTTCCTCTGGTCTGAATGCATACTGGTCTGAAAGTATTTTGCAATTAATTATTGTGAAATAAAGTAAGACACCGTTGTAAAGCCACTGTAAATTTACAGCAATTTGTTATAGTGCAACTTTAACTGCTGTTGTCAGCAATATTGTTATTAGCCATGTAGGCAACAAAGCACTGACAAGTTCCTAGAATGTATAATTTTAAATTTTAAACATAATAATGCACTCAAAAAGCAAAAGAAAATTAAAACTATTCATATAGAACACATAGGACACAGGATATGTTTAATGCAAAAAGCGATTAATTTAGTTTTCCAAAGTGAAATAGCCGCACAAGGAGCAGATCTTATAGTATAAACCAGAGACTCAGTATGAAAATGTAGAAATAAGAAACTGCATGTTATAAGAACAAAGGAAGAAGTGCTCAGTGAGCAAGTGTGAAAGGGCCAAAGATCATTTTTCCACCCAAATCAGTAGCAGCAGTGACCGCTCTGCCAGCTTTTGCCACATCAGTTTGAGAAGGTCAAGTCAGAGCCTGGCAGGCAATGTCTGGCCTGCACTCACTCCAGGAGGAGCACCAGTACGGGGCCAAACCTTCAGGCCTGCAGCCCGCCCTCCCAGCAGAGCAACTTGCACTTCACTCCCTTCTCACTGGGGGCAAGTCATGGAGCCGCTGGGGCGTGGGGCTTCTAGCACCAGAGCTTCTCTGTTCAAACCCCTGGGAAGTGAGGGAGATGACCCTGACTGGCTCTAACTGTCAACTAGCCAGCCAAAGGAGAGGAGAAGGGGTGACAGGGGCCAGGAGGAGAGGGAGGAGCTGGCGAGGAGAGGAGAAGGATGACAAGGGGTTAGGTGTGAGCTATCCAGGGAGACGTTTGTCCGGCAGATTTATGGTGTGAGTAGAAGCTGGTTGTTCTCATATATCAGAGAGCATGGCAGCCTGCACTTGTCTGTGTTCTTCAAAAGTATCCACAGAAAAAGATACAGAAAGTACTACAGAAAAGATAAAGGAGAAAACTATTTTTATTTTAGTTTCATTGTGAATTCTCTCATCACATAAAGAAATTATTCCATTTCTGAGGAATTTTACTATGTTTTCCTCCTACTTGTAGATGTGAAAAATGCCATATACTAATATCACTTCTCAGAAACAGATCAACACATTTAATTTGAAAGTATTTCTGCCTGAGACTGTTCTACTCAGCCAAATGTCTTCTATTTTCCATATACATCTGTCATTACAAAGATGTTTTGTCCTCATATGTTTGGTGGTACAACTGCACATACTTTCATGCTTCATTTACTGTGTGCGCTCACATGTTCACCACTTAAGTCACAACACAGTGCTGAGCCCAATATTCTTGACTGTTGGAACTATAACATGGCCAGGTAATCCATCAGCTGTCATTGCGTGTTGTATTTGTACTATGAGTGCTAAGACACACAATAGGAATCACTATCAACTAATAATCTATGAGGGTTAGTATGAGTCGAGTGACAATTTGGCTATCTAGGTTTAGGTTTTATAATGAGATTAAATTGGGATAACAGAATTTCCACCTTTTTATACAGAATTAGAACAGCTACTTTTAAACGTTAGTTTTTTTTCCCCCTGTTCACTGTACTGAAGGATTGCTTCACCCACATTACAATAAGACATTTTCTCCTTATAGTTTTGGCATTATTAGCTGCGGCCTTTGAGAACTACTTTCCGTGTGTGCATGTGTGTGAGAGAGAGAGAGGGAGAGCATGCAGTTCCCAGCGCCCGGCAGTGGTGGCCCATTATTGAGCCTTTGAGAGGGAAGCGGCTGATAAATTCAAACTCTTTGTGTAATTGTCTTTCACATCTGAATACAAATCCCCGCTGCTTATGATTCATCATATTTATTTTTTTATTTCCTCCGGCAACATCTTTTATTAGTTGTGCACTCAGCAGTGAGATTTAATTTCTGCAGGAGGGGACAACAGCATCGGCTTGATGATTATTATTGAGAATGTGATAGTACAGAGGCTGAAATAAAATCTATAGTGCATTAAAGTGACAGATTAGGAGGGGCGGAGGGTTCATTTACAAGTGTTAAGACATCAACGGCTAATGCTCTCAATGCCAAATAGCAATCCACCCTGCTCTGTAGGAATGTGTTTGAAGCCAGTAGTTTGAGGGAGTGTATGAAGAGTGTGTGTGGCCACAAGAAGGGTGAGTGTTTGTTACACTCAGCAGGGAGCATCTAGTGGAAGTATTTGAGCATTGCTAAAAGACAGGGAGCTTGGTTGTTTACCAGTGTCAGAAAGAAAAGAGATGGCCTGACTTGATCATTTTTGCATTTTAGTAAAGAAATCAGTGACATGAGGATGGTGGCAACTTATTTCTGAAACGTTACTAATTTCAGTTTGCTTCTTAAAAGTGGTCAGCTGAGGTGGCCGTTGATACAGTAGTTAGTAAGAAATATAGTAACTATTCAGTGACCACATCGGTCTTAAAGATGCAAGTCACTCAGAAAAACATACCTGAGATACTTAGGTAGATACAAATTTTTGATGTTTTTAATTGGAACTACTTTAAGCTGAAAAAAATATTCCCTATACAAACTGCAATAAAGTGTATTATCTAGACCAAAGCTGTGTTCAGCCTGAGTTTCAAAGGTGTGAAAATACGCAGATCTCCCCACTAGTTTCTATGGTTAATTGTGTTTTCTGCAGCCACCACCAGCACCACAGGAGGCTCCGGCAGAACAACATTGCCATGTGTGGTAAAAAATTTGGATCTGATTCAGCTTTTTCTGTAACACACGCTGACCAATAGGCGATGGTCACAACATGGATGCCCAAAGTAAGAAAACTTACCTCATGGGCAGTCACTGATATTCACTCTCAAATTTGGGCAACAGTTAAACAAGCACAGTAACAACAGACCATATGTTTTTATTAGTTGTTGGATGTTAAACGGTATTTAACACACTTGTGGTGCCACTGTAGAGTACGTTAGCAGCATGGCTAACCAAAACAGAATGGAAACTCACATTCTGGAAACATGAATGATGCCACTCACATCAACTCATCACACTGTGGCTGAATTGTACACACCTATGTGACACTCCCCTATGGTACGCTGTTTTAGCATTTATTTAATATCCTTGATATCATATCATCATTTTCCTCCACTAGTTTGGTCTTTGTCAGCACTAATTGAACATGTGGCTACACTATTTGGACATTTTGTCCTACTAGTTGCAGAGAAGCTCTTACTATTCACTCTTTTTCAGCAACTAGTGGCACTTTTATCCAACTAGTTCCAACATAAGCCATACTAGTAACAACAGGTGTCATACCAGTAGCTTCATAGTCCCAGCTAGTAATTTTTTTTATGTACTAGTGGCTCACTGGACCAAACTCGTAATGCTGAAGGTCTTACTAGTGAACCATAAAAGTTTTGACATGTTAGCTAGTCAAGCATAGATTCAGGTCACTAGTTAACTAGTCAGCATTTTGGCCTTCACTAGTTAACTAGTTAAAGCCGCTTTGACCTTACTAGTTAACTAGTGAGGCTCAAAATGTTTGCTAGATAATTAGTGAGGTCCAAAATAACCACTAGTTATACTAGGGAAAACATTTGGACTTAACTAGTTAACGTAAGGTACCTAACATTCACTAGTTGAGCTAGTAAAAGCCAAAATACTCTCTAGTTATCATCACTTTTCCATGCAGTGGGTACCACAAATTAAGTACCATTTATTTCCAGTGAAAAGCCATGTAGACTAGGATATTAAGATTAAGGAATAAGGCCAGTCATTTTCTGTATTAACAGTATTTCAAACGCTCCCCAAACAAAGACTAAAACCAGCAATGACTGGTCTAAACTCATGGTTAATGTCAGCCAGTCTGTCAGTCCTGGATTCGCTTATTCATCTGTGCCACAGACCTCCACTGTTGTTCCGAAACGATTAAAATCACATCAATGAAACACACTGCTGCACTGGGTAATGTTTCCTCATGACAAAATACTGTGATGTATGTTGTTAATGTTAGCAGAGTTCTTCCAGTTCCACCTGGCAACATATTGGTGCTTTTTCAGGAGATGCTCCTATAGGTCATTTGCAAGAGAAGGGACAAATAACCCATGTGGGCTGTTTAGGCTGAAGGACCTTTTGGTAACTTTGCATGCAATTGTGCCCAGTTTTTTTTAGCTTTCAACTGACTTTATATGCATTTTCTAAAATTTCCCTACTGTTCTGTCTGAACATACTTAGTCCTAGTTTAAAAAAATTAAATCTGACCATCCATTATCCTGAACAGGGTTGCGGGGAAGCTGGAGCCTATCCCACTTGACATTGGGTGAAAGGTGGGGTACACCCTGGCCACGTCACCAGTCTATCACAGGGCTGACATGTAGACAAACAACCACACACACTCATTCCGATGGGCAATTTAGAGCCACCAATCAACCTAAGCTGCATGTCTTTGGACTGTGGGAGGAAGCCAGAGTACCCGGAGAGAACCCACGCAGGCACAGGGAGAACATGCAAACTCCACACAGAAAGGCCCCGGGGCAGCCCGGGCTTGAACCTGGAACCCTCTTGCTGTGAGTTGACAGTGCTAGCTGCTGTGTGGCCCAAAAAATGAAATAAAAAAATAAAAAGCATCCTATTATTACTTATTTAGGTTTTAACCACCAAAGGCTGTCTTCTTCATCAGGAGTGTGTGCGTGTGGTTTGATCCGATTTGACTCACACTGGCCAAGGAAACCACCCCATACCTCTCATCACATTTTGATTTGAATGCTAACCAAAGTCCAACTCAAGCATGAAAATATATAATGTGATTTTTTTCCCAACTGAGTCTTGCCCATGTTAAAGTAATGAGAAAAGCAAAGGCAAAAACGAATACAAAAATCTCTTGGGTGTTTGTGACAGAATCCAACATGAACACATTATTTTCAGCCATAGTCAGATAATAACTAGATAACACTAGTGGTAATGGTTTGTACAACTCACAAAGTTTGCAAGTCAATCATCAAAACAAAATGCACTGTTTAGAAACCGCTTTGTTTGACAGTTAATTAAAAGTACATTAAATAATCATATATTCTGTATATAGATATATGTTAGTGCTGTCCTTTCTTTTAGCTTAGGAGTTCTCTCCTGTTTTCATTAAATGTTTTTAGCAGCTTTGGAAGAAATGACTCCTCAATAGAAAAACCTATTAAATACAACTGTTCCATTTTTGTCATTTACTAAAGATAATAATACTGTAATGGTTGCCTTCATAAATGCTGACCTATCCACAGGTTTTGAATTCTAACTTCTTTTATTTAGAAGTGGAAATTAGAACCATCATCGTCTCCACACACAAAAAACTCACTTTTCAAAGCCTCCAACACTGGTGTTTGATGCTTGCTGAAAATGATGGCAAAAGACAGTTTTGAATCATCTACATGTGCATCCTCACTAAATGACTAACAATGAAGACACAAGTAGAGGAAGATGAAATTAGCTCTAATGATATAATGGCTGGCCTGTTTAGAGCTGACACATTGAGTCACTCCGTGACCGGTCAAGTCGCATCAATTTTCATCATGGCTAGAAACCAGATCTACACTCACTCCTCTTTAACTGACTCATCTCTCTCTCTGATGCCCCCAGATATTTATGTCTACTGTCTGATTCTGCTGAGTGGGGGCTTAATCAGATCCAGAGTGAGCTCCATCAGTATTCAAGCCAGCTGCTGGGAAGAAAAGAGAGATAAAGTGAGCTAAGACAAAGAGGAGGAGAACAGAGAAAGACAGAGTGACAAAAGACAAGGAGGGCAGAGGTGTACAATCAGGCCATGGCAGAATGTGTTAGAACAGCTCTGGGATAACAAACACTGTGTCTCCAAATAGATTCTAAAACTGAAGAAGGGTCTTTGACACTAATAGTTTGTGTCAATCTGAAGTCTTAGATGTTTACAAATTTTTAATGTAGCTACTGAAATAATTAGCGTTTTCTGAAGGAATTCTGAGGGTGCTGGGAGTCACTGCACTGCTGATTCAAGGATTGTGTATTTATACCTTGTGGACCATGAATTATTAGCCATGTTCTTTGTACATGTAAAAAAAATTGGTTGAGCATATGCTCAGTTATGGCAGTTTTGTGTGCATCAAGCCAAAAGTATAACTTTTGTTTATAATTTTTGTAACCAAACACAAAGTTTTGTGATAGTCCATAACCACTGCATGTGCAGTATTTGAGGCCATCCTCATAAGTTTAATGAAGATTAGATGAAGTACAGTATGTATAGTAGAATATGAGATGGTGTGTTTAGTAAAAACATCAAAAGTGGATTTATCATTTGCTTTGTCTTCATCCAGAGAATAAAAAAAAACACCTGGTGCTTCTAAAAATTATAAAACATAAAAAGTAAATCAACTCATTATCACTAGTTCTCAGAGAGCTGAATCCTCATCTAATGAACCCCAATGTGTCACTACAACGTGTATCCACAACACTAAATCCAACTCACTGTAGGTTAAATCTCTAGTACATTCTGATTTGTGGGTGAAATGTCAAGAGTGTGAAGATGTCTCAGAAATGTTCTTCTTTCAAAAATTGTATGTCCTAAGGATTCGCTTTATAAGTTGTCCAGATATAATGAAAACATATCATTTGATCAGACACAACCTGGCAAGCACAGAAATACATTGCAGTGAATGAAGAACATGACAGGACATGGCCAACAACACAACTCAAAACTACAACTCCTGTGGAGTATGTTTTCATGTTGAGACAGAGAGAGCAATGTCTTCAGCTATTACATCTGCAAAATCTGCAGGACCACATTACTACTTCAAAACTGTGACACTTTACATGTCCCCAATTACAACCTTGAAAATTCAGTCTCATACGCATGTTAAAGTTTGAGTATGTTCAGTAAGTTAAATTTTCAACAAGGTTTTAATAATTATAGACTTGGTGGTATATCTAAATCACATTTATCTTATCTCCGCCCATGCTTCCTAAACACAGAAATGCCTGTTTGTTCCCTTGCAAGAATCTGCTGGGACCCTTGAGAGCCAAGGATAAGATCAATACAAGTCGATTTGTGTCTCAAACTGCAGAAATTACAAAAGGAATGGTTACAAAAAATTATTATTAACCCATGAAGGAAACCTGCTTGTTAGCTGAGAGTGTATACTGTAATTGGCTATCCAACACCCTGGATGGTTTTACACAAACTACAACAGGCAGTACCAGTTAGTTTAGGTTTGGACTTAGTTTACCGTAAGTAAAGACATACATACAGTAAGACATACAGTAGCTCTCACTGTCACAGCGTGTTAAGGCTGCTCAATGAAAGCTGCTCATTTTTGCCAGGCTCTGTGACTTTGACACCTGACTGAGGAGCAGACACGTCTTTGGCTAGAAAATGTACCACTGCTACCCTTCGGAAAGTCCAAAAGAACAAGCCAGAGCTCCCCCATGCACTCCTTGCAACAAGGGGGAGAGAGGCTTTCTCATCAAAGTTTGCCTTCACTCCTACCACTCCTAGTTTCCTACCTCCCAAAAAGGAAAAAGAATGTGGTCCTCCTGAGCACACAGCATAAAATGGTGAAATCAGTGATTGTGTGGACAGGATGCCAGCCATCATCCTGGACTGCAACCACTACAAAGGAAGTGTGGACAATCCGGATGAGGTGTTTGGAAGTTATAGCTGCAAGAGAATGACAGCTCACTGGCCCCTGGTCATCTTCCATGACATAATTGACATGTCCTCATACAACTCCTTCATGATATGGAACCAGATCAACCCTACCTGGATGCCTGACAAGCGGAACAGGTGGCATGTGTTCCTGGAGCAGCTGAGAAAGGCACTTGTAACCCCACATATTCAAAGAAGACATAGCCTACCCCACACAACAGCATCTGGAGCACTTGTGAAAGCAGTTCAGGAGATTGAATCTTGTCCTGATTCACCTGCGGCTGCAGCTAGGGCAGGTAAGAGGAGGAGATGCCAATTTTGCCTCTCAAAGAAGGACTGCAAAACCAATACTATGTGAGAAATACAGCTGCAAAGCCCATGGACACACACTTTCATACTGTCCTACAATGTGGTACAGTAATTAGAGTGCAGAGGACTTCACATTTTTGTTTAGAATTTTCTATTGTATTTGTAGATTTTTGATGCTTTTTACAGTCGTGTGGCAGGGGCAGTGGTTCCAAAAATGGGACAAGACATTTTTTATTTATACTTGAATTTGTCATTGTACAACATGTTGCTAAAAAGTATTCAAGATTGTTCTTACGAAAGATTGAAAAAATACACTCAAACCTACTTTCTGCATTTTTCTACTTCTTTCTTAGGTTATACATGTGGCTTTCTTTTGCTAGAAAAATGTTTACGCATATGCCGTATCATTAGAAAAAAAAGACAGTAATAGTAAACCTCTGTTTAAGATTTAGAAACAGTTATAACCTGGATTAATTTGTGTCAGAACATGCCAGATCCAACATGGTTCTGTAGCTAAACTCCCTGGACATGGACAAAAGAGAAAAATAGACGATATATTCCAATGAAAGATTGTTCGGTTGGTGGATAAAGAACCTCGATCAACTTCGAAACAAATTCAAGCAGACCTTCAGGCACAGGGTGCAACAGTGTCAGCTCGCACTATCCGTCACCATTTTAATGACAAGGGACACTATGGTAGGAGACCCAGGGGGACCCACTGTTGAACATGAACATAAAAAAAGCAGACTGGAGTTTGGCAAAGCTTACCTGAGGAAGCCACAATCTGGCAGAACGTCCTGTGGACAGATGACACTAGAATAAAGCTTTTTGGTCGAGCACATCATTCTACTGTTTTCAGAAAACAAAGTGAGGCCTTCAAAGAAAAGAACATAGTCCCTACAGTCAAACACGCTGGAGGTTCACTGATGTTCTGGGGTTGCTTTGCTGCTTCAAACACTGGATGTCTTGACTGTGTGAATGGCATTATGAAATCTAAAGACTACCAACAAATTCTGGGACAATGTGTAGGGTCCAGTGTCAGAAAGCTGGGTCTCCGTCAGAGGTCATGGGTCTTATAGCAGGACAATGACCCAAAGCAGACCTCACAAAGCCCCAGAAATGGTTTCAAAGTGCTGGAGAGTTCTGAAGTGGCCAGCAATGAGTCCAGATCTAGAGCAGCCATAGAGCAGGGGTCCCCAACCCCCGGTCCCCAGACCGGTATCAGTCCATGGATCATTTGGTACCAGGCCACAAAGAAAAAATTTCGTGGTTAGAATTATAGTTATTTTTGTTTCATTAGTCTTCCGGATCTTATTTTGAAAAACAACTGTTTCTCACTACTCACTACTGCACTTGACTCCGGCAAAAAAAAAAAAAAAAACAAGCCAAAAAATCAATTCACTGGAGAGCTTTTTCGGTAAGGAAAGAGCAAACAATGGGACAGCAGAAGGGTCACAGACTGCCAGCAAAAAGAAAGCTGCATTTAAAAGAAAATACCGCGATTCCTACCTAAGTTACAGGTTCTTCTCAACAGGTGATACACAAGCTCCACAGCCACTATGCATAATTTGCGGTGACCGACCAGCTCATGAAGCCATGAAACCCACAAAAATGCTCCGCCACATTGAGACAAAACACCCTGCGTTAAAAGACAAGCCCTTGGAATTTTTTGAAAGAAAAAATGTGAACATGAAGGACAAAAACAGTTATTGAGGGCCACCACTTCAACAAATGTGTCTGCACCGAAAGCATCATTCGAGTGTCACTGTCTCCTATCACCCCCAAATGGGACCATCTAGTTGCAGGGAAACGAGCCCAGGGCTCCCACTGACTCTGCATTATGGTGACTTGATATAGTGTAAAATTATTGTAGTTGCCTAATATAAAGTGTAATTGTTGCATTCAGATTACATACTATGAACTGACATAGGGTTTTGTTATTGGAACTTTTGCGCCTCTACCCGGTCCACACAAATATTTTCATGCATGAAACTGGTCTCTGGCACAAAAAAGGTTGGGGACCGCTGCCATAGAGCACCTGTGGAGAGATTTCAGAACAGCAGCTGGAAGGAAGAAGCCCTTCAAATCTGTGACCTAGAGCAGCTGGCAAACGAAGAGTGGTCCAAAATTCCAGTAGAGAGGTGGAAGAAACTCACTAATGGGTACAGGAAGTAACTGATTTCAGTTATTTTGTCCAAAAGATTGGTGACCAAATAATAAGTTGAGGGTGTCATTTATTCTGTCCAGTCCATTTTTGGACAAGTGGATGTACATTGGTGATGAAAAAATTGCCCCTAAATAAAAGGTGCTGCTTTTATCTACAAGACTGGGATTTTTTATGGTACAGTATATCTTACACCACATCATCTGTTGTGAGTCATGAAACTTGTAGCCACTTCTCAGCAAACACTCCTTTCTTATGCTCAGATTCACTCTGGTGTTTCTGTGCAGGTGGTGGAATATCAAAATAGTTACTTAATGTGCTTTCCTTCTTGGACATTTTGGTGAATTGATAAGAATCCTAGAAACAGAGAAACACAGTGTAGCTAGCTGTAATGTAAGCTGACTCTATACTGGCATGCAGCTAATGAAAAAAAAAACAAGTCTATGAACAGCTTGACATTTTACATAGCTACAACAACAAATTATTAACTTTAACATGTTTGTAATGAAAATCTTACCAATGATGCATGAAGAAAAGCCCTGTGTTTCAGTAAATGAAAAATCCTAGTGTCAAAAGCATCCATCTGCAAAAGTATTTTTTTAAGTAATATCTGATGCACGTTCTTGATTTTAACCACACATGCACACTAGTTATGTGCATCACTGTTTATAGCATAGACACCTAAAACATCCACCTTATTTCCAAATATTACCCAATTAAACCTAGTTATGTAAACACATCTGGCCATCAAATAATCAGGTCTGTTGTTACTGTGAATTATTTGATGATAAATCCAACCTTACAACATAATTATGGAGTGGCTTCTGTTTATTTTGATGGAATAGAATTTAGGAAGCTCTGACACATTTATTTGCGTTCTTGACCAACAGAGAAGTTTCCCATATACAAACAATCAAAGATGTGCACACAGCAATGGAGAAGATAGGTTTTTTTCCACAATGTCTTAACCCTCATATGGTCTCTCACATCAGTGATTAATTTGTTAATTGTAAGGTCCCGGGATATCACTAGGTGATGTACTCAGCATGTCGATGTCGGGAAAGGACTGTGAGGCTATGGCCTCTAATCTGTTCAATCAGTAGTAAGCATTTCTCCCTGTGCCTGTGTGTTTTCTCCAGGTACTCTGGCTTCTTCCCACAGTCCAAATACATGCCTTTGTTCCTACTTATTGTCTAAAAGTCTTTCAATGGTCTGGGCTCACAATATATCAGAAATACTGTATGTTTATGTTTACTGGGTACAAGCCTGGTAGGCGTCTCAGATCTGTAGATGAAAGGGCTTTTAGCCACGATGTTGCCCACAGCTGGAACCAGCTCCCATTAGAATTTAGATCTGCCCCAATTGGAGCCACTTTTAAAACTAAAGACTGTTCCTTTTTCCATTGCTTTTAATTTATGTATGTTAACTCCACCCTATCTGCTTTTATTTTTCATCCACCTGGCCAATAAAGTGGATTCTGACATACCCAATGACCAGCTGACTTCATTGTGCTGTTTAGGTGACGGTATAGACACTGATGCTTCAAATTTTCCAGAATAAAGTACACCCGCCTCTGGTGTAAATTACTCAGAAGTTAGTCTTGACCTGAAAACTGAAGTAAAGACGTACAAAGTATACTGAGAATCCACAGTTTGACACAGCTATCCTAAATGTTTTTGGGACTGTTTAACATACTGTATACTGGTGTTTCAAATTTAAAGTACTAAAGTGGTATAAAGTGTAGTCACAGCTATACTAAAGCTACTCAAATACTAGGCATCCACTCGTGCATGTTGCTACTTGTACTGTCATGTAATTTTTGCTTTTAAGTAATATTTGATGTTTTATCTAATTTGCATTCTAACGTTTTATCTACTATACGTGGATTTTAATGTGTGTGCATGGTGTTAAGCACTTGGAATTATGCTTATGAAAATTGTGTGTATGAAAATTCTCTATAAATAAACTTGCATTGCCCTCGTATTGCTCCTGCCCCTTCCTGTTCCCCCCCACACAGCTGTTGCTCATCAGCATCATCGACTCACCAGCATAAAAACAGGTGTCAGCATTCATTCATTCCTTGACTGCCTGACCACCATGCTGGAGACTCCTACAATCTCATCTCCTTTCCTCTCAACTCAACCAACCTGCTGTCCCTTGGACTGCGACTTCCATCTAACCATGGCCAGGTTATTCCGTTGTTGTTACATCGAGCTGTGTGTGAGTTGTTTAGGACCCAGTAAATATGCAGATTCAAACCCAGGCTAGACAAGAAAAACGTATTTAATGCTCCACGAAAACAAACAAAACAGAGCCGGTCTCATCTGCTGATCTTGGGGCAGCTGGGCACACTGAGTTGACTGGGCTACTGTCTCCCGGAGTGAATGAGAGGCGTTGCTTGCTAAATAAGAACAGAGAGAGAATTTAAGAACAAGCAGCAGGTATGGTATAGATTGTTTCTGGTAGTCACTCTGGGGACCTGAACAGCTGAGTGCGCCGCAGGCCCAGGGAGTAGTCCAGGGAGGGGGAGACTGGTGCCAGAGATCTCGGGTTCGGTGTGTGGGTCCCCTGATGAGGCAGCACTGATGGCTGAGCGGTGCGACGTAAGATGGTGGCGCTGTCCCAGGATTGCCTTGGAGCTCTGAGAGGAGGAGCAATTCACAAAAAGCAGTCCAAAAACCAAAAACTCCTTTAAACGTGAGAAGGGCACGAAAACCGATACCACAGAACAATGCGCAATAACAGTTCACAATGTTGCAAAAGGAGCGCAGATCAAACAATGGTCCATAAACTTGAGGCCTTGACATGAACATGAAACGTAGTTACCAACAGGATAACACATAATAATCTGGCGACGAGGACGCACCAACGCTGACCCTATATACTGCTCCGATAATGGAGAGCAGGTGTGCCTCGTCGCCTGGAATGCACCCTTACCTGTGCGGGGGCGGAGCTGCTGGAACTACCTGTGCCTGCTACCGAGGTACATGGGGCGGCCCGGGTCACGGACGTAACAGTTGTTGCTTCACAAACTGTGATCTTTGTCCCCTGCCTGGTCAGTTGCTTGCCCCTTGACCAGCTATTTATTTGTCCCCCAGCTACTACTGAGCCCTGGACTAATTTGCTCCCTGATTCCACTGTGCCTGCCTCGCTATCCCGGGTCAGTTATGCAATGCTAAAAGACTAACACTCTCCTGAGCACTTACTAGTATTGCCTCCAGCGCTGTCGTGTGCTCCCACTTTTGACCTGAGCCTACAAAGTGTGTATTTATTTGAAGAGTATTACTGTTATGCTACCTGGGTTGGTTTTCTGTTGGGCTTATGTCACATTATATTCTGCCAGGCCTGACGCTGATTGCTTTGACATTTTCAGAATTGTCCAGACTCAGAAACCTTACAGTCATCTATTTAGTTACATCAGTGACCAATTTTTATGCATGTTAATATGTCACTGTACAAAGAAAACAGCAGGTTTTCTTATTTTATCATGCATGTACTGTCAGTACAAGGGGAGAAAAAGCAAACATTTCAGGCCAAGTCTTCTTCAGTGTGCAACAGTCTTTCTGTTTCCTAGATGAGTCCCTTTCACATTTTACTTACAAACTGTAGGCCTTAGTTTGATAAACGTCTCCTTTCTTCTTAAGTCACTACTGACAGATGTGTCAAATGGTTACCTGCAATCTGAGGTGTCTTCAGATTTGCCAGTCTAGAAACTTCCCAAGGCTGCCCACAAGATATAATTCCACCCCCATCAGACACAAAACCTCATTCACTGATCTAGTGTGTATATAAAAGAAAAATATATGTATAATATACATAATTAGTGTGAGTCAAGTAATTGCCATCCTCCACAAACACAGTAAAATACTTTGTGGTACACTGCAATAAAAACATCCGGCAAAACCATACACTTCATAGTTGTGCAAGATGACACTCAATCCAGTTTTGTTGGCCCTGATGGCGATTCTGATCCGATAGTTATATTTACCTGCAGTAAATGCTCATTAAATATCTTACATATTGAATTTAACCTGCACACTGCATTTTTAAGGAGCTTCTTGATACAAATTTAATGTTAAGTTTATTATCTTAAGATTGCTGGGAGCTGGACAACACACTCTCAGAACTACAGATTAATTATAGAGCAGCTACTAACTAGCATGTTGTATCCGCATATGAACAGTTTTTGTAACCTGTCCAATTTAGATGACACTTTTTAACCATTTAATAACACTGCATTAACAGAATGTGGCAGCTGTTGTAGCACCACTAGACAGAAGCATAAAAAGTACCATTTCTACACTGAAAGCACAACAGGTCCAGCACGTAACATCTTGCTCGTGTTCACTCACACATAGGAAGCGGTTGGTGTACAAAAACGCATAGAGGAGCTACAGAAATGCTTTGGAAAAGTGAAAACTCTGGTCCAAAACACCAATAAATAATAGCTGGCAAGGGAATTGCTGGCTACACTGCCCTATTTTCATTAAAAGCAGTACTATTTTCCACAGAGAAAACCCCCTCTGTACTATCAAGCACATTAGACAAATTTTGGATTCTGTGAAAAGTGAATAAAGTGGGTTTATAAAGACTTGATTTAAAGAAACAGACTGTAGATTGAACCAGTAATTTTTTTAATCACTGATATTAAATCAGTTGAACTCGTTTCATTATCAGTGAGGACATAATTGACAGGGTGGTTTATTTTGTTTTATTTAGCTTTTAAATAGTGGTCATTAGTCTGCATATTTACTTTATTCAATTCAACAATTCCTCATATTTCCTCAATTCACCTCTCCTCACATTTTCTTTTTGCATCTTACGTGGGTGGGACTAATACACAAGGAAAAGATGCAAATGAAGGAGATGTTGGTGCATGTAAGAAACATGGGATGAACCCTATGTAAGTAGAAAGTAAATGGGACTCTCCCCTTGTGCTGATACATGTCTGGCAATAAATATAAACTAAAATAAGACTTTTGTAGATTTGGGTGTGTGACCCAGTTGTTTTCTTTGT
>NW_018128063.1:497473-518391 GCF_001952655.1 Monopterus albus | reverse complement strand
ATCACTCTAATAATCATTAATGTCTTGTTACTGTAATTATAAACTAATAAAGTAGAGGGACTGTTTTTTCATTAATCACACTGAATCTTCACTGGGTCCAAAAATGAATACGTGTCCAGAACTTTGCAGAGCAAACAAATGAGTTGGATAATCGGCAAAACATCTTCAAGTGATACCTTGACACAATGAAATTGAGTCTGGTTTTCACCATTTGGCCCTTGTCAAATTATAGGGACAAAGTTCAGAAATCTAACAAGCTGATTCTCGGTTAAATATCGATAAAATTAATGTTAACAATTTTTCCTCCATATTGTAATATCTGCCAACTGAAGGGAAAAAGCCCACATTCAACTGTCAGAGTATCGCATTTAACATGTTTGAAAATTACAGGACATGAACTTCCTGCTTCAGCCCTCTCTCTCATTTTCCCCGTTCATCGACCATTCAGCTGCCACCCGATCCAGTCATCCAGAGTGTAATTGCATGATCTGATTGTGATTTCTTTACCTTGTTCCGCCAAGCTCCACTCTCCCAATGAACCCTCACTGATCCATATCAAATCTGCAGGTGAGCTGGGCTTTGAGAACTCCCTGGCGATAAAGTCTTGTTTCAAAAATCTGCTCTATATATGTACAGGATATTTCAGTTGAATCTGTGCACCCAGGATGGGGCTGGGTAGAAGAATGAACTGGAGGATACAAAACATTAATCGAGGGGCTACTTCCATCAGTGTTTGATGGGACTGTAAATATTGGTTTGCTGCATATCTAATTTCCTACCTCTTTCTTTCTCCAATTACCACCTGATTCATGGTGTCCCCACAGCAGAGTGGGAGTATAGGCAGCGTGAGCTGCTATTATATGTGGCCCACTGTGCATTAACAACAGCAGGCATCGGCTCTCACATCTGATCACACTAAATCAGACAAATGCGGACGTGGGGTGAAAAGAGCGAGTGAGGAGGAGGGAATGGAGGGATGGTCTGCAGGGATCTGGGAAGGATGAGTTGACTGACAATGTCTAAGTGTGACATGTATGCTAGCTGCACGAACAAGGGGCAAGTAACACACTTGCAAAAAATATGCACACACGATAAAGGTTCTTTGTCTTTGGTAGACATCAACACCAGGTTCACGTCTTGTTACTTGCTGAGGGCATCTGTTTCATATACTGCACTCAACACCTTGTCTCAAGTGGGTAAATATATAAATAAAGTGAGGGCCCACATAATCAAAAATCAGTATGTGAGCCCCGCCCTCCCTGAAGACTCAAGCTTTCAGGTCTTCTCTGTCATTTTTGTAGCTGGGAAGCCACTAGGCCTGTGGAGGTCACAGAGCTCAGGGCTCATCAGCAGGGCTAATTTGATTGTCGCAGAACAATGGTTAGTGTAGCCGCTCCTGGCACTGCCTTGCTGACGAGGTGCATATTAATGGCTAGTGGAGAATAGGCCTGCTTTGCCCTGCAGAGGAAGGGCATAGTGAGGTTAGTGAGGGCTCAGTACCTCACATATCCCAGCCAACAGTGCTGCAGTAGGCAAAAGTCTTTTTTAATAAGTAAACAAAGCAGAAAACGCTGATACTTTAAGTGTAATCAGCTACACAGATACTTTATATTCTTTGAAAAAGTTATATTACTGTTTACCTGCTACACTTCCCATCACTCAGCCTAGATATGTAGTAGGTGCCTCCCAGCACCTCTAAAGCCTCCCCAGCAATATGTTATATTTTCTGCATTTGAAATGTGTAGACATACAAGGAGGCATTAGCTGCCTTAATCTGTTTTTTTTTTGCATTGACAGATACCCCGCCTTTCCTGGAAGTTAAGGGAGTCTCCTGATTATTGATAGCAGCTCCCTGATGCCACAAATCATATACAGTATTACAAAAATCAGATTTTTTTTTTTTTAGATCAAGCAAGTGATTTAGACATGGAGAGAGAGAGCAAGTGAGTATCCTGATTAGTCATTCTGCTCTTCAGTAGGTGACTTTTCTTCACTTTTCTTTGTAGGCAGGCTTTACATTCAATCTCTTGCTCTGTCCGTCAGTTTAGCTGCGTGTCCTGCAGCACCATGGCAAGCTGTCAAAAAATGCACCTCACCCCAGAATATAGTAAAGTGTACCCCTGCAGTAATGGCAGTAAAAAATAATGACAGTTCTGCTCACTGCACTGTTTGCAACAGTGATTTTTTTATTGCCCATGGTGGGTTAAATGATTGTAAAAGACATGAAGCGAGTTTAACAGGCACCGTTTGTTCATTAGCATTTGGTCAACAGCTGACTTAGCCTGGTGACTGCGCACTGCATCCCAGAATTCCTGTTCTTACTGTTATGCCACAAAGTTCACGCACCCAAATCTGAACAAAATCCAGATGCTTCTTGAATGTAGGCTAATGTTAGCAAGTGGGCTAAAAACACCATAAGACATCTTCCTTCTGCAGTGGAGGAATATGGCCATATACTTCAACCTCCAGTCCCTCCTCCGAGCCAAACTGCCCCTCCCATAGCAAATAAAAATGTTGACGTAGCAAAATTGTACTGTGATAGGAAACTGTGATATAATTACCGAATTACAAATTGTGGTTGCTTTGTGTTACTTGTTGAAAGTATTCATGTTATTTTAACATTACATGTTTCTGCCAACACTTAACTATAACTTGCTACTGCTGTCTTTAAATTTACCAAATTGCAACCCAACAAAAATAAAAGTAGTCAAGTGGGCTGAGCTGTGTTCATTGTCCTCTACATCCCTGGATGGGGTACACTAATGATGAACACTGCCTCACATGGCATCTTCTACTGAGAAGTGAGGAATCTAATGGCTAGCGTAGCTTAGCGTAACCCCTTAGTCCCACAGTGAAGCATAGTAATGTTGCTGAAGCCAAATGCAGTCCTGCTGCACCAAAGGGCATACTAATTACCACAGCTGCCCTTCTCCATGACCTTGGCAGGTCAAAGTGTGATCAGTCCCTGACTCCTAATAAAGACACTTTAAAAGGGTGAAACACAAGGGCAAAGTTTTCTTTCCCTTCTCTGCCTCAGTCACTATCTGCTGTCTGTTCATTTTCATGTTGTGTTTGAGTTTCAGAGCCTTAGAGCATATATACTGTATGTGTGTGCTTTGTCATATACTGTACCATGTCTACAGGCCTACTGAGCAGTGTTATATAAAAGGATACTCTTCATACAAGTAGTAGAGAAATAAGTATGTACACATTTACCTTAAGTAAACCTAGCAATACCATAATCTAAAAGTAGCTAAAGCCAAAAATTCAAATTCTTGCTTGGCAAAAAAAAGTAGCCCCTTCAACTGCTCTGTTTTCGTGTATAATACTATGACTGAATATTTATAATATGACTGAAATGTAGTAAAGTAGAATTATAAAATAACAGGACATGGAATTACCCAAGTACCTAAAGTAAATCTATATAAGCACAAAACTTAATTACATGTTTTCAGTTAGATCTACACATAAAATAGAAGCAAGAACAGAATAGTTTAATAAAGTAATAAGATAATGATTGACTTTAGTCTGTTTGTGTGTGAATTATCTATGGATTTTGTACTGAAAATGTACATGATTTACAGTAAACTTCCAGTCTTGTAAAATGTAAATGTAATTATTGATATTTTTAATGATAGTATATTAAAGGCCACTCATATAATTTCAGAACAGGATTAATAACACAAACTGCCTGCTTTTACTATAAACAGACAGATTACATGTTTTGAACAGCTGGCTTCCAGCTGCTAATTTTCATTTTCTTTCACCATTGTGACTGTCAATGTTTCTTTCGCTCCTTAGTCCTATCCCCGACACACACCTATATACAGAATTCTTTTCTCTGTCTCACACACAATGTCCTTGTACCCTGACCTCTCTCCATTTCCAGCCCTCCCTCCCCCACCTTCCATCCATCCATCCTCTGCAGCGGTGCTGAACACAGGTAGTGAAGCAGCGGGCGGCATGGTGCTGGATAATTACCTAGTGTTTGAAGCTCCCCAGGAGTCTGGCCCTTCTACTGGGGTGGGGAGTCAGGGGGAGACAGCGACAAGCCTGGCTGTATTTATAGTGCACTCTGCTAACACCACACTCCAAAACTTAACCAGTGGAGATGCAGGCGCAAATAAATGGGCTTCTGTTGCCATCTGCAAAGGACATGTAAGAAGATGCACTTCATCTGCTTTTTTGGCCCTCATTTTTCATGCTGTTGAGCCTCAACCATTCTCTCCATTTCCTGCCTTTTTATTCTGCTGCTTCTCCCTCCATTTACCTGCCAATTCTTCCTCAGAGAGTTTTACACAAGACAGTTTTACACAAGAAAACAGTGTAAAGATGGTTCTGGCTGGGATTAAGTAGGTTTGTTTGTTTTTCTGTGTGACAGAGGCTTTGTTTTGTGTGTACCATGGGAAATATAATCCTTTGTCGTCAAGAAAAGCAGATGAGGTGATGAGCAAATATTCATATGAATGCACAGAAACAAACACACAAGCGCACCCACCT
Organism: Monopterus albus; assembly: GCF_001952655.1. Classification (NCBI taxonomy): domain Eukaryota; kingdom Metazoa; phylum Chordata; class Actinopteri; order Synbranchiformes; family Synbranchidae; genus Monopterus; species Monopterus albus. The sequence goes on along the minus strand of NW_018128063.1, from coordinate 513,891 downwards.
ACCTTGTAAAAATCCAGAAACCTGACTATGGTCAAACAAATGCCCATAAAAAAGGTATTCTATTTGATGATAACCAGCCAAATATAGGTTGGAGACCTAACTAAACTCCCCAGTAAACAACCCCTAAACCACACTACTTATGACCCAGCAGAAGTGGAGAGGAGAGGGCCAACAGGAACATCCGGTTGCCCAGTTGTCCAGGATCCATTAGCCTAGAAGAGCCATCAGTGGGGAATTAGCCAGCAGCCCCTTTTAGTCCTTATCCAGCCCACCGCCCACCCCTCCGTTATACCCCCCTCCTCAGCAGCTCTTTGAGCCCAAGCCAGGCTCTCCTGACTGGCCCCATAAGCTCAGCCAGAGCCCTCGTGTCTCTGGAGCCTCCTCTGCTCTCCGCTTTAGCCTCAGCTGCTAGAGATGTTGTCCCTAATTAACAGGGGATTAAGCCATCATCTAAGCTTGTAATACAGCCTGGATGGGAATTCCAATATGCAAGCTGGAGTGAAAAAAAATTCTAAGAGGAGGGGGTTGGACTGGGTAGAAAGAGAGAAAGGGAGAGAAACTAGTGGCGTTTAGCAGTTCAGTAAATTACTCTTGACCTGCAGGACGGAGGGGAGTCTATCGGCACAGCAAGCTGGCTGCCAATTACAACAGCTCAGGCCTGCCAAAAGTTTTATTGAGTGGAGGGTGGGGGCAAGTTGGAAGGTGATTGGTGTGTGTGCGTTTGTGTGTCTGTGGATGGGGGACTCCTTTTTAATGTCCTTTCACCATATTATTTTCTGTCCAGATTGGAAGTGTTTGCATTGGGATAGATATTGACATAATTATGATGAAAATTTGGTGGAGATTGAAAATGAAAATAAACTTTTTTTTTTCTTGTAGTTCCCCACAAGCCACTCTTGATTTTGTTAGAAATATATTTTTGGCTTTGTCTCCTCTGTCTACACATTTATATCTGATTCCCTTTTGGATATTTAAATTTTTATTATTATTAGTTTGTAGTAGTATTGGCTAATTGCCGTGATTCAAATTTTGTTTTTAATTTTTATTTTAATTTATTATTTCTAAGGAGGATCTACAGCATACAACTCACACATACTGCATTTGGCTTTCCGCCTGAGTCGGATGTTATCACACCATTTACTGGCCTGTTATCACTTGTTATAGCTCAGGAGATCCTTGCTCCACACTCCTACTTTGTCAGTTATTGTACAGCTCAATTGGAACTCAGCTGGATTTAGATTCAAATATCAGTAAAATTTGACTGTCTCAGAGTTTGCAGCTGATGCTTCTCTCCATCAGCTGCCTCCTGGCCTGCTTCTGAATCACTTTTTCTTTTCCTCCATCTTTTTCTTTGAAAGAAAGTCACTTTCAGCTTTTCCTGTTTAGGGGTCGCCACAACAAATCGTCACACTGACAACTCGCATGTTGACATTTGGCACGTGTTTTACCAACACAGCACCTTCCCAGACATCACAATGTACTGCAGAAAAAGTTGAATCAGATCCAACTTTTTTCTGCACAACACTACTTCATTTTTTCAGGGTCCCCTGTGCTGCTGTTCCCTGCTGCCAGCACACTTTCTCAATTCAGAAGAATGAGAGCGGATGTGTTTTTTCATGCAGCATGAACATCTGTGTGAATCTGGCCTGACTCTCCATATTTCTGTCTCCACTCTAGGAAATACATATACAAAGCCTCTGTTTTAAAAATCTGAGAGGATCAAGCACTATTCAAACTTGCATAGTGTTAATTCAAGTAGATTTGGATTAACAGATAACTGTGGTGTGAATATATCTTAGAAGATGTGGAGTTACTTTTAAGCTAAATCAAAAGAGGGCCTCCACTCTCTGGAAGACGCCGCAATAGTGATTTATTTTATTTTATTTTTTATTCTTTAGTCTTAAAAATCACATGGCTCATAGACAACAGACACTTCAGAATGGCTGCCTTCTTCAATTTGAACACTACTTGTAAGTTTCAAGCTGACCTAATGTGTGGAGGTCAGTTTTAGGGCCATAACTAACCTGTGACTTTCATTTGACAGGTGACTAATGTCTGTTTCCATTCCCATGAAAGAAGTTCCTACAGCTGTCTTAGCTTCAGCAACAGGTGCATTTATTTAAAGTCTTGCATATTACAAGTAGCAGGTGGGTTGACGGTGGCTCTGTGTTAATGGGATACGGAGGTGCCAACATGGAAGATGAAATGTTCCAGTGGAAACTTCCAGACAGTGCCTTGTTTTAGAGCATTAACTGGTAACTAAGCTCAGTTAGCTGTAGAGCTTTTGGAATTGATCCTACTGATGCTATTAGTCACTCTGCCCATCCTTAGTACGGTACTAACTAGGCTAAGGGAGCTCAAAAGAAGTGAGTCAATAAAAGTGGGTTTGTTACACAGACAAGAGATAGACCAGCTTAAGTTATGTTGTACTGTAGATATACTGCACCTAAAGCCAGTGCTGGCATTTTTTTAAATTACTTCTGGTTCAATGAATGTATATAAATGCTGCACTAACATTTAGTTTCATTATTGATCAATCTGAAAATTATTTCCTCAATCAAATTATTAATTCTTTTCTGTATATACAGTATTTCAGCCAAAAAATGAGCAGTGACCCTCACAGTTTGAGGTCTAAGATGACATATTCAGAAAGCTTGTTTTGGTCAAAGAAAGAGAATTTAAATCACAGCTGTATGTTCTTTTATATGTTATGTTGCTCATTTTGTTATCATTGGCAATAGCTGTTCAGTGTAAGGAATCATACAAACTTTGCAATTACACACCTGTGCTGCACTTAATTTTTCAATGCCCGTCTTTGAATATATTATCAATATACATACATCATTGCTTTTAATATTCAAATTACATATTATAAGTTGTTATTTATTTATTAATTTATTCTTCTAATGATTTTCAAGCCAGTTTGGAAAACAGGCTCTGTGTTTACCCTTTTTACAACACGCATTTCAACTCTCACTTGATCTGGTTTTTGACAGCTCAGTTTTTGGCCTGTTTTACATTCGATCATGTTGCCATGTGCAATGTGCCCATCACTGTTAACATTTCAGGTTGATTTTCTCTCTAAATTCTTTGTGAACATTGTTCTCTGACTGCACAGCCACTACTGTATAGACTAGACGAGAGAAGACCTTAATGGTACAAATGTTGACACTCATCTTGACTCACTTGTAGTTATTACTGTGGGCTCAAAGCAATATGCTTAATAAGCAGCAGTGAGTGCTATGCAGACTTTTTTGCCATGGGTTTCACATCTCTAGCAGCACAATGGCTGGCCTTCTTTATTAATGAAGATTACTGGGACTGTACTTCACTTGACAGGAATACCTGATGAAACTACTTTGAGCTAAATTAAAGGTGGTGTCAATTTTGTTTTGGGTTACTTTTTTGACTAATCTTTTAAAAATACATCTTTATTAGAAAGATGTGAGTCAACATTATCAAAGGATATAACATAATGAAAACTAAAAACGATTTAGGTAATAATGCATTAATAATACAGAAATACTGAATACTCTACATAGTTTTATATTACCGTTAATTACTAAAATTTGGTAAATTGCTTTACTGTAGCCTTTAATATGCAGGCCTCATACATTTCTGAAAATAAAGCTATACCCTTTGTTATGTGTTAAAAATCATACATTGCCTAATCTCTGTACTGTATCTAAAAAGAATTCTGTGAAACGGATGCAATATTGATAGTATTAATAATGGGCTAGTTACTGTGGGCTGCTTTTACAATATCCAGGAGACTGGACTACTGTAATGCTGCCTTCTCTGATCTTCCCAAAAAAGTTATACATAAGCTACAGTTGGTTCAGAACTCAGCTGCCCAAGTGTTGAACAGGACCTGAAGGAGAGAATACATTACACCTGTTTTAAAGCTGTTACACTGATCGCTTCTTGGTTCTTGTATTGATTTTTAATTTTTTAAAGCACTTTATGCTCTTGAACCAGCATACTTGTCTGATATGCTTCTGATATGTGAACCAGTCTGGGCTCTTGTGGCATGAGTCTACTAGTGGTTCTAAAATGCAGGACAGAAACCTTTGGTGAGACAACTTTCACTTGTTGCTCTGAGCCATTGGAACAGTGTGCCAGGAGATCTTAGAGTAGTAAATTTAGGACACACCTTTTTGGTTTGACTTCTGACTTAAAACTTTTTACTATCATTTATTTAGTATCTGTTTTGTATCCAATATTTCTCCTGTTATTTATTTATTCATTTTTATTAACTGTATTAATTTGAATGATTTTTAAATATTAAAATGGATTTTTCTCTTATTGTCTTTAATCTGTAAAGCACTGATCCATTGGTTTTTTAGTTAACCTCCTTTTGAAATATATGCTATGTTAAAGTTTGACTGATATAATAGTTTTGTGTTATTAGCTTATGATTACAACCCTGGTATCAGAGCAGACCATCACACAGTCTCTCGACTTCCCACAAACATTAATGACAGTTTTGGGCCTTATCTCAGCATGTAGACCTGACATAGGTTCATATGAGGTTAGAAGGCCATTAGCAACCAAATCATCTCCACTATTTAGAGCCCGGAAGTGGAAAGACAGCAAATTTGAGGTGAAGTGATCTGTGCGTTGCCCTCCAGCTCTCTTTGTGTTTGCACTGCCCACACAGCTGGGGGAGTTGGGGGTGGGGGTGTTGGGGTTGCCACAGTGCCTGCTGCTGATGTAAACTGATGCAACCTTCATTCAAGCCAAAGCAACCAAAAAAAAAAAAAAAAAAGTGTGCAGGATCAGTGTCCACTTTGAGCAGCGATACACATACAATGTTTGGTGACAAGCTGGCCAGGGTTTCATAACCCAGGCCTACTAATTGATGGCACAGTTGGATAACAATCAGGTGTGCATGTTTGCTAGTGCATGTGCAAGCAAACAAGAGACACTGGGAATGAATTAGGGAAAGTAGAGTGTGTTTGTGAGTGAGAGATAAATTGCACAAGTGGAAGAGATAGTATGAGTAATGATGCATTCACACATACAGATACAAAGTAGTTGGCAGTATCTGGCCTCTCATCAATCTGGTTCTAGGGTTGTGTTGAGTATGTAATTTACATACTGTAGTACAACTGGACAGTTGTCTGATTTACAGTATAGTGTCCCACTAACTAACTTGTTAATGACTTGTCCCAGAGAATTGGAAAGCTGCAGGCTGCAATGTTCAGCTTTCCTCAAAAAAAAAAAAAAACCCTTTTCAGTAGAGAACGGAGTAGTAAACATACCTCAGCTTTCACTGGAGTCAAGATGATGGTGGTGAGGAGGGTGTGCAGGCTGCAAAGTCGGGTCACATTCACAAGGAATAACAGTCATTGCTGGCCAAGCTTTCTCAATCTGTTATGTGTGAAAAGTGAGTAAAAGTTAGCATGTCTGTGAGGGTTTTGAGAGATGAAAAAAGTAAAAGAAATAGTAATGCTGTCTTACTGTTCCGTTGGGTTAGGATGCGTGAACTGGAATCAGACAGCTGCTCCTGCATGAGAGGCTTAAACAGAACTTTCAACAAGCAGTAGCACATAGTATGTGTTACAGTCACAAGCCACAAGTCTGTGCTGTCATTGTATGTAAGCATGCCATTGTTATACTGTAATATTGTTTCTCTGACATAATGTCAAATGGTGTCAGGATGCAATTAATTATTTTGCACAAAACTGTACCAAAGTGCAACGGTAAGGCTGTGGTTTTTATTGACCAGATTCCAAATATACTGCATGCATTGGTTTAGCAAGAAAAGCACATTGATAATATGGATATTTTATGGATTGTGATTCAACAGCTACAGTAGACTTTCACAAAGTTAAATGAAAATTGAAAATAATCTATCTCTGAAATCTGTTCAACAATACAGTATTTCATTATTTCCCATCAGTGGTGTTGATGATTAACCCATCCATCCATCCATCCATCTTCATCCACTTCATCCGGGACCGGGTTGCAGGGGCCATAGCCTGAGCAGAGCCTCCCGGACTTCCCTCTCCCCACACACCTCCTCTAGCTCCTCAGGAGGAAGCCCAAGGCATTCCCCGGCCAGCCGGGACACATAGACTCTCCAACATCTCCTGGGTCTGCCCTGAGGCCTTCTCCTAGAGGGACATGCCCAGAATACCTCCCCAGGGAGGCATCCGGGGGGCATCCTAAACAGGTGCTTGAGCAACCTCAGCTGGTTCCGCTAAATGGTTCGGCTCTACTCTGAGCTCCTCACGGGTGACTGAGCTCCTCACCCTATCCCCAGCCACTCTCCAGAGGAAACTCATTTCTGCTGCTTGTATCCGCGATCTCATTCTTTTGGTCATGGCCATAAGTGAGGGTAGGAACATAGATCGACCAGTAAATTGAGAGCTTCGTCTTACGACTCAGCTCCTTCTTCAGCACAACGGGCCGGTACAGAGACCGCATTACTGCGGGCACGCACCAATCTGTCTGTCAACCTGCGGCTCCTAACACTAAAAACAAACAAAAACAAAAAAAGGCTGTCGCATGCTGGCCCAAAGGGCTGTTCATGTAAGTAGCAACATTTAGTAAGAACTATAAAGCTGCACCAATATATTTTTAGCAACATGACCTGCATCTGCATCTGCAAAACATTCACTATCAGTGTATTTCAGTGATTTTTTTGTATCCATTCCTGGCAACTAAAGCATGATCGGCTTTTATGTTTATTTGAATTACATTATGTCACCAAACTCTCTTGTCTCAAAAAGCTACAAGGTGCAAAAAACAGCATGGTGGGGGAGATATCACTGCAGTTTGTACATGCCCACATAGTCCTTAGAAACATCCAATCATGAAAATTTAAGTTAAAACAGCTATTATATTTGGTTGGATTAGAGCTTTAATGCTGCAATCATGCAGTGTTGGTAGAATAGGAACAACAGGTGGTTAGGCCAAATGCCAACACTGTAGTCAAACCAGATAATTTCGCTTCTTTTGTTGAACAATGTATCTGTAGCTCTTCATTACCAAGTGAAACCTGATACAAACAAACACCTACCAAATGGTGTTTCAGTGTTTAAAAGTAGATTTTACCTTGATGCAGCTGCCAGTGCTGGTTCATTTGCAGCCATTCAACCAACAGTTTGCTGACATGTTATACTGATATCTCCAGCATACAAACCAAGAGGCTGGCACAAAGGGGTTTCCCTTCACAGCTGTTTGTAATTATGGTTTAAACAACAAGAATAAATGCAGCATAAATAGAGAGCTGGGGCTGAAAAGTAGTTACCTTAATTGATAGGCCAAGGTCCATGAGGTTACCCCCGGCTCCAGAGTCAAGGAGACAAGGAGAGCACAGTGGGAGGATGCCTGACCAGCTATCTCCAGGAGCACAGGGAGGAGGCAGCTGGTACCCGGCCTGGTGGGTTGCGATAAGATGTTCAGGGGCCCCACAGTACAGGCACGACCTGGTGTGGATGCGGCGGGCCCGTTCCTCGGGGGTTAGACGGGCACATCCCAAGTCCATGGTTCCATCCGTTCTTCGGGAAGTGCAGGTGTGGGAGTCCCCCATGCGGAGAGGAACCCGGGCTTAAGCAGGTAGAGCGGCCGTGGTGCGGGTCCGGGGGGCCGACTGCTGCCCTGCTCTTTCTTGGCGGAAAGAGCATTGCTGTTTGTCTATGCAGATGGCCAGGTCTACCAGGGAGCGGAGAGAAGGGGGCTCGTCATGAGTGTTCAGTTCCGCCTTGATGTTATCATTGAGGCCGTGCCAGAAGGCCGTGCGTTACGTGCGGTCCTCCCAGCCGGCCTCCGTTGCAAGGACCCAGAAGTCAATGGAGTAATCCAGGACCTGGCGAGCCCCCTGGCGGATAGTCATGAGCTCCCTGGCAGCTTGGCCCTGATGAGATGAAGGTGAAAAAACAGTCTGTATTTCTTCTAGGAACTCGGTGATGGTGGTGCTGATGAGCATGCCACTGGTGTCCGCAGCCCCGGCCCAGGTAAACGCTTTCCCTCGTAGCCGGTTGGTGATGTAGCTTATTTTCTCTTTGTCAGTGCTAAATGTCTGTGGTTGCTGATCGAACACCCGGCGGCACTGCAGCAGAAAACCCCGGCACTTGTCCACGCTGCTATTGAAGACATCCAGTTCTGGGATAGGCGGATCACGGCAGGGGCTGGCAGAACGGGGAGCTGAGTGTGGATCTGGGGTGGCAGCGTGACCGTGGTGAGACAAAAGCAGTGAGGTGAGCTGTGCTACTTGCTGGGTCAGAGAGGATATGCCCTTTTGTTGCTGCTGCAGTGCCTGAGCCATTCTGTCTATTTGTGCGGTAATGTGTGCCGGAGCAGAGGCACTACTTGCACCGAAGCCAGCAGGGTCCATGTTGGCCAGTTCTTTCTGTTAGGAATGCTCAAACACAGAGTGAGCGGAAAAGACAGGCCCAGGTAGCTGGCTTCGGTGCAAACAGTGAGGTTTATTTACAGTGCTGTACAAGGAAATAAATACAGAAGGGATGTTGAGAGAGATGACCGGGTGTCGATCAGCGGCAGAAGAAACACGGTCAATGGTATGGTGGATGATAATGGGCCGGGCTGCGGACGTTGGGTTCACTCCTGGGCTGGTCGAGGTGGAGGCGATGATGACTGAGAAAATAGGAGTATGGAAAAAACAAACAGGTGAAAGGAGACTGTGCAACAACCTGTGAGGCGGTGGCTGGTAGAGCTGAGTGAATCCAGGGTCCAGAGGAGCGGTCCGGACAGGAGGAAAAACAGATATGGCAGGGCAGGTATAGAGACTCAAGAAAAACACAGAAAAATATAGCGGGCGTACTTGGCACAAAAACAAAGCGATAACACATATGGGGCCTGGCTGGTGAGTGATCAGGGAAGCGGGGCAGGTGTGTCGAATAGTGCAATCAGTGCAAGGGAGCAGACTAGTGTGAGGAAAGGAAGAGAGGCAGGTGCCGCTGGGCAAACTTGACAGGAAGCCTATAACCACGATCAAGTAATTCTAGTTCTCTTTTAATTTATACTAAAGAGTGAGATATGCAAATTACATGTTGCATGAACAACAGCTATCATCTCAAGAACCAGAGTTGATGTCCAAGGTTTGATTCAGCCGGGTATTTGGCCCAACCACTGCCCAAAACACAATGCACCGGCCCCTACGGCCTCTCCAGCAGGTGGTGGGCCCACCGAAGAGTGGCTCCACGTTGTGGTTTCAGGCTGAGCCCAACCAGGCCTGGCCACTAGGCACTCGCATGCGAGCCCCTCCCCCAGGCCTGGCTCCAGGGTGGGGCCCCAGTGACCCCATACTGGGTGGGGAAAATGTAAGTCCTGGATTTTTTTATGTGTCATAAGTGGTCTAGGAATCACCCTCTGTCTGGTCTGTCACCCAGGACATGTTTTGGCACAAAAGACCCTACCAGGGACATATAGCCCCCAACAACATAGCTCCCGGGATCATTCAGGCACTCAAACCCCTCCACCACATTAAGGTGTTGGTTCCAGGGAGGGGCAGATGGATCGGTGCAGCGTCTGCAGTAATGTGGTCTCTGTACCAGTCCATTGTGGTGAAGAATTTACCATTTGATCTACATTCCTACCCTCACCTATGGCCATGAACTTTGGATCATGACCGAAAGAATGAGATCGCGGATACAAGCAGCAGAAATAAGTTTCCTCCGGAGAGTGGCTGGGGATAGGGTGTGGAGCTCAGTCACCCGTGAGGAGCTCAGAGTAGAGCCGCTGCTGCTCCACATTGAGCGGAACCAGTTGAGGTAGCTCAGGCACCTGTTTAGGATGCTCCCTGGATGCCTCCCTGGGGAGGGATTCTGGGCATGTCCCTCTAGGACAGGGGTGTCCAAACTACGGCCCGCAGGCCAACTGCGGCCCGCGGGTCAGTTTTTATTGGCCCGCAGCAAATTCTGAAAATATAATTGAATATGGCCCGCACATGGCGCTTGAGCTCAACTCTGTTGCACTTCTCAGTTTCAACACTAGATGGAGCCAGTCACAGAAAAGGTGCTTCTCCACTAAACAAAATTAAGCAAAGAAAAATATTTACCACGAGTCACCAGAAATGGCAGCACCGAAGAAACGCAAGATAGCAAGTGAGTGTAGAAGATTTCAAACACGGTGGGAAAATGAATATTTCTTTAAAGAAATCAACGGAAAGTGTGTCTGTTTGATTTGCAATGAAGATGTTGCCGTGATGAAAGAGCCTGTTTGAGACACAACTACGAAGCTTTAATGCTGCACACTTCCCTGCGCTGTCTGAAATCAAGTCTGCTTTTCCAAAGGCAGACCTTTCTGCTAAAAAGGAGAAATATGCTTCTGTAATTACATCTCTCGTGACAGAATTCAACCAGCGTTTTCAAGATTTTTCTGTCATTGAAAAACAAATCAAGCTGTTCTCGACCCCCTTCCTGGTGGATGCAGAAGAAGTGGAGGAGAGTCTGCAGTTAGAACTGATTGAAATGCAATGTGATGATTCTCTGAAGAGTCAACATCAGCTTCTCTCCCTCCCTGACTTCTATCAGAGTTTGGATCATGCCAAGTTTCCTCTGATGAGACGCCACGCAAAAAGAATGATGAGCCTGTTCGGCTCAACATACATATGTGAACAAACATTTTCTCTGTTAAATCAGAACAAAAGCAGACTGAGATCCAGAATGACTGATAGCCATCTCTGTGAAGTCCTTCGTGTCTCAACCACCAAACTTTCTCCTGACATCCCAGCCATCCTTCAATCCAAAGGACAGCATCACTGCTCCCACTGAGAGCAATGTTCTTCACATTATAGGTGAGTTAGAAATACACACAGTAATCATGTGTCAATATGTCACCTCTTGTGTGTGGCCCGGGCCTTTGCTTATTTTTCTGTATTTGGCCCTCACCAAAAAAATTTTGGACACCCCTGCTCTAGGAGAAGGCCTATTTGGAGAGACTATGTCTCCTGGCTGGCCTGGGAATGCCTTGGGCTTCCTCCTGAGGAGCTAGAGGTGGTGTGTTGAGAGAGGGAAGTCTGGGAGGCTCTGCTCAGGCTACTGCCCCCGCGACCCGGTCCCGGATGAAGCGGATGAAGATGGACAGATGAACAGCTATCATCAGTACTTTTTAATATTATACCTCTCATGACTAAACATAGGCAAGCGTGCATGGGGTCATTCACATACATTTACATGGTGGTCTTTTCATGTTGGTTCTCTGGCAAGCTACTAAGAACTACAGCTACCATAACAGACTAGTTTACTGAGGGACACTCCCCGCTTAAGTAGAAGCCACAGTTTGTGATGTTTAACATGACTTATGAATTTAAACAGGTGACTACATATCAGATTTTTCTTCCCCACCCGCACACATAATTTAGAATTTTTAATAAAAAGTGAAAGACTGCACAAGAATACTATAAATTGTCTCATTTCATTCTCAGAAAGCAAAACAGCTTACTCCCCAGTGTCTTATGTATTCCATTAAGGGACAGTGTTAGGTATTTTTAGTCAGATAGATATTGGATAGATACTTTATGTATTAGAAATGTTTAGTGTAGATAGGATGTCTAGTTAGACTGTTAAATGCTTAGTCATGCTTATGAGTTTCTACAGGGTACATCTGGTCAAGGATACTAGAGAGAAGAGTTGATGACTGTCAGCAGACAGGGCGTTTAATATTATTATTACGACGTGTATAACTGTAGCCTTAGCCATAATATGTTCTTATGTTTAAGTCACGACATGTTACTAGAGGTCGTGAGAATGTTTTTAGCTACACACCACTTAATCAACAGACACGCACACACAGACACATTGATTTGCTTCATGTTTTGACTACTGCTATGGCCAGCTGTAAAGCTGGTAACAGAGACGTCCCGGTTGACGTTTCTGTGTAGTATGGGGCTAGCCCAACCGAGGGGATATAATGTATAGGCCTGGTGGGCTCAGGGTCTTTCATCTTACATCTGCCTGCGTGCAGGATGGAGGTGCAAGATACCTGAGCGTGTAATGTTAATTTTACCTGTGTTCCTTTGAATAAATCAGCACTGTTTTGAAGTTACTTGGACTGCCTCGTCTCTCAGAGTTAGCAATGGTAATACGAACCATATCCTACAACAGGAAATGGGTTTTCAATATTGTAAATCAGTATTTATTTAAATCCCTTCATTTAAAAACAAATTAACAAAACCACCAACAAAATAACTACACTTAACCAAATGTTTTAGCCTAAACAACACGTGGCACACAGGGTGTAACCCCAGTCTTATGGTATCTTCTTCCTCCATAACACATTTGTCAAAGCAAACAAGTAGTATATAATGTCGATGTACAGCATTTTATAGGAGAAAGAGTTGACAAGATCATGATAGTGTTATTTACTTTGTGCATGCAGGTCGATCAACACATTAATACATCCATTTGCATGTATGTGTGCAGGCATTGTTTTCTGCTCAGTGAAGCAGCGCTGGATTGATGTGTTCCCAATAAAGTGCAATGACAAACAATAACTGACCTGCTATTTCCCTTCATTACCTCCAAGCTCTCCATGCAGAGTCTGTCTGTGTGTCTGTACTGGGAGAGACAGGAAGAGAGAGAGAGCAGGAAAAACAGTCAGCATTAACAGAAACATACACAGACAGGCAAACGTATGATGTGTAATGTAAAGATATGTAAAACACCACAAAAGAAGACTCATGTGCATGATGCGCGCACACACACACACACACACACACACACACACACACACACAAAATGACTGAAACCCATCCTGGCAGAAAAGTGAGGATATATTACAGGGTAAACACATTCAGCAGCTATAGACCGCCTGCTTATGCCAGGTTTCAGTCTTGTCTTGTAAATGTACATTCAAAACTGCATCTTATCTTGTATTGTACTGCTTCTTTGCTATGCCTCCCCCCCCCAACCCACATGATTTTTTTCCTTCTCTCTTGCCCTTTTCAGTCTCCGAATCGTCTTCCCTGGGTTTTGTCCTCTCGCTACCTCCCAGCACACACATAAGGATAGAAGCAACACTATTTTTTACCCTGCACAAGGCCCACCACATAGCCATTTGCATAACAATCTCCACTTGTTTTTCTGCTTAGATGGAATTCACAGCATGGTGTCGGGATGACTGAGACAGGGGTCATTGCTATGTATATCAGAGAGAGAGAGACGGAGAGGGAATAGGGTAGAGAGAGAGCATTTATGGTAGTGAGAGGGAGGTGGAGGGAGGGAGGGAGGTGATAGTTGCAAAAATACACATTCAGACGCACAAACACTTCCATAAAGACTCATTGGCATACATGCACTGATTGATGGAGAGTAGTGGAAATACAGCCTGAAAATACAGGAGACAGATAAAAGCATCTGATTGCATGCTATCTATACTATCCTGTTAATGATTCATCTCAGGCAATCTCTCAGATGAAACATGACTTGTGGCATTGCTGCCAGACTGAACTAACACAAACCAGTCAGAGCCTAGAATCTGCCCCTTTATCAGCAAGGTTGCCCAGTTTTTTTATCATTGTTTGGGAAACACGCAAACAAAATTCACCAGCTCAATTTAAAATAAGTAAATAAATAAAACCTAGCAAATATGGCAATAGTGAAAAGCAGAGTAGCTTGTGCAGGTGGGTTGGTTGTTACACTTTTTGAATGTAATGGAGAAATACAGTATGTTAAGAGGAGAATATAGGAAACTATGATTCCATTTGCCATCAAACTGGATCAACTCAAAACATGGAGTTCTGGTGCATCCTTCCATATGTGAGAGAATATTAAAACCAGGGGAAGTAGTGATACATTTTTTCCATTGCACTGTGGTGAATATGTTTCATCTCAGAGATACAAATATTCCAATATTCAGTGATGCACATTTTTCCCCCGACGGAGTTTGTTGTTGGTTTCAGTGGGACATGTTTAGTGAAACACACCGCTACTAAGTCTAGCATGAAAACAGTCACAGGTTACCTCTCCTTTGGATCTACGTTAAGTCTTTGTCTGTAAGTGGTATTACGGTTTATTTGAGAGGATTTAATGTACTTAACATTGTGTGTGTTCGGTGTGTTTAATGACGTTTTGCCACGACGCGGCTTTACCGTGAGAGTGACGATTTGTTGTGTTAGTTAAAGCGAGGCAACATGGCGATGTAGTGTTAGTTACTGGTATTTATAAAGATGAGAAGTTTAGTTCGTTGGTGCAACTGTGTTGTTACAGACAACTTTGAGTGATGTTTATTTCTGTTTTATTTTCAGTCTTACAAAGAAAAGGAAAGAGAAAGTGTAACAAAGTGATCGTAGAGAAATAAAGCTGAGGAAGTGGAGAGAGTCCTCAACAGGAACTTTTCTATGCCCCTTCTTTCTTCATACTGATTGTTAGCTATCTGCTAAGCTGCATAAGCTACAGTGCCTTGCGAAAGTATTCGGCCCCCTTGAACTTTGCGACCTTTTGCCACATTTCAGGCTTCAAACATAAAGATATAAAACTGTAATTTTTTGTGAAGAATCAACAACAAGTGGGACACAATCATGAAGTGGAACGAAATTTATTGGATATGTCAAACTTTTTTAACAAATAAAAAACTGAAAAACTGGGCGTGCAAAATTATTCAGCCCCCTTAAGTTAATACTTTGTAGCGCCACCTTTTGCTCCGATTACAGCTGTAAGTCGCTTGGGGTATGTCTCTATCAGTTTTGCACATCGAGAGACGGAAATTTTTGCCCATTCCTCCTTGCAAAACAGCTCAAGCTCAGTGAGGTTGGATGGAGAGCATTTGTGAACAGCAGTTTTCAGTTCTTTCCACAGATTCTCGACTGGATTCAGGTCTGGACTTTGACTTGGCCATTCTAACACCTGGATATGTTTATTTGTGAACCATTCCATTGTAGATTTTGCCTTATGTTTTGGATCATTGTCTTGTTGGAAGACAAATCTCCGTCCCAGTCTCAGGTCTTTTGCAGACTCCATCAGGTTTCCTTCCAGAATGGTCCTGTATTTGGCTCCATCCATCTTCCCATCAATTCTAACCATCTTCCCTGTCCCTGCTGAAGAAAAGCAGGCCCAAACCACGATGCTGCCACCACCATGTTTGACAATGGGGATGGTGTGTTCAGGGTGATGAGCTGTCCGAGATACTGTTGTGGAGAAGTTTAAAGCCGGATTTGGATACAAAAAGATTTCCCAAGCTTTAAACATCCCAAGGAGCACTGTGCAAGCGATAATATTGAAATGGAAGGAGTATCAGACCACTGCAAATCTACCAAGACCTGGCCGTCCCTCTAAACTTTCAGCTCATACAAGGAGAAGACTGATCAGAGATGCAGCCAAGAGGCCCATGATCACTCTGGATGAACTGCAGAGATCTACAGCTGAGGTGGGAGACTCTGTCCATAGGACAACAATCAGTCGTATACTGCACAAATCTGGCCTTTATGGAAGAGTGGCAAGAAGAAAGCCATTTCTTAAAGATATCCATAAAAAGTGTCGTTTAAAGTTTGCCACAAGCCACCTGGGAGACACACCAAACATGTGGAAGAAGGTGCTCTGGTCAGATGAAACCAAAATCGAACTTTTTGGCAACAGTGCAAAACGTTATGTTTGGTGTAAAAGCAACACAGCTCATCACCCTGAACACACCATCCCCACTGTCAAACATGGTGGTGGCAGCATCATGGTTTGGGCCTGCTTTTCTTCAGCAGGGACAGGGAAGATGGTTAAACTTGATGGGAAGATGGATGGAGCCAAATACAGGACCATTTTGGAAGGAAACCTGATGGAGTCTGCAAAAGACCTGAGACTGGGACGGAGATTTGTCTTCCAACAAGACAATGATCCAAAACATAAAGCAAAATCTACAATGGAATGGTTCACAACTAAACATATCCAGGTGTTAGAATGGTCAAGTCAAAGTCCAGACCTGAATCCAATCGAGAATCTGTGGAAAGAACTGACAACTGCTGTTCACAAACGCTCTCCATCCAACCTCACTGAGCTTGAGCTGTTTTGCAAGGAGGAATGGGCAAAAATTTCAGTCTCTTGATGTGCAAAACTGTTAGAGACATACCCCAAGCGACTTACAGCTGTAATCGCAGCAAAAGGTGGCGCTACAAAGTATTAACTTAAGGGGGCTGAATAATTTTGCACGCCCAATTTTTCAGTTTTTTATTTGTTAAAAAAGTTTGAAATATCCAATAAATTTCGTTCCACTTCATGATTGTGTCCCACTTGTTGTTGATTCTTCACAAAAAATTACAGTTTTATATCTTTATGTTTGAAGCCTGAAATGTGGCAAAAGGTCACAAAGTTCAAGGGGGCCGAATACTTTCGCAAGGCACTGTATAACATGCTGTGAAGCAGAATAGACGCAAAGCCATCTAGATCAGAGATGGACTATAAATCACGGATATAAATTACTACAGTTTACAGTTGTATTGATTTTTATATATATCAAACTGCTAC
>NW_018128063.1:494942-497444 GCF_001952655.1 Monopterus albus | reverse complement strand
AATAAAGCTGGCATAAATTCTGTTTGTAATCACTCTGTATGCATCATCACTTGTGATGACATGTTTAGCCGCATGTCGTCATTCAACCGCTGGTTGTCTAGGTGGTGCCCGGAAAATAATGTGGGCTTCATAGATAACTGGAATACATTTTTGGGAAAACCTGGTCTGATTAGCAGAGACGGCATCCATCCCACTTTGGGTGGTGTGGCTCTTATATCTAGAAAGCTGGAAGAATTTATTTTGCAACCTGAATTATGACAACCCAGAGTCGAGTCCAGGTCTTACACCCTTCTGCTGCTACCCACCCAAAACTCCCAGTACCCCATAGAGACTGTGTCTGCCCACCTAAATTATATAATTCAAGAATCGACTCAAGAGGAGTTATTCATAAGTACCTAATTAATATTAGGACGACTCCTCTTATAGTATAAAGTAATAAGACAATCAAATGTGGACTATTAAATATCAGATCTATCTGATATCATCTAAATCTCTGTTAGTGAATGATTTGATAAGTGAACATCACATTGATTTACTGTGTCTTACTGAAATGTGGTTACAGCGGGAAGAGTATGTCAAACTAAATGAATCCACCCCACCTGGTCACAGTAACTGTCACATCCCTCGAAACACAGGCCGAGGTGGAGGTGTGGCAGCGATCTTTGACTCAAGCCTATTACTCAACCATAGACGTAAACATAGTTATAACTCATTTGAAAGTCTCACCCTGAGTCTCTCACACCCAAACTGGAAAACTCAAAAGCCAGTTCTATTTGTTATTGTATACCGTCCACCTGATCCTTATTCAGAGTTTTTAAGTGACTTTGTCTGATTTAGTGCTTAGTATAGATAAAATAATCATAGTAGGCGACTTTAATATCCATGTAGATGCTGACAATAACAGCCTAAACAATGCATTCAGCTCATTATTAGGCTCAGTTGGCTTCTCTCAAACTGTAAATAAACCCATTCAATGTTTTAATCACACTCTTGATCTTGTTCTGACGTATGGAATCGAAACTGAACACTTAATAGTTTTTCCCCAAAACCCTCTTCTGACCATTTTCTAATAACTTTTGAATTTGCATTAATTAATTAACCCCTTTCTGGGGTTCCACTACAGTAGATGTCTATCACTGATTGTACATGGTTTGAGTCATAGCCTATTAGGTTGTACCGTTTAGTTTTATCCTAATTACTTTAATCTAGTTTTCTTATTCTTTTTATTTTATTTTTACTCTACTTTTATTTTATTTTAGTTTCCTAAATGTTATGGCATTCAATACTAGGTGAGAGAGAAACGTTATTTCGATTTTCTGTATGTTCTGCATATATAGTGAATTGACAATAAAAAATCTTTGATCTTGATTTTTAATTATCTCATTATTTACTTTGGTGTCATGTGCAAGTCAATAATCTTGTTGATAGCACTGCAGCCTCTCTGCATAATACACTTGATACCGTTTCCCCTCTGAAAAGGAAGGCAGTGAAACAGAGGAGGCTAGCCCCATGGTACAGCATGCAGCTCCGCCCCCTAAAGCAGGCATCATGAAAACTGGAAAGGAGGTGGCGCTCCACTAATTCAGAAGAGTTTTTCATAGCCTGGAAAGATAGTTTATTCATTCATTCATTCTTTACCACTTAGTCCCTGAACAGGGTCACGGAGGGGGAGCCGGAGCCAATCCTGGCCGGCAATCGGGCGAAGGCGGGGTACACCCTGGACAGGTCACCAAGTCATCGCAGGGCACCAATCAACCTAAGCTGCATGTCTTTTGGACTGTGGGAGGAAGCCAGAGTACACAGAAAGAACCCACGCAAGCACGGGGAGAACATGCAAACTCCACACAGAAAGGTCTCGGGTGGGGCCCGAACCCAGAACCTTCTCGCTGTGAGGCAACAGTGCTAACCACTGCACCACCGTGCTGCCCAAAAGATAGTTTAATAACATATAAGAAAGCCCTTTGTAGTGCCAGAACCGCATTTTATTCATTACTGATTGTGGAAAATAAGAAGGTTTCTTTTCAGCACTGTAGCCAGGCTGACAAAGAGCCACAGTGCTGTTGAGCTTAACATTCCCTTAGATCTCAGCAGCAATGATTTCATGAGCTTCTTTAATAATAAAATCACAACTATTAGAGAAAAAATTGGTCGGACCACTCCCACAGCTCTCACAGATGTGCCATCTACTACAATGGCTTTAGAAACATCTGTAAGACCTCATTTATACTTGGACTACTTCTCCCCTATAGATCTCTCTGAGTTGACCTCAACAATTGCTTCATCTAAATCATCAACATGGTGTCCTAGCTAATTATAGACCAATATCCAATCTCCCATTTGTTTCTAAAATTCTGGAAAAAGTTGTTGCTAAGCAGTTATGTGACCACTTGCACAAGAATGATTTGCTTGAATATTTTCAGTCAGGATTTAGAGTCCATCACAGTACAGAAACCGCATTGGTGAAAGTCACCAATGATCTTCTCCTAGCCTCGGACAAAGGAC
>NW_018128063.1:483802-494332 GCF_001952655.1 Monopterus albus | reverse complement strand
ACCTCGTAGAGCCTTATCATCCTAACAGAGCACTTAGCTCTCAGAGTGCAGGTTTACTTGTGGTTCCTAGAGTCCACAGAAGCAGAATGGGAGGCAGAGCCTTTAGCTATCAAGCTCCTCTCCTATGGAACCAACTCCCAGTCTCAGTTTGGGAGGCGGACACCCTCTCTACCTTTAAGATTAGACTTAAGACGTTCCTTTTTGATAAAGCTTATAGTTAGGGCTGGATCAGGTGACCCTGAGCCTTCCCTTAGTTATGCTGCTATAGGCCTAGACTGCTGGGGGGCCGCATGATGCTGTGAGTTTCTTACCTCTCCCCTCCTTTCCTCTCTCTCTATGCTTCTATATGCCACCATTACACATCACTAACTTTGTGTCTCCTCTCTCTCGTAGTGTGTCCTCTTTCTCTCTCTCTCCCTGTACCTTTCTGCAGGTAGCCCTGGCTCTGGAGCTCTACATCTCTGATGAGCAGTCACCGGCAACATCAACCTGACCAGTGTTTGATTGTTTGTTATGTCTTGTTGCTTTTCTTCTTTTCTCTCTCCTCTATCCACTCACCCCAACCGGTCGAGGCAAGGCCGCCCACCAAGAGCCGGGGTCTGTTGGAGGTTTCTTCCGTTAAAGGGAGTTTTTCCTCCCCACTGTCGCCAAGTGTTTGCTCAAGGGGGATTTGTTGGGTTTTCCCTCTGTAATAATAGTGATAACAGTGAGGTCTAGACCTTACTTTGTAAAGTGTCCTGAGATGACTTTTGTTGTGATTTGGCACTATACAAATGAAATTTGATTTGGTTTGATTTGATTTGATCACTGTCTGCACAGTTCAACCTGATACTAAATTCTTAATTGTCATATGCTTTCTCTGAAGTAATCTAGGTTCTAGCAACAAAACTTTCGTCCCTGCTTCACATTGGCTTTTTGTGTTTCTGCTTAATTATCTATTATTTCATCCCTATTTTTTATATTACAATATATTGTTGTGCATTTATTTTAAAAGCTAATTTTTCACAAGAATGAAAAATGCCTAGGCCCACACATACTGTATATGCCCCATATGTTCATACACATATACAGTTTCCTGTGAAAACTACACTATTGGTATTAATTTTCTTAAATACATATAATAGCATGAACAATATGTAGTTTACAATCACTTAATTGTGGAACACAGAAAATTATTTTGGGTGTTTGGGTGATCTTCCCATAAATTGACTTTTGAACCACATTGAGGTCTTTCATTATATGCTTTTTATTCTGTAGATTTTATTTATTTTTTTGTTAATCTGTAAAATTTGAAAATTGTAAATAAAGAAAAACTTGGTGCTGCTGTTGCGCATGAGTTCACCTCAGTATACAGTACTGATGCATCTTTGTGTGGCTATGTGATAACGTGTGTGAATAAACATGGTCACAAATGTTTTATGTGACTCAAAAATACCATATGAAGTTTTCATAAATATGTATTTTTGATAAATTCATACAGAAGATTATTTAAAGGTTAAGGAGCCATTTTGGCAATCCACACCCCCCACCCCTCACACGCAGGGCCCAGGACAACTGATCTGGTGTTAACCCCAGTTTGGGGGCCCTGACCTTGACAATAAAGTTTGGGAAGTTGCTAATCATAACAGAAAAAAAGTACCTTTCAACAGCAGTAAGGGAGCCTCTCTATGGTGCATGTTTCCCTCTTGTCACACATGCTATCATCTTAACCTTGGAGCATTATTTTTAGAATTTAAGAAAAACACTTTAGAATTCCAGTGCCTACGAGATTTACACATATGATGCTTCAGCTTGAACTGGGGCTGGTCCTGATACACTATCCAAGAATGTGTTGATTAGAATCAACACATACACATAACGACATCAATCAGAATGTTTTTTTCCAAGAGAAAATGTTCTACTAAATGGTATTACAGTGAACCTGAAGAGCATTTATAAAATTTCTTTAATATGACACTTCAGAGGATTTTACAGAAAAAAGAGGAAAAAGAATTAAAACAGCTTTGAGATTATTGCAATTTTGGGATTTTAGTCCTTACTGTAGTAATGGTGCCAACAGTTAATGAATAAATAAATAAATAAAGTACAGTATGTCACAATTTGTACTGAGGACTCAAAATGCAAATCAGAGGCAAGGGATGTCCAAGCAACATAAACACTTCAATAGTGAATGAGGCATAAAACACACTACACTAGGATTTCAGGTAATTCAATCCATAAGTAACTTAGCAATAGAAAAGACGAGGGAATCAACTTACTGAAACCCACAGGGAGGAAAATGGAAAACAATTCATTAAGAAGTTGACAGGAATTAAGCAAACAGAGCGGGGGTGGGGTTGACAACTGTCAAGATCTTAAAACATGCAAAAGTCCAAAACAAAGCAAAAATCATTCCAAAGAGGAGCAGGTGGAGACGAGGTCCAGGAAACAGCTCATAGTAGCAACTAGGAAGGTAGATTAAGAATGCTGGATAGGTGTGGACATGAGTAGATGAGACTCTGGCAAAGAGTTAATTTTAACTGATGGCTTAAAAGCTGGTGAGTTGATCCAGATGGAGTGCAGGTGACTGATGGCAGAGAGTAAGAGCGGGAAACCAGAACAAAGTAATTTACATCATAATACTCTAAACTGACCCAGCTCACTGTGCCTGCCCACGCCTGTCAGTGGATTACCAGCTTTCTGACAGATAGGAAGCAGCAGGTGTGGCTGGAGAAAACCACATCCAGCACCAGGACAATCAGCACAGGCACCCCCCAGGGATGTGTGCTCTCCCCACTGCTGTTCTCCCTCTACACTAACAACTGCAGTGGACCCCTCTGTTAAACTCCTGAAGTTCACAGACAACATAATGGTTATCCGCCTGAGATGGTGATGACTCTGCTTACAGACAAGAGGTTGATCAGTTGGCCCTGTGGTGCAGTCACAGCTACCTAGAGTTGAACATGCTCAAAACAGTGGAGATGTCAGCGGACTTTAGGAAGACCCCCTCCACCCTGCCCAGCAGTACTGTATCTGCAGTAGAGTCCTTCAAGTTCTTGGGCTCCACAGTCTCCCAGAACCGGAATTGGTCATCCAACATTAGCCCCATCACCAAGAAGGCACAACAAAGGATGTAGTTCCTGCACCAGTTCAGGGAGTTCAACCTGCCCCAGGAGCTGCTGATACAGTTCCACAGAAGAATCACTGAATCTGTTCTCTGCTGTTCCTGTCTGTTTGGTTCAGCAACTGAACAGGACAAGAACAGACTACAGTGGACAGTCAGGACTGCAGAAAGAATCATCAGTGCCAGCCTGTCCTCTATGGAGGACCTGTACAACTCACGGGTCAAAAGGAGGGCAGAGAAGATTTCTGCAGACCCCTCACACCCAGGACACAAACTGTTTGACCACTTCTCCCCTGGACAACGCTATAGGTCACTGTATGCCAAAATAACCAGACAGAAGGACAGTTTCTTCCCCCCAGCTGTCACTCTGATGAACACTTAACCCATGACTGTGTAACAGAATGACAACTCTCAGTGCAATACCTTGCAAATACACTTTTCATAATAATAATCATAATCACCTTTATTTGGCCAAGTATGCTACACACAAGGAATTTGTTTCCGGTACAGAACCGAGGCAGCCATCTGCGGCGTCAACTCAACCGATGGCTCTAACCATCAAGGGCAACTTGGGGGTTGAGTGTCTTGCCCAAGGACACTTTGACACGTCGACTGCAGGCACCAAGATTCGAACCTCTGGTTGCGAGACAACTGCTCTACCCACTGAACCACAGTCGCCCCCATTTTATACATATGTATCTGAAAACTCCATCTAAACTGTGTATACACATATTTTATGTTTAGAAGTACTTCATTATTTTTTAAATATTCTTAATGCATATTCCTTTTCCTTATCCTTATTTTCACTTTTTTTTTCTTTTCTTGTCCTCCAGGCCTTATCTTGTCTACTTGTTGCCTTACGAAAGAACATTGTACATGTACATTGAGAACCACTGCACTGGGCCAAATTCCTTGCATGTTCAACACACCTGGCCAATAAAGTTGATTCTGATATAAGACCAGCATTTATTACCTGAGCACAGTTCCATACATATGCAATGACATCTGATCCAATAAGAAGACCATGACATGGAGCCAAAGGCTCTGGAAAAAAGCCAGTTTGTTTGGTTTAGGTGGGAAGTGTAAAACTAAAGTGAAGCCACTTGCAGCAAGAAGGTGCCTCCCCATCCCCCAAAATTTCATATAACCTGTTTAAGTACTCTTAAGGGAGTAAACAGCTGAATTTGAGCCCTAATAAACCAAGAATCAATTCACCTGCCAGATGGGTCCTTTCTGTCTAGGTTACATTTACTCCCATCACTTGATAGGTTTCTTTGGATGCCCAGTAAACCCCACAAGTAAAGTATCCATAAATATGAATGTATTTTTGTCTCTGTGTTTGTACTGACAGACTACCTTGCTAATACAGCTGAACTGATCATGAACAGAAAATGCAGTTTAGAAAATAGATAAATGGGTGGCATCAACTGGGATCTCTACAGTACAGTACAGTAATTGTAAAATGTACCAATAAACGTGTTTTCCTTAGAATTCCTGTGTACTCTACTAGCCACTTATATTTTAGTGTCTGTCCATGATATGCGCGCTAGTATGTCTTAGCACACATACAGTATACAATAAAGGTTTTCACAGTATAATGAATAAGAAATGTACATACAATGAGAAGACATAAGACTGAAAATACTTACTTCAAAACACTTTGTGTTGTTTTTTAAACTGAAGTCTGAGGTACATTGGGGAAAAAAATTAATTGGTTCAGTCTGAATGCTGCTCACATAGCATTAAATTGTTAGCTGGCGTTTCTCATAAACAGATATCATTAATTTTCCTGGTATATTGTCAACAGGAAGTCATGGGGAATCTCGCATTTGAACAGGATTACTGTAACACACAGTGAGTGTGTTACCTTTATTTAGGCGGTTTCATTTATAAAAAACACCACTTTAGATAAGCACTATTTTTTCTGAGAGGTAGTAGGGATGGACTAGTATGTGTGGCTGCTCTTGGAATTAATATTTAATGTATTGTTGACAAATTGCTTGAAAAATCATCCAATAAACTATAAAACCACACAGGAGAAGTGGTCAAGAGGTTAAGAGAGAAAGACCAAAGGCCTGCCAATCACCTTGAGTCCAAGGTTGTTGCCAAAATGTAACACAGACTGTATAGTGCTGTTTAAAGAAGTTTTACTTGGACAAAAATATGAGTTACAAGGATGTGGGTGGTAAAAGACAAGGCCTATAAAGGGTCACTAATTAAAGGAATAATTCAACAATTTGGGAAATGTATATTTTTTTTCTTTTGTTCTCTTTACTGATCCTAAGTGAGGGCATGATTAGCCTAGCTTAGTATAAAGGCATGATGCAAAGGGGAAACTGTCTAAACTTTAAAGCTCGTTAATTACCACATTTTAGCTGTTTCTCTCTTCTACTTTCTGATACATTAGGTAAACCATGTTCTGAAAAGAACTGCATTGTATTATTGTTTATTTGTGTGCCATTTATATCTTTTATTTTAACATAGGTGACTTGAACAATAAATACAAGGGTAGTAACACACTACATCTAAAAAGTGAAAATGCAATTGCTAATAAATTTTCTATTTTAAATATTTTGAAATGTCCTTTTACCTGAGTACAGCAACAATATAGTGAGTATAATGAGACAGTACAAACCATGCATTCTTGCATATTGCTTAAAAATACGTAGCTTTCTCCTGGTTGTCTGACCAATGTTTGCATAAACTGAACATAATACTGTATATAGAATATGATAAAGGATAATCCGCATCCACAAAGAATGTCTGAGAAGTTCCTGCACTATCTGTAAAAAAAAAAAAAAAAAAAAAAAAACATAAAAGACACTAAATAATCCAAGAACAACTGTCATGGTTGGTGGTGGTAGTAAGAGAAACTATATGCCTGTAATAACTAGAGTGATTGCTGTGTCTCCTGTGTGTTATTTGTCTAACAGAGCAGTTTGCCTTGGGTGCAGGATGGGACAGAAAAGGCCTTTTAATGGAGATACACTCAGAGCTGATTGCAGGTCATTACACCACTGTAGGGAGAGACCAGAGGAAGGAGCTTAATTGTGGCAGGAGAGGGGCGCTTGTAAAACATCATACACACAAACACAAATCTGTGCTTTTTTTCACTTACCAGGTCCCTACAAAGACAGATTAATTTGTGAGAGAGACTTACCCTAATATTATCCCTAACCCTTTCCATGGCATTGACCAAAGCTGACACTTGCTCTAACTTTACACTGCATTGTTTTTATCAAATTTGTCAAACTACATTGTGGGGACCAACTTCCAGTCCTGGGGAAGCTAGAATGCTCCCTGTTTTCTGTCCCCATAAGCACAGAAAAAAGGCCACAAACACACAGTGAGGCTGACACAGTATCAGTGGATGTTTCTATGCACCCTCCAATCCACATCTCACGTCTCAACAAAAGCAGAGGCAGGGATGTACATATGCGCACACACTCCACTCGGCATAGTTTTTTTTATGATTATTCTGTCATGGCAGAGTTTGCTTAAGACCCCACTAGAATTAAAAGGGTGACAATCATCTTAATCAAGCTTAATTTATTAAAACATCAGCCAGCGCTAATAACAATAACAGGCTGAGACAGGAAAGCAAACGGTGGGAGGCTGTGAGAGGGGAGATGGAATGAAGAATATAGAAGGAAGAGGAAGTAAAATCAAACTAAACAAAGTATCATCCAACTAGCTCCAGTTGTTTTTTCTTCTCCATCATTTGGAATAAAATGTTGCTGTGTTTTTTATGTGTTTTTGCACTGCATTTCCCAGAGATCACTCTGGGAAATCACAAATATATTTGTTAAACAAGCAAAGTGGTATTGTAATCAAGAAAACATTGATCTCACATCTTGTGGTGTTTTGTTTCTTTTTAGGAAACATGGGGATTGTGCAACATGTGGGAGTTCCAGTTTTTTACATACAGTATATACAGAGAGTATGTATGTACCAACATGATAATAATGAATTAACACAAATTCCTTTTAATGTCACAATTTTTTTAATGCACTAACACACACATTCTGTGATCGTGACCCTCAGCCTGCCTCATAGTTTGGGAAAACAGGAAGAGTTATGCAGCAGTAGAAAGGAGCAGAAATGGATAAAGAAAATGGCCTTTTTGAATGACAAGTTCAGCTTCACAGGTCTGCCAGATGGTTTTCTTAACAAGACCAAACTTATGTGTATTTACTGTAGATGTGAACTGAGTTACCACCACAGTAGGTCAGATCTCAAATACCACTTGCCGGCCAAGCACACAGCTGATGCAGAGGCATTCTCCGCCTCACCAAAGGCAGACCACACTGGATAGTTTGCAATGGAGACCCCTGTGCAACTCTACAAGCAACAAACTTTCAACAGCAATAGCTAAATTGGTGGCTACAGCTTGCAGTGAGATTATCACTGTGGAGGACGAAGGTTTGCTTGAAATAATTTGCATTGCATCCAAAGACTGCATGTATGAATTGCCTTTGAGAGCCACCACTGTAACCAAGATAAGTATGAATATGAGAAAGCTAAAGTTGAGGAAGCGCTGGGACAGACAAACACAGTGGCTCACTGGAGACTACTGGACTTCTCTCAGTAATCACAGTTACCTTGGGGCTCCTTTAAGGTACATTTAGAACCAGTGGTAGAAGAAGTACTCAGATCCTTTACTTAAGCAAAAGTAGCAACATAGCAGTGTAAAAATACTGTTACTAGTAAAAATCCTGCATTCAAAATGTTACTTAATTACAAAGTTATTAGCACCAAAACATACTTAAAGTACTAAAAGTACTCATTGTGCAGAACTGCACATTTCACATTCCTGTGTATCATATTATTGTATTATAATGACTGATGCATTGTTGTGTACATCACATTTAACGTTGCAGCTGGCAAACAAGGAGCTAGTTTTAACTAGCTTATATGCATTTAATTGAAATCACTGCTGTTGAATTTTCCACCATAGATCAATGACATCTTATAATTATACTGTATTTTTGTATTAATCTGGTTCTGAAAAGTAACAAAAGTAATAAAATAAATGTAATGGAGCAAAAAGTACAATATTTGCCTGTAAAATATAGTGAAGTCAAAGAAACAGAAAATGGAAATACTCAATTACAGATACCTCAAAATGATTAAACCAATTTTCCCACAGAGATCTTCTTGCGCCCAGCCTCCTTTAAAGGTTTTCCTACTGAGTACTGAAGCTCCTTATGTGTACTGATGTACACCATTGACAATTCAATTTACCTTAGGAAAACAGTTACTGTTTTTATTAGGTTAATTAGCCGCCCCTTTGTGGGAGCTGTGGCATGACAAGATAAGAGATTAATTCACAGCTCTCCTGTAATGGCCAACAGGCCAAATACTCAGAGAACTATATTTGGTCATCATAGAGTATCATATACTGGCACATTATACAGATGCAACCACAAATACTGCCAGTTTTATTTTCTAAGTAAAAAATACATCCCTATTTTATTCATATAGATCAGGTTACTACTCACGGAAAGTAATACACAACCATTTGTAACAATACCTTCTGTGACTCTCCAAAGGTCAGGTCAGACTGGTAATGCTGTAATGGTGTTTATTACAGATCTACAAATTGAGTCTGTGGAATTTGAAATATATTGGAGTTCACCACAAGGATGCCAATTTGTTGCATTATTATAAATTGTGGATGTCTACTGGCAAATAACAGTAGTCAGTAGCTTTGTTCATTTTCCTATGTTAATGTTGGTCATTTTATCTAATGCCATCAAGAAGCATGGCTCTGTTAGTGACATGGTCCCCCATTTTGTTTCAGATGAAAACTGATATTAGATATGGGATCATGAAATTTGGAACAATCACCTTTTTCCTTAAGATGGTAGGTAAACATATCTTCTAAACATAAAGCACTGTATTAGCACTGTCATTGTAAGCATGTTAGCATGTTGACACTAGTATTTAATTCAAAGCACCACTGCATAAGAGGCTACATGCCTCTTTGTCTTATTAATCTGTCTCTTGTGAGTCATCCTC
This sequence comes from Monopterus albus, assembly GCF_001952655.1. Lineage (NCBI taxonomy): Eukaryota > Metazoa > Chordata > Actinopteri > Synbranchiformes > Synbranchidae > Monopterus > Monopterus albus. The sequence goes on along the minus strand of NW_018128063.1, from coordinate 485,208 downwards.
TGAATTTAATCGAAGTGTAGTACTAATTGACTAGAGTACCTTTTTAACTGAATGGATTTAATGTAAAAGTCAAAAAGAGTAGTGGGGAATAGTTTGACCATACCATAAGACACCCCCTGAGTGCATTTTATATGTCCTATCTGTGTCCATCAGTGACAAACATAACCATTACTAATACTGAATCATTTTTGATCTAGTCATAGGCCTGCAGTAGAAAAAAATCCCACACAAAACACTAACCATCAAACCTATGCACGCTTAAACTTGAAGTGAGGTACACAAGAAGCATCTGCCCTGATATCAACACTATAAAAAAACTTCTTAGTGTATATCCTTCAATAAAACCTTGTATCTAACATACACAAGGTACACACACCAATATGCATCCCCAGTTGAGTGCACACAGAAATGCAGTCAGACACAGAGCAGTGTGCAATGACGACTGAACAGGCAACATAGGTCTTCTTTGCCAAAAGCCTTATTGATTGGGATAAAGGTCTTGTGATAAGGCAGATTGCTGGAACGACATGCTTCTCAGATGTGACGCCTTTTCAGACAAGCCCAGGGGCCCACTGACCAAGGCATGGCCATCCTATCTGTGTATGTATCCATGCATTTATGTGTGCTTGTCTGTCTGTCTTCAGTGATCACATGAGATGAACTGGCATTGATTGGAGGCAGGCCCATCTGGGTTAGCCTGGCCCCACCCTGACTTATCCTTTGTTGGTCAAAGGACATGGCTAGTGGTGGCCAGTGAACTTCATGGTTTAGCCACAGCACACCTCAGACAAAATATCATATTCAATTTGCAGAGCTTGCCGAAAAGTAAATGTATTTGGGCTAAGACATAGCCGCAGGGTGTGTTTCGCTGGCTACTTCTAAACTGACCTATTTAGAATTTAACTAAAGTAATTGTGGTTATTTAGTGCTTGGCTTAATTAGCGAATCGTGTCTATTTTGTGTAGAAGGGATAAAGGAAATTACAACTTACTGATGGGCAGTGTGGTTGTGTCACTGATGATGTAATACAGAAGGTGGCGTACAACAGTATTGAGACAAATATGATCAACATGATAACATGAGATCACTATTCTTTAGCATTCAACCTCCCCTCCCTCTTTCTCCATCAGTTGAGTTGAGTGCCCTGCAGCACCATGGCAGTTTCCAGAAACAATAAAATACATAACACACTTCACCCTAGAGTACAGTTATGTGCACTGTGCTGTTTATAACAGCGATTTTTCTATTGCCAATGGTTGGGTTATTGTAAAACATACTGTATGTTGGCAGACATCATTTGTTCAATAGCATTTAATCGCTAACATTATTTTAAACTAGCTGGCTAGCTGCCAGCTAGCCTGTATGTGTGTGTGTGTGTGTGTGTGTGTGGGTGTGTGTGTGTGTGG
>NW_018128063.1:481945-482709 GCF_001952655.1 Monopterus albus | reverse complement strand
CACTGGTAGGATTTTTCGATATCAGCCACTTCTACTATTTGACGGTGGTACATACCGTGCAGAGGTTTGTCCTTCCATGAGGGTTCCTGCTCTTCCTTCCCTAGTTCCTCTGGTTTCTGCTGCCTGAGGTGTTGACTAAGCATGTCATCACTCAGGGCCATCTTCCTGATGTATTCATGGATCTTTGTTGTTTCATCCTGGATAGCTTAGTGTACAGTCTCAGGATGCTGGACTTGGGGTGAAACCCACCGTGCATTGTAAGGAGCTTCCTTGTCTTGATGTCAGTGGCCTCAATCTCCTCCTTTGGCCAGCTTATTATGCCAGTGGGGTACCTGATGACCGGCAGGGTGTAGGTGTTGATTGCCCAGACTTTGTTCCTCCTATTCAGCTGGCTACACAGGACTTGCCTTACTCTCTGCAGGTACCTGGTGGTTGCTGCTTTTCTTGCGGCCTCTTCATGGTTCCCATTTGCCTGCGGGATCCCAAGGTACTTGTAGCTGTCTTCAACATCTGCTATGTTGCCTTCTGGTAGTACAATCCCCTCAGTTCTGACTACCTTCCCTCTCCTTGTTACCATTCGGCCACACTTATCCAGTCCAAATGCCATTCCAATTTCCTGGCTGTAAATCCTAGTGGTGTGGATCAGTGAGTTGATGTCTCGTTCACTCCTGGCATACAGCTTGATGTCATCCATGTAGAGGAGGTGGCTGATGGTTGCTCCATTCCGTAGTCGGTATCCGTAACCACTCTTGGTTATGATCTGG
>NW_018128063.1:472078-476708 GCF_001952655.1 Monopterus albus | reverse complement strand
AAAAAACCTAAAGTTTAGATGTCTGCAAAACTACCCAGTTTTAAATGCAGAGATACATACCATATACAATTTTTATAATACATTTTTTAATAGATGTAAATACAATCAAATTTAACTCTTGTGTTGCGTCTAGGTCAAATTGACCCTTTTTATTTTTTTTTTTTAGATTTTTACTAAATGAAAATTGACAAAAGAAAAAAAGCTGTTAACCTGAACCTACGTGGACTATGCATTATATTTACATATAAATTGTCTGAACCAAAGCCCCAGGGACTCTATGGTTCGTTATCACCAGGGAGTACCGTGGGAATGGAGCTCCATAGTGGGGGGAAAGCAACCGGCTAGCTCTCCTGGTGAACCAGATCTCCTGGCACCCGGCGCACCGGTTGAACCTGTCTACCCATGCTTAAGCCCCCTCCCTGGGCTAAACAATTTAAAACCGTCCGGCCACAACTTCGTGTCCCTGGTACTCCAAATGGAGTTTCATGCCTCTGGTATTACACTGTGCGGGAACAGAAATTTTTCTAAGTCCCAATATTGAGTACCAGGACCACAGGTCATTAATTTTTCTAAGTCCCAAAACACTGACACCCCCCCTCCCCCAGCCTCTGCTACACTTTACCCAGGGAGGAGCACACACCTCTGGTCCAAAAAGTGAATGCCACACAAGGGTTAAATACACTTTGGCAAAATTAAAAACCACATGCTTCCATCTCTGTAATGCTGTGGTTTGGGTTAACCAGGAAAGAAAGATGGGGCAGTTATGAAAGATCTGCTAAAATCTGGTGATATAACATGCATTGTTTTTGTGCTTTGTGACAGAAGGTCCAGTTCACCAAATCTGCTTGGCAACAGGCTCCGGTCCTCACACGTGTAGAAGAAAAAGATTTTTTTTTTTTCGAGTTTTCTGAATTCTGAAGTGACATTTTGATTCTCTATTGCCACCTCATGATAGATTTGTGTTTTGCACCATTGTAGCTATAGTAGAAGTGGTGGCCCTCACAAAGAAGTCACAGAACGTGGGCCACACAAAGGCATAAAGACATGTAGGTGTGTGTCTGTGTGTGTGTGTCTGTGTGTGTGTGTGTGTGTGTGTGGTGAGAGCAAACTTGCCGCATACTCAGTAAAGTTCTAATAGAATATAAAAGTGAGTTGGATAATAATATATAAATACTGTACATGTTTTGATATTGCATTTCCTGCATATACCAATAGTGGTTTACAGATTAGACAAAACTGAAATAAAGTTTTATTCTAGACAGTATAATAAGGATAACAGCCTGCTATAACTGAGACTTCCATCCACATCACATCATAGGAATGTATGAATATATATGTAAATACAGTAGATTCAAGGAGTCTTCAAATTTAGTGTTTCAATAACAGATTTTTTTTTCACAATCAAATGTTCTGATGTCCAGGGCAGGGGACATCAAGACTTAAACCTTTGCAGGGTGTGATGCCTGCACTGTTTACTCATCACCTTCAGTGACAACCACACCAACTGTTTTCTGTGAAGACGCTCTGATCAAATACACTACTACCTGCCCCTAACCAAAGAGAAGACTGTTGTACCCGATACTTTTAACCATGCTAACTCTAAGAGACGAAGCAGTCCAAGTAACTTCAAAACAGTGCTGATTTATTCAATGAACACAGGTAAATGACGTCTCCCGGTGCCAGCTTTGCAGCTGGCCAGAGCAGTAGTCAAAACATGAGGAAAAATCAATGTGGGATTGTCTGTTGATTATGTGGTGTGTAGCTAAAAACATTCTAACATGACCTCTAGTGACATGCCATGACATTAAACATAAGAAAATATTATGGCTATGGCTACAGTTACACGTCATAATAATAATATTAAACATCCTGTCTTCTAACAGTCATCAACTTTCTATCTAGTTATCCTTGACCATAAGCAACCTGCAGCAACTCATGAAAATGACTAAACATTTAACAGCCTGAGCTAGACAGCCTGTCTACCCTAAACATTTCTAATACATCAAGTATCTAACCAATATCTATCTGACTAAAAATACCTAACAAGACAGACAATTTTAGCAACTAGCTGAACACAGAGGCACATTTATAGTACCTATAAATCTGCCAGATTGTTCTCTTGTGAGTTGGTGTTGACTAAAACAGAGCTTAAAGGAGAGTAAATATTGATGAATATGTTTTAGGATATAAATGAATGAATGGGTTGCCTATAGGATAAAGGTAACACAATTCAATCAGCAGCTACAATGTGGCGAGTCAGAAGTAGACAACCTCTCTGCAGAAGCGTCCTGTGTGAGCAAGAAACACTACATGACTACAGTACCATATAGTTTGCCTTTTAATTTTTAGCCCTCCAGCATCTCGCAATCCCATGCTTTTTTCACAAACTCTGCAGTTGCTCATCCCTCATTCCTTTCCGACTCAGCTACGTTTTTTCAAAACCCCGACATCCAGGTGTAAAAGTAGAAACACATGACTATCATCTCACCAACTGCCAACTCAGATAAATGCATGTTCTCTCCATACTTACTATTACAACTACTATCTGAAAAAAAAAGAACCAGAAAAAAGATTGAGAGACTAAGGGTTAGTAATTGTCCACATAAGGTGTGGACTAGCTCTCTTTTTCATATCATCGCTGAGATACTCCAGCTCTTAATAATGGATTAGAATTGATTTTAACCCAGCCCTGACCTGAGCCAGGATGGACAGGCAGTAATCCAAGCATGAACATGAATGTTATTGTGTGACCTTTTGTGCATGTGTGTGCATCTACAGTAAAACAATATGGTGTGTGTGTGTGTTTGTGTCTGCAAACTCTTATGGCAGGACCAAAGATGACAGTGCTTGCCTTTTTAAAAGCTTGAAATGTGTTCCCAGAATTAAATATTTAGGCAGATGAAGCCTTGACCTCTCTGTGCTTGCAGACTCCTGGTTCCCATTGATTTCTGACAAGGCAACTGGGACGCCATTACAACAAAATGCACTACAGCCAGCCGCACATACCCTCTGACATTCTTGCCAGCTTAGCCCCCCTCTGCCTTCACTGTGTGTGTGTGTGTGTATCCACAGGCATGGACACAACTCAAGGTCTTCCTTCTACATCTTATTCCATACAGGATTTCACCTCTCAGGACTGCTGACCAATAAAGCTTGTAAGTCTTGCCAAGATTTGGTTAACTGTTGCTTATTCTAACCTTAACCAGACCTGCTACTTGCTTTAACTTTACACTGCTTGTTTTTGTTAAAACCTTTGAACTCCATTGTGGGGACCAACTTTCATTCCACACAGGTGACATGAGTCCCTGCAAAGTTGGTGTGCTCCCTGTTTTCTATCCCCAAAAGTATAGACAAACAAGGCCACACACAGATTTGTTTTCATTCTTTGTGTGGAATTTGGATTGACTTACATCCACTTTCTGGAAATTTATCCTCATAAAGTCTCTTAACAATGCCTGCCTAATCAGCATCTGGTCCTCACAAGGAAGGCCAACTCCCCACAGTGTGTGTGAAAACAGGCTTTTGTCCCCACAGTGTAAGTGATACCAGGCACACACACACACATACATACTATACAGTATAACTCACATACCTGCCTAGAGGCAACTTAGAGAGACAGGCAGTGATGAACAGCTGTCACATTTTCTTCCACCTAACACATTATACAAAGACAGATTAAAAGCCAGTAAATGAAAGGGATCAAGTTTATGTATTTTTTTGTTTTTAATCCCTTGCATTTAGCTAGGCTCAAATAAAAGTGACAGTATGGTGAAATATAGGACCCTAAATGCTGCATTGATTCCACCTTCTGTCTTTTTGATATTTTAGTTTGTCATTTTTATCTTTGCTTGTCAAGATGCAATCAGGAATGTTTGAGAGTATGTTCTCTTCTTGCTCTAGTCAAACAAGCAGCACAATCTACAGAAATGTGTAATAAACAGAAGAAATATTAAAATGTCAGGGTCAGCACTTTTAAAGCTATTATAATTTAGACTAGTTTTTACTGGTGTATTAATACTGTTTGCGCCAGGCACTGGCAGTGAAAGATAATGTCTTCTCAGCAGGGTATCCCTGTTGAACGATTCCAAATTGCTGCAGTGTATTTAGCTTGTGTCCTGCAAACTCAGACCTGCATACAGTTGATGCACCAGAGTACAGTGTGTTCTCACTGTCAGTCTGGCAATGACAGTAACACAAACAGCAGCAAGACCATTTTAATCCCACCTCACCATGCTTCCTGCCCTGCCCTAAAAATTCTAATCCCTATAGAAGTGAGAGCTGGACAGACAGAGGCCCCAGCTGGAGAACACAAACAGAGACATATGGTGTTCTCCCCTTGGTAGGGGTGACTGTGGCTCAGTGGGTAGAGTAGTTGTCTCCCAACCGGAGGTTCGAATCTCAGTGCCTGCAGTCCACGTTTCGAAGTGTCCTTGGGCAAGACACTCAACCCCCAAGTTGCCCCCGATGATTAGAGCCATCGGTTGAGTTGGCGCTGCAGATGGCTGCCTCAGAAACAAATTCCTTGTGTGTAACATACTTGACCAATAAAGGTGATTATCTTTATCCTTATCCTCCTACTGCCCAGGTGCCCTCAGAGAGGACATGCCACTCTTTTTGACTTTATTATATA